>NC_045800.1:68256137-68598003 GCF_009873245.2 Balaenoptera musculus | reverse complement strand
TTAACAGTTTGGGAGGCTGAGAAGTCTGAGATCCAGGTGCCAGCAAGGTTGGGTCCTGATGAGAACTCTGTTTCTGGCTTGCAGATGGCTATCTTCTTGGTATGCCCTCACATGATAAAGAGAGAAAGCTCAGGTGTCTCTTTCTTCTCCCATAAGGAGACTAATTCCATCATAGAAGCTACACCCTCATAACCTCATCTAAATCGAATTACCTTGCAAAGTCCCACCTCTAAATACCATCACATTAGGGGTTAGGGCTTCAACCTATACATTTAGGGGTGGACATACATACACATAGAGAGAGTTTGAAAAGTGTCCTGTCTTTCAGTGATAAATACCATGTTTATGGATGAAATTACATGATATAAAATTAAATCTCTCTAAAATATTAAATGATGGAGGGAAAAGGATAGACGTAAAACAAGATTGACCACTATCAATCATTGGCAGTGACTTATGTTGTATTTTGAGTACATGGGGGGAGGGTGTACTTTTACTCTTTTCTCTACTTTATACATATTTGACGCTTTTCTTAATATCATATTTTAAAACTTTCAAAAAATGTGTGGGAAGTAGCCAAAACATTACTGGAGGAAATAGTATAGCTAAATTTCATATATAAGAAAAGAAAATATCATGTACATTAAAGGGTTAACCATATTAAATGTTAGAAAAAGAAGAGCAAATAAACTCCAAAGAAAATTCAAAGATTGAAAATGATATAGATCAGATATTGATATTAATAAAATAGAAGCATACAATAAAGAGATAAAAAAGACAAATTATTTTTGAAAAATCTAATCAAATTGATGTTTCTAATGCGATTGATGAATCAAATGTGAGAGAAGTCCCAAATGGTGAATGTCAATGTCAAGAATAAATAGGGGAATTACAATAGATTCTGCAGATATTATAAAAGCAACAAAATAAAATTATAAAAACATGCCAATAAATTTGGAAAATTTAGATTAATGGATGATTTCCTAGAAAAATACAGCCTACCAAATATGACATAAAAAGGAAAAAAAACTCTTGAGCATTGTATATTATTTAGATGTTGAACTCATAACTTCAAAGTTTTCCAAATGCATTTCTGAGTAATTATACCAATTATTTAAGAAAGAATTACAGTCAATCTTACAGAAAGTTTTCCAGAGAATTCAAAATTTGGGAAGAGTGACCAACTTGTATTATGAGTCCAGCATACCATTTATGCCAAATAGATCAAGAGTATTAAGAGAACAGAAAGTTACTGGTTTCTCTCCTAAAGGATACTGAAGCCAAAATCTTAAATTCCACAAGACATTGAATGAACAGTAAATGAATCGATATAAATGTTCTATTTATTCAGGGAATATGTGTTTTGTTTAACATTCAAAAGTCAGTTATTATAATTTGCATTGAAAGATTAAAGAAAAATCACAATTCTTTTCAGCAGATGCAAATAAAGTGGTTGATAAAATTCAACACCCACTTGTAATAACACAAAACTAGGACTAGAAAGGCACTTTCTTCATCTGATAAGGCATGTTTTAACAAACTATAGAGCAAACACCCTACGGTGAAATAGAAAGTTTTCTTTTTATGTGCTGGTATCTCACCAGGTCAGGTAAAATCAGCTTGATTTTCAACTTGCAGCATCTGCATTCCGTTGCCTGAGGGCTTTCTCCTGCTGCTGGAGCCAGCTTTGTTGCCCCTGTGGGAGGCCAGGTGTGCCAGGGAATGAATGGCTCTCAGGAGTAGCTTTCTACATGGCTGACAGGAGTTAGTGCACACGTACCCCACCACGCGCACCTGACTCTTGGTTGGGATAACAGCGAGACGCATGCCCTATACTGCCTCCTAGACTTTCTCTCCAGGGAAAAAGTTCCAGTAGCCCACAGTAGACGCTGGTACCCTTTATCGGCTATCTTCCCTTTCCTTCTTTTTCTCATTTCTTTAATAAACTATTTGCACTAGAAGCCTTGTCTCAGGGTCTGCATCTAGGAGAATCCAAACAAATCCATAATGTAATTTTAAAGTTCTGATAATAATTTGATAATAATAAATTCCTTTCTAAAAATAAGATTTTTTCCCACTGACTTTCTACTTGCCAACTTCTCTTCTTATTACAAAATCTTATGCTTGATATTGATTTCAGCTCAAAGAAAATTAAAGATAATAAGCAAACAACCAAACAAACAAAACACCCAAATTAAAAACAAAGCATGATAGTCTCACTTTAAACAAAATGCACTCTGCTTTAGCACAATAGTTAATAGTCAAGGTCAAGACTTTCATAATCACAGGAATATAATTCAACATTTTCACAAGCAAATATAAATATGCGAACCTATATGAACAGGCTTTTTTACATCAGGAACCACTAATTCAAATTTCAGAGTCAGGTTAAAACCCACTAAAAATACTGTGGCAATGGAGGTGTTTTCTCTTTCAACATCCTAATCCTTACACATGGAAATATTTAAGATGAAACGTAATTGGTCTCTTCCTTACACCTTATTTATTCCTCTTGGGCGGAGGGAGATTATTTGATTCATTGGTTTGGGAGAAGGAAGTGGTCCTGATTAGCTCGCTGGCTTCTCATTTGAAGCCAGCCTGTTTATAGGATGTACGAACTCTGGTGAGAGGCTTCCTCTCCAGCAGTACCCTGGGACTGTCCACACTGCAGGTGACTGACGGGATTGCTATCCAATTCAGCGGCAGAGTCTAAGTAAACCCACTTAGCCGCCACCAAAATCTGCATTCTCAATACCACTATCAGTTAAAAATATTTTTATTCCCATCTGTTTAACTCCTACATGCATCTCCTATGTGTTTGAACTTAGAAGGAAAGAACATGATATTATTTACTTTCCCCCTAAAATCACAAACTATTGACTAAGAATCTCTGGGGATGTTAACAAGTTCCACAGATGACTCTGAAGCAGAGTGAAGTTTGAGAATCCTGAGAGACAATGATTCATAAGCACACGATACACTGTTCTGGAAAGAAGCTTATATTCAAAGTGTTAAATTTGAAATATTTGAAAGTTTTATATAAATTTTCATCAGTTATGGGCTAGGAATGGTTAAAATCATTGCTTTAAAATTATAATTTTATTTTAACTAAATGTACAGTTTAATTATAATTAGTTAAATTAAATCTAGTGTAAAAATACACTTAGTAAAGTTTTAAATTTTTAAGTGAAATATAGTGACAAAATTAAAATATTTGCTATTCTGTCAATATGCCCAATGTTATCCTAACATACTGGGGAATACTCTTCAGGTTCTGTTTCAAGATTATCTTGATCAGGGAGAAATTTTCCCTCAATGCATACATTTTCATTCAAGATGTCCAGGTTCCACATACCCTGTTCAGTGGGCTTTCCTGTATCCAAATGTCCAGGACAGTTAGTCAGTTGAGTTGAACTCAGAGAATAGATTAGTGGTGTTTTTATTTTTTTATTGTTTTATTTGGATGTTTACATATCAGAAGATCTAGAATCTGAGATTCTCCTATCTGTACTGTGTCCAGGGCTCTCTTCCCTTTCCTAAAGAAGGATTTTCTTGCTCTATGTCTTTCTCTTCACTTCAACCCTCTGTTCTCTAGTTTGGGGAATGGATAAACTAGCTCTGCAAATCCTTCTATCTTATGCTAAAACCCGTACCTTCTTTAGTCTTTGATTTTGCTTTGTGTTATCTGGTGAAGTAAAATGATCACTGACGGAGGAACTAATAAGAGACTCACAAAGGAGAAAGGAACATTTAGAAAGTACATAAATTAATACTTCATAATATAATAAAATACAATCATGTTACACAGAAGCTAAAATTAAACAAATAAGACTTGCTTTATAAATTTCAAAACATATTCTAGATAAACAGAACAGATGATGAGGAACAATCCATATGTGTGTGTGTGCGTGCATGTGTATTTCTGAGCTCAGTATCATGTCTATTTATCTATCCCTCCCTCCCTTTCTACCTTCCATACATATTTTTTGAGGGTCAGCAAATGGCCAGATAATAAATATTTTAATCTTTACAGACATACAGTCCTTGTCACAACTACTTAATTCTAGGTTATTGCACAAAAGTAGCCATACAAAATATATAAACAAATAAGCATGGGTGTGTTCCAGTAAAACATTATTTACCCAAACAGGTTGGTGGGATTGATTTTTTTGACCCCTGGTATAATTTAATATAGTATAATCAGAAAGGGAGAAAGGGTGGGCTATTCGTTAAATGGCATGGTAATATTTTTCCAATCCCCTCTAGACATCCACAAATAACTTCTAGATGGTACTGTTAAAATTTCTGAATATTTAGCATAATGTCCATCTTCCAAAGTACACATAAAAAATAGTAGAATAGATATATGTATCACAAATCATTTTCCTAAGAGAATTTTGTATAGTCTCATTTAAAAATTGAACATGTAGTTTCTTTCGAGTCTTGACAACAAATATGACTATAGTACAGCTTGGAAGCAAAATAAATGCAGAGAAATAAGACATAAAAGTAAAACTTTTAAAACAAGGAATGTAATTGCTCTAAAACTTAATTTCACACCTTCTATATTATTGCCTTGATGACAACTTACACATTCTATATTGTCTTGAGACCAACTTAAATCACTGTCATCCTAGATATGAAACTCATTTGCTTATATTTCCATAAGTATTTTGACATCGTCATAATAATTAGTATTAAACATTAATACAAAGCTTTTGGGACATATATGCATGCGGTTTTTATCAACACACTACCTAAAAATTAAAAGGGCAAGCTAGAATTACATGAAATCTAATTATCTGTTTCCACTAATTTGGTTGCATTTTTGGACTATCACTAAACTTTCTTCTACTTTTTAAAGATAAGGGCTAAAGGGGCATTGGTAATTAGTGAGACCTTCAAATTTTAATTTCATGAGAACGAAAGTGTAGAGTGTTTTCTCTTAAGGTCCAGCCTCTTCTTTTGATTGAGTGCCATCTGAAGCTGTGAATCTAGATGCTGTCAAAGTAAGCTCCTTGTGTCAAAACAATTGCACCGTGGTTTATGCCCTTCCAATAAATAAACTGCTTCTATTTGCTGAATTAGGCACCACCATGTTCTCCAAAAATTGTCAGCTCCTCAAAATAGACAATGTTGTCTCACATATATTTCATTTACTATCATTTTAAGGCAACTCATTTGAAATATTAATTTTCTTTAAAAAATGTAAACTGTATCATTCACATCTGGCAAGATATCACATCTAAATTCCAACTACAGGTAAGATAATGTTGGTATAAATGTAGCATCAGCTGCTTGAAGACTGATACTGTAGGGGAGGAGACTTTTTCCTTTCTTCCCTTCTAGTGCTTTGGCTGCTCTATAATTAAGTTGACATAAGACAGATTAAAAGGAGAAAAACAAATTTAATTCATATTTATGAGAGCACATAGAAATATGAGACTCTCCTATAGTCAGGCAATTGAGGCTTGTATGCCATCCTGAGCTAAGGAGAAGGGGGTAGGGGTCAGAGACTTCAAAGGACAGGAAGACAATTCACAGAAGATGGGAAGTGCAAGTGTTTGGTAACAAACGTCTGGCAAGCCTTGGGAGAATTGTTTCTGATATAAAAAGAGTTATCTTTGGTAATAGCTCTCTTCCTGGTACAGGCTTCCTAACTAAATCCTTTTAGGCAGTTAAGGGGTAGGGTAAAAATGTTCTCAAGTCTCTTGAGCCTTGATTTTCTTCAGCTCAAAATAAGTGGCATGTTTTGGGACAGCCTGCCTTGAACCCCATTAATACTTATCTATCAGGTAATTGGAATAAGATCTATTATGAGGTGAAAGCTTGATAGTAAGCATTTCTCCATCATGAAATCACTGTCAGTGATTACCTTGAGACAGGCTGGGACGTGGGACCCTTTGGTGCAGTGCTGCAATGCTTGCACCTGAGGCAACATCTCCTAGAACAACAAAATACACAGAAACTATAAGGGAATAAAAATACTGTGTGCATGGGGCAGTTGGGGCAAATTCTGGACAAAAGATACAAAAAGACCAAAAAAGCCCAACTACCATTTCTGAAGAGCTGGAGCAAAAAGAGTGGGTCAGGAGCAAAACCAGGGTACTGTGCATGCCTCCTTCACACAACACCACCTAAGCCACCCCTCCAGCCTGACCCCCCTGGCCACACCCCTACCTCATCCCATATAAGGGAACAAGCTCAACCCCACCAGGGAGCAAATGAGCAAGGGGAACCTGTTACTTCTTTTTGCTCCGCTGGGTGCAACAGAGGCCCAGTAAGACTTGCTTGAATTTCTTGTCTGGCCTCTGATCAACTTCTATTGATTAAGGATGCCAAGAACCCTGGTGGGTAACACTTTAACATTTTTTTTTTTAAATGCATCTTTATTGGAGTATAATTGCTTCACAATACTGTGTTAGTTCTGTTGTACAACAAGTGAATCAGCATATGCATACATCTATCCCCATATCCCCTCTCTCTTGAGCCTCCCTCCCACCGTCCCTAACCACGTCTCTAGGTCATTGCAAGCACCAAGCTGATCTCCCTGTACTATGCTGTTGCTTCCCACTAGCTAACTATTTTACATTCGGTAGTGTATATATGTCAACGCTACTCTCACTTCGCCCAGCTTCCCCCTCCCCCTGCTGTGTCCTCAAGTCCATTTTCTATGTCTATGTCTTTATTCTGCCCGGCTACTAGGTTCATCAGTACCAATTTTTTTTTTTTTAGATTCATATATATGTGCTAACTACAGTATTGTCCTCTCTTTCCGACCCACCCCGCTCTGCATGACAGACTCTAGGTCCATCCACCTCACTACAAATAACTCAATTTGTTTCTTTCTATGACTGCATAATATTCCACTGTATATATGCGCCACGTCCTCTCCATCCACTCATCTGTCGATGGACACCCAGGTTGCTTCCATGTCCCAGCTACCCTCAAACAGTGCTGCAATGAACACTGTGGTAACATGTCTCTCTCTGAATTATGGTTTTCTTGGGGTATATGCCCAGTAGTGGGATCGCTGGGGTCATACTTCTAGTTTTTTAAGGAACCGCATACTGTTCTCCACAGTGGTTGTATCAATTTACATTCCCACCAACAGTGCAGGAGGGCTCCCCTTTCACCCCCCCACCCAGCATTTATTGTTTGTAGATTTTTTGATAATGGCCATTCTGACTGTGTGAGGTGACACCTCATTGTAGTTTTGATCTGCATTTCTCCAATAATTAGTGATGTTATGTATCGATAATAACATTTTTTATTAGTACAGACACAATTATAAAAATAATCTACATTATAGAATTAGATTTAAGAAGGATTGGGATTATTACCTAGGGCAAAATAAATGTAGGGGAACTTGCTGAAGTTTAAAAGTTACTGAATTTGTATTCACAGGAACTGGATTTGAGTCTGAGTGCCTTCATTGAAGGAGTCAACCTCACCTCTTGAAACTCAGTTTTCTCATTACAAAAATGGTTTCAATAATCATCTCCTTCTACACGTATTTTTAAAAATACTCTGCAATGATGTAGGAATGGAAAAGGTAATTGTGAAACCCAAAGTATGAAAACTATTTTCTTTTTTGATTGGTTGATAAATGTTGGGCTTTTTTAAAAAGTATATTTCATTGTTTTCTAATTTTTTCTCAGGGATAATTGTTTCAAATGTAGATTCCTAAGCCTTTCCAGAGATTATGTTTAAGTATTACAATAGGAATTCCTGTAATTTTTGTTTTTAGTCAAGGCATATATATCATTCTAATGAGCAGACAAGTTTGGAAAATACTGGCTTATATCCTTTCTCTCAGTGAAAGTCCATGAATACAGTGATTCAAATATTAAGGTATTTGAACTGGAGTAAAATTTTAAGTATAAAAATGAAACAAAATTGCTACCCTTACACCTTACTCACACACAACAATTTATCTTTTTTTTTCTTTCTTTTTCTTTCTTTTTTTAAATTACCAGGTACACCAGACATGAAACATGTTCAACGAACCTCTTTCTTTTATTGGTATGACATCTTCATGCCTTAAGACATTTTACCATTTTCCTTACAATATTGCTTAAGTAGAGAGATAGATTAGAACCAATTTCCTAATAGATTTGCCTAGAGAATCAATTGTTAACACATGCTAACATTATAAAAAGAGAAATAATAGTCAGTCATTTTATTTTCCTGGTGAAAGAATATAACACCTCCCAATTTCCCCATATATGAAGAACAGAAACATTATTACCTGACCCCATAAAGAATCATCAAAATTCAAACAGTGGAAACTATAGGACAATCAGTCTTGCTTCATCAACAAATAAGTTGACAGGAAAAAAATGGAGGGAAACATAGATTAAAGAAACATGAAAGATGATAGACCTTCTTTAATTTACCCTGATTTATACCAACTTTAAAAAGGGGGGTAGGTCATTGAAAATTTTGACATTATAATAATTTTTTTATTTTTATTTTTTAAAAGTATAATGGTATTATCGTTAGGTTAAAGAGTCTTTATCTTTTAGAGATACATATCAAAATATTTGTGGAGGAAAAAGTATGTCTGGGATTGCTTCAGAATATTTCAAGAAGGAAAGAATGAATGGGGTTGTAGATGAAGCAGGATTGACAGTTGTCAGCTGGTTGCTGGGGATAGGTGATGGATATACCAGGATGCATTTTCCAGTTTCTACTTTTGGGTATATTCAAAATGTCTCCATATAAAAGGTTAAATATAGTAAATACACCTAGACCATTTCTAAATGTATTGACTCAATAGATCTTGGGTAAAAAGCTACACATTATATTTTAAGTAAGCTACATAGTTGTAGCTGATAGACAACCATGGATAGGTAGACCTAAAAGTTAATATGTATTTTAATACATGTATTATTTTTCCACTATTTTAGTATTTCTATGTGGGGCATCCATAAAGCCCATCTTGGTGAACCATCTGAGTAAGTAAGCAAGCTAAATATATATATATATATGATATATATGTATTCTTTTCACAGATTGAAAGATAGTCTTAGTAAATAATGCAAATATGCCTTGTAATTCTATAAATACAGATAATCAAAAACAGATACTCAATTTATTATTTTGATGCAATGTAGTATTCCAACAATAAGACTTCCTATCCTTAAAAATCTTATAATAAAAGCTTGGGAAAATCCCATTTTGCATCAATATAAGAATTCTGTTGGGAGAGAGCAGGAAAAAAACCCACATAGTTGAGTAAATATGCAGACTCAGAGTTAATAAATAATATTCAAACATTTTATGAACACTTTGAGAAGATGTAATCATTAATACACATTGAACTGATAATAAAAGAAAAAATCCACAACTGACTATAGCCAGTGGTTTATAATTCTGCTTATATTTAAATTACTTGGAGAGATTTTTTTTTTGAAACTACTACTGCCCATGTCCCAACTCACAAATAGTGGGGTGCCATTGGTCTGAGTGGGGTCTGAGTATTAATATATTTTAGAGCTCCTACAGATGATTGTAGTATGTGTCCTGGGTTGAGACATGTTTTTCTGTAGACAAAAGAACTCTCTATTTGAATTAGAACTTTGAAAATGGCTCACTGTATTAATTGGAGAACTATATAGCCTGATTAAAAAAAATAAGGGGATTTCACAATCTATTCAACATCTGAAGAGTGTGAATTAGTGAATTAATTGCAATCTGGTCCTTGGTGTTATTATTTTTTTTTTTTTACTACTGACTGCATATACAGTGACAAAATATTTACTAAGTATATGCTCTACCTAGATAACTCCTTGAATGTCATGTTAGAATAAGATGAGTCAAACTCATTCCTTGCCTCCATAGAGAGTTTAATGCAGGCCAAAATTAGACATGTAACCAAGCAACCAGCCAACATATGTGGAATGACTGACAACTGTATGTGAGACCTTCTACTGGGAGCTAGGAGGCACCACAATGAATAAGAGCTTACTTTCCAGTGGATTCAATCCAAATGAATAAAATGAGCAAGTAAGTAACTGTGGGCATGTTGATTTCAGATTCTTATAAGTTATATAGGTAATGTGATGAAGACTGATTGGATGGAGGGTTATTTTTCATGGGGTTCTGGGAAAAAGCTTCTCTGAAAGGTCCTACCTGAACAGAAACGAGAAGTCAGCTGTGTGGAGATATGGGGAATTATTTTCCAAGCAGTAAGAATAGCCTCAGAAAATATAAGCCAGAAAAGAGCCTGGCCACCCGCATGGACAGTGTGGACAGCACGGACGGAGCTTATCGAGCAAGAGCCAAAGAAAGAGAAATGAGAAAAGGTCAGTGAAGTAACGAGAAATCAAATCAAGTAGTGTCTTTAGGACACAGTAAAGATGTTTTATTTTGTTTTTCTACAAGGGCAATGGAAAGCCTTTTAACAGTTCTAAGCAAGGAAGTGACATGATCTGATTTATAATTTTGAAAGGTCACTCTGGCTTCTGTACAGAGAAAAGATTATAAGGTAAGAGTGGAAGTAGGGAACTTAGGTAAAATATAATGCTATATTCCAGGGAGAAATGACAAGTCTATTATAAGCCTAATGAAATAAGAACTAGTATGGATGTAGAAACCTACACTAGTGTGAATGCAGAATAATATTTATCAAATTTACAGACTACACAAATCTGGAAAACAGAACTATTAGTTGGGTCATTATTTAACTCAAAATTTTTTGTTAAATTCCATCTAGTTGATAAACTATGATGACATTATTCTAGACTTGAAAGCATATTAAAACTTAATTCTTCATCTAATGGTTATGAGTCTTTCACAGCTTTGGACCAGTCTTTTCCTGTTAGTGTTATAAGATGAAGATAGATGCCATAGAATGAATTTAGATTTTATAAAAAGATAGTGAGAATCACCTGGGGATTTTTAGCAGAGCTACATGATTTGATTCTACTTATAAAATAATCTACTGTCTATGAGAAACAAGAGCAAAAAAAAGAAGGGACTAGTTAGAAATTATTACCTTTTTGAAATTATAAATGAGATGATGTAACTTCTTTGCTTAGAATTCTTAAATCCAGATAAGAGATGATGTTATCTCAGGCAGTTGTGGAGAGGGTGAGAAGTGATAGGATACATTTTGGAGGAGGATCCAAATGGATTATAAGTAGGAAATGAGAGAAAGAGAGAACTCAAAGATAACTCCTTAGGTTTTGTGCTAAATAACTGGATGACTGCTAATGCCATAAACTAAAGTGGAGCAGACTAGGGACAGAAACATTATTTTTAGGGAGAAATAAAGAATTCCATTTTGGGTACGTTAAATTTACAATGTCTTAAGAACCAAGTGGTAGTTTTAAGAATTGGGCATAGAAGATAGAGATTGAGAAGATGTTAGGGATCTGAGATGTAGATTAAAGCCCCAGGCCTGAAAGAAATTATCCAGGGCAGAAATAAAGACCATGGGGAGGGCTAAAGTCTTAACCCTTGGGTACTTTAATATTTAAGAGTGAAATAACAGCAAAGGAGTCTGAAAAGAAGCAATCTATGATGTAGGTGGAGAACCTAAGAAGTTTGTTAGCCTGGAATTCAGGGGATAAAAGTATTTCAAGAAGCCATTGCTAGAAAGATGTATCAAACGCTGGTAAGATATAAATCTTGTAAAATTTCCTATCCAAGGACAGAGACTAAATAAGAATTCATCAGGAGGATTGATGCTTAATATATAAGGTAAACACAAAGTGCATTAAAGGTAGGCCATCTGCTGACAATAATGAGCCTAAACCTCTAAACATCTCAGTGGTTGGAGAGCTCTGCTGTACTCAGCCATTCAGCGACACAGACTCTTTCTGTTTATTGGCTTCTGTGGATATTTTCATTTTGCATTTTGCATCCAATCAGTCAGCAGAAGGGAGGGAGAGAGAGGGAGAGAGAGAGAGAAAAGGAAAGAAGGAACGAAGGGAGAAGAAGAAGAGAAAGAGAGAAGAAAGAGAAGAGAGAAGAAAACGAAAAAGAAGAAAGAAGAAAGAAAGAAAGGAAAGAAAGAAAGAAAGAAGAAAGAAAGAAGAAAGAAAGAGAAAGAAAGCAAGAGCGAAAGAGAAGAAAGAAGAAGAAAGAAAGAAAAAGGAGGGAGGGAGGGAGGGAGAGAGGAAGCGGAAGGAAGGAAGAAGCAAGAAAGAAAAAAAAAGAAGGAAGGAAGGAAGGGAGGGAGGGAGCGGGGGAAGAAGGGGCTTTTTAGGCTTTTAACTACCTTGACTAGGAAATGTTATGTCACCTTTGTCCTCTTTTCATTGGAAAGAAGTAATCATTATGGCAAATGGGGTGAGACATTTCATTAACTGGTGTGTCCTGCAATAGGAAGTGAGTTTAATAGTTTCTAGCCAGTCTCTGTCACATGAATATTTTTTGAAATCACTTCAATATCTTTATTTTATTCTATAAAAATATTGGAACATTATACCAATGATCATTTGGGTTGGTACCTTAATCCAATACATATGATCTCTTTGCTTCCCCTTCACCAATTACAGAGCTTCACAATTATGCTACTATGTGATTTAAATGATTTTATTTGTTATTTTAATTAAATTTACCAGGTGCTCTGGAATTCATTTAATTCACAAATGAAATACAATTTATACCTTTGTGTCAGATATATCTCATTCAAATTGTCCATTATATCACTAAAAATATGACCAGAGCACTATATATTACTTTTACAACACTATTGCTTTTCCATCACCATATTGTATTTATCACATTAGAGTACCACCTTCAAGTCTAGTTATTTATTTCAACCAAATATTGTCATTATATACTGAGAGTAAATATAAATATTTTAATGGTAATATTATGTTCTATATATAGTCAGCTTAAAAATTCATCACATTATGGGAAATTTGATGAGTGGTAACTAAGAACAGAGAAGTAGAAAAGATTCTATTGGTTAATAGACACTTACATTAGAGTTTTTAATAAAACTGCTTGCGGGCTTCCCTGGTGGCGCAGTGGTTGAGAATCTGCCTGCTAATGCAGGGGACACGGGTTCGAGCCCTGGTCTGGGAAGATCCCACATGCCACGGAGCAGCTGGGCCCGTGAGCCACAGCTACTGAGCCTGCGCGTCTGGAGCCTGTGCCCCGCGACGGGAGGGGCCGCGATAGTGAAAGGCCCGCGCACCGCGATGAAGAGCGGTCCCCGCACCGCGATGAAGAGTGGCCCCCACTTGCCTCAACTAGAGAAAGCCCTCGCATGAACCGAAGACCCAACACAGCCAAAAATAAAATAAAATAAATAAATAAAGTAGCTATAAAAAAGAAAAGTGCTAAAAAAAAAAAAAAAAAAACTGCTTGCATATTGAGTGTTCAACAAGATGCATTCCAGCAACTGCACTCATAACAAGTTAGATAAATTAAATATAATGTATCTGCTGACCCCTAGTTTCACATCACTATACAAATGGTGGAGATTTTAACATGCTCACATCATTACTTTAAATTATGGTACTTGAAAAGAGATCTTTAGAAATTGTTACTGTTATATTGGTGTGATCTGTCCTAAAAAGAGCTGGTTAGGTGAATGATGATACTAATGACCTGCTGTAAGTGCTTTGAATGATTATATTTAATACTAATGTATTAGCTTCAGCTGTCCTAATAACAGCTAGTTTTTCCCACACAATTTTTAAAAATAATTATCAAAAGCAGCAGAGGCAGCCTACACCTATGATATACATTATATATTATGAATTAATTATATCTAAACTAACATTGGTCTCATTAATATCATGCTCATATCAATCATGTTAATCATTAGAAACAGCAAGGAATTGCAGAATGGGTATATATGGATTACCCAGTGTGACACTGTTCACTTTTTTCTGACTCTTTCATTTTGTATTGATGTAAGAACTTGCTCACCCAATTAGTGATAGAATGTCAAATATTCACTCAGTCAGATATTACTATCTTAAAACAGTTAGAAACTTCAAAATTAAGTAGTTTATTTGAAAAATAATTTTATTTAAAATTTATTCCACAAAATGAATTAACCTGCTATACATGGTTTTCTAAATTGTAAATTTAAACATATCTATTTATACCTATAGGTATGCCTGTGTGCATAAATCTATACATATATACGTGCATAAATGCATGTATAGACATGCATAAACATATACACACTATATATGTGTGTACATGTATAGTACATATATATTCAAATAAGTTCATATGTGTGTTGTGTATGTATGTGTAGATACACATGTGGGTATATGCATGTGTGTATTCAAATAAGGAACACAAAAATGTAAGAATAAATAATCACAAAAGATTGGGTTAAGTGGGGACCAAGCAACTATGCCATGATAACTTACATCTAAAATTCCATGAAATGACAAAATAAATGTAAAAGAGAACAAATGCACTTAAAGCAGCACAGGAAAACATAGAAGTGTCATTACAAGAAAAAGACAGGAAATAGGATCAGATATTCAAAAAATGTAAGACATAATGGCACAAATGCATTAAGGATAAAATGCATTAAGAATTAACTGCATTGAGGATAAACTTCTTAGCACTTAAGCAAGCTGGAAGTCTAGTCTAATTCATACAAGAAGTGGCAGAGGGCTCATTTGGAAAAACAAACTGGTTAACCTCTCCCTCCTGGATTTGTGCTAGGCAATAAGTAAAAATGCCATTAACCCAGAGGTTATGCAATTAGTGTGGAATTGGGACAGTAGAATCGGGAGAGTGTCTCCAATCGCTGCTAAGTATGTAGCAACCACCCTGAGAAGACAATCACCAAGAAACTGAAACAAATCATGTAACACTAGGGAGGGTGGGAGGGAGACGCAAGAGGGAGGAGATATGGGGATATATGTATGTGTATAGCTGATTCACTTTGTTATACAGCAGAAACTAACACACCATTGTAAAGCAATTATACTCCAATAAAGATGTTGAAAAAAAAAAAAAACTAAAAAGAAAAAAAAAGTCATGTAACACATCTTACTGCTGTTTTTACTCCACTATGGATTGAGCTGACATGTAAGTTATAATTATCACTTTAAAACAGTATGCACACCATTAAGACTCATAAAATAATAGAGTAGAAACAATAAAAGAGAGACACCAAACCAGACAAACAGAACCAATGCTTAAAGTAAAAAGGTTTGTAATGCAAGCAGGTTAATGATAGCATAAATACCAACACTATCCAAATTAAGCTAATCACATGCCTCAAATGTCACACAAAACCAATGCAAGAGGGATTGTGGACAATGTGTGAAATATAAAATAATAAAGCTTCCAGGTGAAAATATAAGAAAATCTATTAAAGACTATGGCGTAGACAATGATAATTTAAATAGGACTCAAATGTAGCAACTATAAAGGAAAAGTTGATGAGGTGGTCTTAATCCAAATCAAAAACATTTTCACCAAAAGATACGATTAACAGAGTTAAAATGTAAGCCAAAATCTGGGAGAAGTTCTTTGTAATACTGATATTACGCATGAAAGTGTATCTGGAATACTCCAAGAGATGTTACAAAAGACTAAGTTAACTTACTAAAAATGGACACAATCTTGGAGAGGCACTTAACAAAAGAAGATACTTAAATGGCCAATGAGTTATAAGAAGGTGTTCACCATCATTAGTTATAAGAGAAAAATTAGAACTTCAATAATACACTTCTATAACTCTCACCAGGTTGAATAAAATGAAAGAGAGAAGTTTGCAAAGCTGAAGTTACACAATGAATACTTATTTTATTGAGCTTGGATTTCTATTGAGGGCTTTCTACCTTCTGTCTCCTTTACTTCTTTAAAAGTGATGCACGAATGACCACATCCTGGCTTTCCGTGTCTATCAACAATATTAAAAGTCTGCTTTCATTAAATGTTTATGATGTAGCACCTGTTTACTTCTCCAGATGTTTTCTCTATGCTGGTACTCTGTGTGTTTGTCCCAGGTGGGTGAGCAAACCCACTGAAACACAAGATGTTGAAGAATTAACTGTTCACTTGAATAACTATGGACTCACTGCGTTCACGCTCTTCCATTTACCTCTAGGAGAACCGGTTTTAGTTTATTTTTCATAATGTCTTAACTATTGATACAATGAAAAAGAATTACTAGAAGAATAATGACATGTCTGAGTATCATGATAATGTCAAAAGTTTTTAAATACTCTCTCTTTCAGTACTTACATCTTTATAGACAGTAGTGAACAGTCTGAAGGCACAGGCCCATAGACCACACTTTGAGTATTGGAGCTCTAAATTACACAGGAAAGGGTGATCATGGTCTCAGGACAAACAGATGGCACAATGAAATTAGGGTTTTGCAGGGGAGGGAGGTTTTAGTGTAGAAGTTATTTGCAAACGTATGGGCAAGAAAAACAAAAAATAGTAACCAGAACCTCTATTACAGAGGAGAATTCTTAGTCTCATAGAAGTTAAATATATTAAATAAGGCTTCATAGCATATAAGTTCTTGATGTATGATTTAAACCTAATCTGACTGAGCTGGAAGAAGATATAAGAGATGGTCTTTTGAGGAGCCTTAATCGGACACCTAGAACATGTAAAATTAAGGGATGATAGACTACTTAACAATCTATAAATAAATATTAAATAACAGAGTAAATACTGAACACACAGGTACTAAAGAGACTAAAAGAGGGTGATCAGAAGAAAATAATGAAAAATTAGTGAAGTTAATCAACATATATTGACTTGAGAAATTCCTGAGTTCCAGAGTATGTCAGGAACAAACTACTGAACACATACCATTGAAGAAAATGAGTCCTGATGAAGTGAAATGTGGCATCAGTCATCAAGGTGTGATCCAGCAATCTGTACTTGGAAGTATCTAAAGATTCTCTCAATCAACACAAAGGGTGCATGCTGGAAAATAATATGAGATGACTCAGAAGTAGCTTTCTATCATTATCTAGGGACTTTCAGAGCAGCAGATCACAGAATATATAAGTATTTTTTAAAGGATCACTGGCAGAAGGACTCTTTTCCTGTGTACATAGTTTTGACATCTTTACTTTTTACTGTACTTTTCTATTGGTGAATAGTAAAAAGAGCTATGTAGGTTTCATGATCAAAATAAATCAGGGAGAATAGAAAATTTGTTACTGCTCCCACTTCAATAATTAGCTGAGGAAATTCATTCTGAGGTTTAATGGAGTCTTTGAGTAAATTTGCTAAAAAGCAGAATCATCGCCTTTCAAAGTTTACCATTTTCTCCATCTGTCACTCTGCAATGAATACCTCTTCATTTATATTAATTTTGCAGAATTAGACATAAAACATTTGTTGTGGATAATAATGTCTGTCTCAATTTGTTAGCCAAACTGTAAAATAAACCCAAATATGCAGTTAATTGAGATTTAATAAGAATTGCATGTTGGTTAAATAATACATCACAAGGACTTTGAATCAAAGCCAGTACATAATGAACCCTTAAAATGAATTAATAGTCCAGTCCTGAGAATTTGCAAGAACCTGTTAGGCAAACACACCATTGCCCAATATATTCTAGTTAAAAAATTATAAAATTTTTGCCAGTTTCCACAAATAAAAAGATACATGAATAGGCAGTCCTTCTTTTCTGCAGTTTGCTGGTAAAAAAACAAGCATAAAATGTTAGTGATTGTTACAGTAAATCCCAAAGATTAAAGGTTCAATTATCAACCTAGATGCACAAAGTTACTGTGTTTATTGTGTCACTGAGATCCTATAAATAAAAGTTACATATTTATATATATATTCAATTTATTTTATGAAGGCTTTTGATTTTAGCCCCTTTAAGGTTGTCAAGATATGTTCATTTGTTCCTAACAAAATAGTGAATTATAGAACAGCATTTTAAAAGTGTTAGTTGATGAATTTTAATCTTTTTCTCACCTTCAAAGTTTTGGTTTTATGCCCTAAATGTGCACTATCACTCAAAATTTGCTTTTATAATATATGGTAGTAAATGAATAAATGGATGTAACTGTTAGCATGACACACTATATTTCCCATTTATAGTGTTTTACTAACTTTAAAAAGTACAAATCATAAAAATTAAACGTACTGGAACAATTTAAAGTGTAACTAAACATAAAGCCAACCAGGTGATATTACAAATCATGTGTTTTCAATTAGATGCCCATAGTCTGCAATTTAGTTAGACCAATGTATCCGCATCATCAACAAAAATATTCATCATCATTATCACTTTTCAGCTGGCAGAAATTAGCAGCAGATGTTATGGAAGTTTTCTATGTTTATATTCAGAGATGTTCAACATTCCCCTGTGAATTCAAAATAGCAAAACACAATGAATCATGTCCCCGCAGTCATAGCAAACCATATTTTGCATCATAATAACCATTTGTCTAAAGGAAATTCATCTCAGATTTGTTTCCCCTCAAAGGTAAGGAAGCTAAAGAACAGTTGGGTCTCAATAAAAAGCTCTCCATATTTATCTCAGACTAAAATAAATAATAGTTTTGTTTATATAATATTCTGCAGAATCCAATAAACCAACTAGATGATTTCTATTGTACCGTTTTATTGTTCAGCTTATATATATATATATATATATTTTTTTTTTTTTAAAGGAACATTTATTTATTTTTTGGCTGCGTTGGGTCTTCGTTGCTGCACGCGGGCTCTAGTCGCGGCGAGCAGGGGTTACTCCTCCTTGAGGTGCGCGGGCTTCTCATTGCAGTGGTTTCTAATTGCGGAGCACAGCCTCTAGGCACGTGGGCTTCAGCAGTTGTGGCACGCAGGCTCAGTAGTTGTGGCTTGTGGGCTCTAGAGCGCAGGCTCAGTAATTGTGGCGCACGGGCTTAGTTGTTCTGCGCATATGGGATCTTCCCGGAGCCATGTCCGGGATCGAACCCATGTCCCCTGCGTTGTCAGGCGGATTCTTAACCACTGTACCACAAGGGAAGTCCCCAGCTTATATATTAAAGAAATATTTATTTAAGGTTTACACTCTTTTATTACCACCTTCTCAAAAATTAACGAAGACTAATTTTTTTGTGTGTTGTAAAGTTAAGTAGCTTTCTCAAATACAGTATGAAACAGGACAAGTAAAAATTTAAAAAGGGCAAAAACAATGAAATACTCCAATATTATTATGAGACACCTAAAAAGAGCTTCTAACTACAATTTAACATTGCGCTTAGTACTGAATTTTCTCATAGCAAAGCCAAAAAGGAGCTCATCTTATAAACATAAACATTTTTCTAATAGCAATTTTGAGAAGTAATTGCTGTGTGGATCTTGATATAAGAAGATATGACTAATGTGATGGATGACATTTTCAACAGTTTGCGATAGAAATAAAAGTGCTTTCTAAATGGTATAACTTTTATCAACACTGATAAACACTGGAAAAATGACATTTAATTATAAACCCCGAGGGCATTGGGTACAGTGAGGGGTTAGACTGGCTATATAAATTTCTGGTCATGTTAGTAAAGAGAATATCAGAGACTTCTGGTTAAGCAGTTCTAGAGTGGTTTCCCAAAGTTATTTCTGGGGCACTAAATCACTAAGGTGCTGTGTGATAAAGGTGTTTGTTACTTAATGTTGGGAGTCTTGGCGTGCTGTCTGATCCTCTAACTTTCCATAGTTTATATTAGTATGTTAATACCTGTGAGAGGTCCTGCCACAAACAAATCTGGTTATATTTATAAACTCTGTACTTTTTACAGTAATCATAAAACTTATTTTTCACATAACCTGTTTTAAACAAGTGATGTATTCTTAAATACTATTCCAGAGAACAGATTTTGTAGCTTTCTGATATGGCAGGGTTGGTAAGTGGCGTGTGCCCAAATAAAGTCAGTCAACTAAAAAATGTCAACATAAAGAATGGTGGTTATTTCATAGTGGTTTTCTCTGATGAGTGCCCATCAGTTTGTTGTTTTTTACTGATTAAGAAGCTTTATACAACATTTATACCAGGTACAACATGGACATCTGTCAGGAAGAACTGGATTTTAATCCAAATGGAAGGTCAATTTGTTTCTGTCTAGAGTTGAGAAACAGGGTTCTGTTGGGAGGAACTTATTTTAAAAAAAAATTAACGGAGCTTTCAATGTGCTTAAATCCTTTTGGGGAAAAAAATGCTTGAAAGTATCTTACACTGGATTCCCTAGAATCAGAATCTGATATGGGGATTCCTGTTCAAGTGCTCTGTGAAGAAGTAAGGAAAGCAGGACAGGATGGGGCAAAGTGTTAAACAAAGAGGTCCATTTAATGAAGAAGTGTAGCCTCGCCTGATCCTGCCAGGGGCTCTGTAATGTGTTTGGAGGATGAGGGGAGGAGTGTGGCCCTTTCAGGCCTCCGGGGTGTAGCCTGGTCAGTTCTCCGAGGGAGAGCAGAGCTGTAAATGTTAAAGAACCAACACTCGATACCCAATAAAGGGTGGGAGAGGATTTTGAGGGGTATCATCTGCCAACAGCAGCTACCGCAGGGGTATTTTAGCCTGTTAAAATTTTAAAAGTTTAGCAGTCTGTCTTTTTTAAAATAGTGCCATTAGCAGTTCGTTAACAATACAAAGCTCAGAAAATGATTTCTAAAGCAATTATCGAACACGAGGTCATCTCCAGTTTCTCACATGCAACAATATGTTTTTACATTTCTATTCAAAGGCCACAGGCTCAACAGATTCAACATGCTGAAAGCTAAGCTAATGAGCTACACGTCCCAAACTGGACTGAGCCTCCTCCACTCTTTCCACATCTCAGTAAATGGCACTGACATCTTTTCAGAAGATACCTTTAATGTCTCTCTTTTTCACTCCACATACCCCATCTATGACCAAGTTCTCTTGTTTTAGCTCTAAAATATCTCTTGAATTCATTTATTTTCCTTTATTTCTTACCTACAAACTATGATCACTTCTAGCTAACATTACTAAAAATATCTCTTTATGGGTTTTACTGCATTTGGTCTTAATCCCCTTTCATATATTTCCACACTGTCGCTAGAGCTATCTTTCAAAAGCAAATCTAATTATATAATCTTCGTTTATAAAATCTACTATTGCATTTCCATTGTTCTTAGGACAAAGATCCAAATCATTAACATGGCCTAGAAGACTCTGTGGGATTTGTCTTCTTCCTATATTTCTAGCCTCTTCTGGTTTTATTTTTCCCCTTTTCTACGTATCTTAACCATTCTGGCTTTCCTTCAAGCCTTCAAATAGTACATATTCCCGTCTATTTTATGGTCTTCACAAGTGTTGTTTCCATCTATCTGGCATTCTAATTCTCTAATTATAAATCCAACTACACATACATACACCCACACACACTCACTCACTCAAACAAATATGTGCTCACCAGTGCACTCCTGAAAGTTAACACTTTAATGTTCTTCATATCTCATCTAAATCATCAGATCCTCAGGGCCACTCACTCAAATCATCTTGGCCTTACCTCCAGCCAGATTTTGACCACATTTACCCCAAAACATAATATGGGATGCTGCTGGACATACTCTGCAGTCACATAAACATAACTTAGAAGTATGAGAGAGTTCATGCCTCACAAGAAAGCCATCAACCAGTGTTCCTTTCATTGTTTCAGAAATAGATAATTCTGAGGCCCTGCTCCTGGTGTGGAGAGGAGGGAGGCTTGTTATCCAAGAAGTGAACAGGTACACAACGCATCCTTTTAATGGGTGTATTGTCTCCTGGTTTTGCTTCAATCGCACTGATCATGCACTCCTGTTTTCTAGCATTACTCTCCCAAAGTAAACCCTTTATCTTAGTCTTTAATTTTTGAGGTAGAACTCAGGCTATGACAGTTGGTGTAACTCTTGAAAGCCGCCCTTCAGATGAGACTCCGGAATCGAATTACTCAAGAGCACATGGCGACATGGGCAGCATGATGGGTGGTAAGTTGGGGAGTGATAACACTTAGTATGCAGTATCTTCACATAGTAAGACTGTCACTGATGGAAGTTGGGATGAGGGAAACCTGGGAGGGGAAACATTGCCTGATAAAGTAGTTGTGGCATCTATATTATATGAACCACTGTATCAAGGTCATTATCATCTCCACTTCACCACACACAACTGTCAATTCTCAGTCTTATCTTACTTGAACTAATAGCATTAATCGATACAATTAATATTTAGTTCCTTCTTAAATTCTGGTAGTACTTATAAAACATTGTCCCTAGTTCTCATGTTTCACAGGTACTTTTCTTTAATAGCTTATGCTTACTCTGAATTTGACCAACCTCAAAATATTGGGAATTCCCAGGACTCAGTTCTTAGCCCTATTCTTCTCACCATCTTCACTCACTCCCTAAGTGGCCACATATAGTTTCATGGATTTTAATACCAGTTCCATGCTGGGGATACCTCATTTTATATTTCCAATCCTTACTTCACCTTTACACAGCAGACATATATTCGATCTGTCTATTCAAAATCTCCCCTGGCTATTTAATAGATATAATAATAGCTATTTTTGATAACTTTTTTTTCTATCTCCGTCCACACAAATCCATCAACACTCCTATCAGCTTTTCCTGAGAAGGATACACAAAATCTGACTACTTTTCATTACCCTACCATCCTAGTCCAAACCAATCATCATTGCTTACTTTTATTAGTGCATGATAGCTGGTGCCCAAATTCAATCCTTGCTCCACTACGTGCTTTATTCTACACACAGTTGCCACCATGATAATCTTAAACACAGATCAACTTATGCCATTATTTTTACTCAAAACCATACAACTTATCTGTACTTTGTTCCAGTCAAGTCCTTATCATTGCCTAAATGACTGTACAAGTTCTACTCCTGGCTAACTCCCTGACCTCAGGTTTTATCATTCTTCCTGTGCTGCTGTAACCATACTTAGTTTTTGCTTTCCCTAAATCATGTTTTTTCTCAAAATGTCTAAAAGGCTTACTTCCCTCTTTCTTTCATATCATTGTTCAAAGAATACCCTTTGTAAAAATGGCACCCTTCTACAACATTACTCTGCATCACATATTGCTCCTTTAATTTTGTTCACAACATTTTTTATCACCTCTGGATATTTTTTTATGGTCTAATTGACTCTAATATAATGCCCATTCTTTAAAAGCCAGGTCTGCATTTTATTTAATTTTTATACTCTAGTACTGAGATTTCCTGAGACATAGTATGTGTTAAAAAATATTTTTGATAGAATCAATCAGTACTTGTTCAATTTCTATTTATTCAATTAAGCCAAGACAATCCCTCTCAATTTCTTTAAATATGTGTCAAGACCCCCAGACAGATACTTTTTCTCTTATCTCTCTTTCTTGAAGAGTTAAAACACTTATATCATGTATATTATTAAAAACAGGTATATCTCTCATTACATGTTGTATCCTGTGTGTGTAGTTCATACCATAAGTAACTTTTTTCTGTCTTTACTATTCTTTAACCTCCTAGGATGAGGCAGTGAATGGAGCAGGCATTTAACAAATGGTCCTAAATGACAAAAAGACAATATCAGTAATTTTTGGTAAAATGGCTACCATTGTAAACAACTAAAACTTTACTTGAATCAATAATTATGCTTTATCCAAAAATAAACAAATGGGACCTAATCAAATTTACAAGCTTCTGTACAGCAAAGGAAACCATAAACAAGACGAAAAGACAGCCCTCACAATGGGAGAAAATATTTGCAAATGAAGCAATTGACAAAGAATTAATCTCCAAAATTTACAAGCAGCTCATGCAGCTCAATATCATAAAAACAAACAACCCAATCAAAAAATGGGCAGAAGACCTAAATAGACATTTCTCTAAAGAAGACATACAGATGGCCAACAAGCACATGCAAAGATGCTCAACATCACTAATTATTAGAGAAATGCAAATCAAAACTACAATGAGGTATTACCTCATAATGGTCAGAATGGCCATTATTAAAAAGTCTACAAATAACGAATGCTGGAGAGGGTGTGGAGAAAAGGGAACCCTCCTACACTGTTGGTGAGGATGTAAGTTGGTGCAGCCACTATGGAAAACAGTATGGAGTTTCCTCAGAAAACTAAAAATGGAGCTACCATATGATCCAGCAATCCCACTCCTGGCATATACCCAGACAAAACTATATTTCAAAAAGATACATGCACCCCTATTTTCAGAGCAGCACTATTCACAATAGCCAAGAAATGGAAGCAATTTAAATGCCCATCAACAGATGAATGGATAAAGATTATGTGGAATACTATGCATCTATAAAAAGAATGAAATAATGTCATTTGCAGCAACATGGATGGACTTATAGATTATCATATTAAATGAAGTAAGTCAAAAAGAGAAAGAAATACCATATGATATCACTTATATGTGGAATCCAAAATATGGCACAAACGAACTTATCTGTGAAACAGAAAAAGACTCACAGACATAGAGAACAGACTTGTGGCTGGCAAGGGGGAGGAGGGGTGGAGGAGAGATGGATTAGGAGTTTGGGGTTAGTGGATGCAAACCATTATATATAGAATGGATAAACAACAAGGTCCTACTGTATAGCACAGGGAACTCTATTCAATATCCTGTGATAAACCATAATGGAAAAGAATATAAAAAATAATGTATATGTATGTATAACTGAATCACTTTGCTGTACAGCAGAAATTAATACAATATTGCAAATGAAATATACTTCAATAAAAAAATTAATGATGCTTTATCCAAATGGGAATGGTTATTATACTATCTGTAGTAAAGTTTCACTCAATAAAATTTTATTGTGGAAAAGAACTCTAATACAAAAATTTAAATCAACATTATATCAGATTACTACATTTCATTTATGGCAGTGCTAAAATGTCCAGTAGGATTATGACATTAAATTCCTATGGCTGGATCTCAAAGCTATCCATTATGTGGTTCCACCTCACCTCCCACTGCCTCCCATCGAAATAAAACAAACTTTATTTCACATCAGTCTACAGTGTAATACTAGGATCAGTTCTACCTGTGAAAAAAACATGCCCATTCCCACATGCCTGCCTTTATTGATTGAGTTCCCAAATCATAGAAAGTCAGTTCTTCTCTCCATAACCTACCCAAAGGGTACCCTCTATACAAAGTCTAGCCAGAGATTCATCTTTCCTCTGAAGCACTTTTTGATTATTCTAACGCTTAATGATAATATTCTGATATGAACAGATATACTCCATATTACACAACTAATCAATTAATTCATCTTACATGTTCAAATTTACTTTAAACTTACCCATTAGTGTTTGTCTAATCTCCTAAACTACAGTATAAGCTACTTGCAGCAGGCCAAAACCATGTTGCTTATAACACTGAGAAATGAATTTGGCTGAAAGCAATGTGAACTTGATAATGGTTAATGGTCCATCTCCAAGGATCTTTGCCCACATAATATTGACACAAACTATGAAAACCCAGCACTCTCAGTGCATTTCTAACAAGTTCACAGATGTAGTTCATGGACAGCATTCTAAGTAGCAAATTATATACTATACTTCTTAAAGAAGTATGCTATCATCTAAGAACTGCTCAGGTTCATATAAGGGTTCTGCCTCTTAGCTAACTGTCTGATCCTGGACAATAGTTTTAACTGTATTTCCTCATATGTAAGTTGAGGTAACAATAGAACCAATTTTGTACATCTTTAAGAAAACTAAATTCCATAATCCATATGAAACACTTAAAATAATGGCTATCCCAAAAGAAATATTCAATTCCTTTTTACCAGTTTCTGATATTTGTATCATTATAACCTGAAGCTAGCATTTTTCATGATATATTCAAAGCTGAACCTTAAACTAAGGGTAAGAAATTCCTTCCAAATACAACATTTTCACAGATGTTGTGATGAACATCGTTCGATAGGTGGCTAACAATTGTTTCACAGATGCTCTTTTACTAGGGAACATGAGTAAATGATCAATGAATTCAGTTATATTGTGTCAGAGAATAGACTTATAAATTACCCACATTGGCCACACAAATACTGAGTTAATGTGTTGAATAACAGTGCTAAATATGATGTCAAAATCAGAATTGTTGATAAAATAAGTTGATTACAATTTACTTTCCAGGAAATCTTTCTGTCTTTCTTGGTCATCCCCATAATATAAGGCTCAGTACATCTACGATTACTATTTAAAGTGCAGGTTTTTTTCCCCTTTAAAGTGTAGTACCACCCAATGTAGCAGAAAGGGCAAGGCAAATGTTTTGGAATTAAAATGTATACTATATCCAAACAAATTTCATTATTGATACCAGAAATTCAGAAACCCACTAATAACCTTAGATAGTATATAAATTAATATAATTAATATAATATAAATATTAACACTTTGACACGGCTTCTCAAAATACCTTTATAATGTCATCTGATGAAACTTAAATGTTATTAAATGAGGGCTCTGAAAGTGCATCAAAAGGAAAGACTAACACCAAGATAAAAGACACTGGCATTGATAAGATGTTCAAGGCTCTTAGAACCAAAGAACTGACAGATCATCACTGTGATGTCCCTAACATTGTTTCAAAGACATGTAATATTGAAATGATTTCCTATAGCCAAGAATAAGCTGTAGGACTTAAAGGATAGTATTCAATTATTAGTTATCCAACAACAATCAGTTACCTTCCAATTGACATAAACAATGTCAAATAAAAGGCAATACCTTCAATGTGGTCGTCCACTAAGCATTGGAGACACAATGATCACAAGATTCTTGGGAAAAAAAAAACAAAACTATACTTCCTATATATAGTAAGAGACATTGGATTTAATATTTTTTTCAAAGACACTCAAAGTTGATTTATTATGAGGACTCTGTGCAAGAAAGAAAACAATAGACATTTTAAGCAAAGCTTTGCACCAAAGTACTGGGCAGAAAAAAATTCTTAATGTTTTCTTAGCCAAAACAAATGTAATGTCACAAACACACATAGAGAAATTATTACCTGCTGTATCTTCCATGAGCAGTACCTTCTTTCATGTCAGTTCTGTTAGTTTCTGTACAAACAGAATTTTTTTTTACAACTGAGTTTCTATCCTAAACTAATTAATACAATTGACAAATACATAGTCATATAGGTGCCAGAATGTTACTACAAAATTATATAATTTATTTGGAGTCATCAAAATGATTCGATGGACTAATGGATTTCAAAATGAAATAATGAGCCTCTTTACAGAATTTGTACGAAATTAGGAGCACTACAACTTTGAAGAAGAATGACTAAAATATTTCTATGTAAATAGAAAGAAGTATGGGCATGGGTGCTCCTAAGACTTTGGAGACAATGTATGTCGCTGTCTCTGTATTGGTGCAAGTCTCTAGTACTTCATCATTTAATCTCTTAAATTAATCTAGTACTTAATCTTTTAATTTCTTGACCACCCCAAAGGCAGAATCTTTCTCCACAGCTTTTAGGAAGCAGAGTTACTTCATCCTTCAACCAGTTCTGTGAGGAAATATCTGTTTTATAATATTGCGGAAAATATTTGCATCCCTACGTCCTTTTCTCCTTATCCTGTCGTGGTAAAAATGAAGAGTGTTTTGGGGTGGGTGGGAGCTAGAATATGCTACTATGGAGGCTTTATATGATCTAGAAAAGACATGTGATCCAGAAAGGTAGCCTGGCCTCAGTAACAGGACCGGACTATTGCAAGGGAGTGGTTTTTCCTGATACAGTAAGTTGCTTTTGAACTCACCTCAACTTAGCTTCAACATCCCCTATTTCTGAGCACTTGAGGACTAAGAAAAAAATGACTATAAATCTAAAGGGCTGGTGTTTCCAGGAGGCTCAATTATTATTCTGTGATCCAGCTGCCAGAAAGAAACACCAGGATAAGAAAGTATATTGGGAGTGATGCTGGGAGAACAGCAGGCAAAATGTAAGAAATTCTAGACAGCAAAGCTTTGATAGGAACTGACTTAAGACATCTGAAAAGTAGTGCCACTTGGTGCGCAGCAAAACATGACAGCAAAGCAGTAGGTAGGAGAGGTGAACACTAAATATAAACAGGAGAACAAGTATATTAATTCTGTGCAAGTCACACAGTGAACTATTATTCAGAAATTGTAGTGAACAATATACAACTATACACAACAATATGGATGAAAATCACACTCATGGAGCAGAAGTCAGACAAAAAATGTACATATGTATGATTATATTTATATAAAGTTACTCTTGGGAAGTATAATGTCAGGAAGGCAGGCCAAGGGGAACTTCTAGAACGCAGGTAACATTCTGTTTCTTGATCTGAGTGCTGATTATTCAAAGGGTTACATTTGTGATAATTTATTTAGCCATCTATGATGTGTACAATTTTATAGGTATGTTACACTTCAATGAGGACTTTTTATCAGCTTGAAAATACAAGAAAAGGCTCTTAGAGTTCCATAGAGAGAAACAGCAAGAAAAGGCTATTAGAGTCTCGTAGAGAGAGGAACAGAGCTAAGATCCTATTACATGGCAGGTAGGGATGCTGAATCTAATCTACTTAGGTACTTTTACCTCAAGCAGATGTTGTCTTATAATCACTCAGCCTCTTATCTCAGTTATTATTCTTTTTAGGAAAAAACCCATCAATTTATAATGTTCTTACTTTGCAAAAAAATGAATTTAAAAGAAAACATTTTTTCAGGACAAGCAGAATATCTCACATGTAAAGTAAAACTATAGCAAAACTGTCATTCAAAAACAAAAGGGAAAAAACTGTCATTCTATATGTAAATATAAAAAGTGAAAAAATAGTAGTTATATCTAGTTCTAGAGATCGAAAACTCTTTAGCAAATAACTATAGTACATAAATAAAAATATATTATCGGTTTTAGGAAAGGCAAAATTATTAAACAATCAACAGACATCAATTTTCTTCTAAGGAAAAAAGCAAGAAAGTTTTTAATGTAAAATAAATTATAAATTCTCTCAGTGGTTTTAAAATGAAGTTTCTCGTATTATACATAAAACAAATAAGCAAACAGAAAATAATAAACAAGAAATAAGCAAAACCCTGACCACCATGACACCATAAAATTATCCCCAAATTGAAATAGTTTCTCAGTCTATTTCTGGGTTCAAATGATATGGCTGTGACCACACTAAAGAAATGTAAGTAATTCAAACCAGAAGCATAAGGAGAGGATACTAAACAGACAAAGCTATTCTGTCCAGACTTCCAGACCCTAATTTCACTTGTAAGCATTGCATTTCCTTTAGAATCTCAGGAAGTATTCTAAGTGTGAGATTAAATAATGAGTCTGGATATTTTGGCAATTGTTAGGCAAATCAGAAAATTAAATTGACTGCTCTTTCAATATCCATTAAACTGTTAATATTTCCAAAATGGCACTTTGCAGTTTTTCAGCAAGCCTAAATAAACAAGTTTTCAGATACAAATTCTTGAAAAAGATTTGTTAGGTTCTTTTGTGTCTGATGGCATCATATAACCCATTTATCCCCCAAGAAATAGAATTATAAAACCAATCACTTTAACTGAGTAAATCAGTTTTTGTAGACATCATCCTTAGAACGCTGATTCCTGTTTGCTATGTCTAAGTGTGTTCAAATAAAATAATTATTAAAATTTTAGTTTAAGTATATAAAAGCATATAAATCACTTGAAGGAATGTATTATGTTGAGAATTAATTATATATTTGTGCATCGTGTTACAAGCATTTTCAGGATTTTTGTTTGTTTGTTTTTTTGTTTAGGGCATTTAGTGTATTTCCAAGTAAAAAATTTTTAAAGATGTAGGCAAATTAACAATCTATTATTTTCTGATGTCTTAGTTTTGTGTCATACTTGGAAAGCCTTTTCCATCTTAGGTCATTATATACAGAAGAAAAGCTCCTGTGTATTCTCCTAGAACCCAAGAATAAGGTATCTTTTCTGTTTTGTTGTTTACATCTCTGTCTCTGACCCATCTGGATGTCATTTCATGTAAGGACTGGAGTAGGTGTAAACTTTGCCTTTTTTCCTGATGAGTACCTTGTTGTCCCCATAACATTTTTTGAATAATCTGCTCCCCACTCCACATTCAATGTCATGTCTTTATATCTGGGTATGTTTATTAATTCTTTAATAAAGTTATATATCATTGATCTGCCTACACAATTTAATTACACTGACTTATTCTATGACATTATTATATGATTATTACCTTCGTTGGGATTATATTTCCTAATCATTAACTATTTTACGTGTAAAATCCACTTTTCAAACTTAACATCAGTTGGCATTAAGGAACATCTTTCTGTGTCAATGAATATTGAAATACATCATTACTTGCATGCATAAAGTACAAATAGCATGTATGTATATGAGTCCACATTGCAACATCAGAAGAGTGATATTGGAACTGAATGTTAGAAACATATTCTGCAATAACTTATACCCTAAATGTTAGCACAGAGTATCTGTGGGTTATAGATTGGTAGTAGAATGGGTATACTTATTTTTTTTTTGTTTTCTGTTTTTTCTTTATTTTCCAAGTTATTTGTTGATTATTTGAACATATGATTCATTTTTTAATTTTTAAAAATGTTTTTTCTCCTCTGCTTAAAAATCTCTATTGATCCTATTTCCCTCAGCAAAAATATAAGATTTCTTAATGTGGCATCTAAAAAAATGTCCTTAACCATCTAACCACAAAATACCTCTTTACAAATACAGATTTTTTTTCACATTGACTTGAATATCCCATATTCTTTTATATCTTTTGTTCTGACAGTTTCTTTTCTCCTCTGTGAAGCTTTTCTGTAGTTTTACAAACAATTTGCTTCCTTTTTTTCTATACTCAAAGAATTTTGTTTATAACTTTATCAGATCACACATTATGTTGTATAATATAGTTTTTCCTATCCATGACTGTGCTCTTCAGTACACTGAGCTCCTCAGGGCAGAGCCTTCTATAGTTCTTTTTTGTATCCCCATCAGTGCACTCAACTACTAATAAGCAGTCAACGTTTGTTGAATGCATAAATGAATTAATGAATGAATGAGATCAGACCAGGATGCAGGTAGTTTTAATGTGAGGTCTACAGATTGTACTAGAGTGATTAAAAAAAAATGTCATGAAATAATGAATACTAATTTTAAAATTTTATTTCACACAATTGGACAATTTTGTAAATATCATTGATTTTATTCCCCTGTAATTTTAAAACACAAAGAGAATGCCAAACCATGAGGGGGAGATGGCAGCATTCATTAATTCATTCATTTATATGTTCAACAAACATGAATTGAATATGTAACAGAGATAAAGATGAAAAACTTAAAACACTCTCCTCAAGGGCTCACAATTTTCTAGATGCTCAGAAAAACATAATCAGCCTGTACAAGAATTTTGACCCAAATGTGCTATTAAGTAATTAGATGACTAGGGGCCAAATTTCAAGACCAGTCTGAACCAGCTTATTGTTTCTATTTCTTATCAAATTGCCTTATGTCATGAATTCATCATCAGAAAAGAAAAATCTCTAGAATGAATTATATCCTTATCCTGCTCAAATCTAAATCCTTAAAGAATATAGAAGTGTCTCCTTTCTCTACACCATTGTACCCGCAAACCTGTCAGACTTTCTGGTTCCTAAAAGTATTTGATAAACATTTATTGGATGAACAAGTGAATGAACCGTACTCTCAGCATCATCAACTTTAGGACATACGTGCAAATTCTGTAACTATGTGTCAAATTATACCGCTCAATTAATAGGGAAGGAACGAAGATACAGAAAAAAGTAGTGAGTTAGAAAATAAATAGGGATGTGCATTATGTGTATTAAAGCACCAGTGCAACTCTGGAACTTGCTCATTCTTTGCATGGGCTCTATGGTGCTACTTTGTATGTGTGTTTAACTCATGGGTAAATTTGCCCTACTACAAGATAATTTGGTACCATGAAATACCATAATGACAAAGTTTAAATAATCTTTCGTACAATGACTTCTGCTCTTTAACAGCTTGAAAGAATGTTGCAAGAGATTTGTGAGACCAATTCTCTCACCTTGAGCTGAAGTGTATGGGCTGAGGTGGAGGGATGACACATCTTATGAGAATTTGAAAATTATAAAATTGGCTTCTCAGGGCCAACTTTTATTGATTTCTTATATAAAAACAAACAGATACACATCTTAAGTTTTCTTTTCATGTAAGTAAATTTGAAACAAATTTCATTTACAAAATTGTAAGGATTAAAAGTTAAGCTTTGAGTCACCAAAAATATTCTTCAAAGGGAAGAGTCAAACTGAGAAGAATTTATGGGTCAGGAAAAGAAGCTTATTTCCTTAAATGCATTGCTCTAATGGTGTTCAACGTTTATTTCTACGTGTATAATGTTACCATGGTTGATATCACATAATTATATTTTAGCTTTAGCTCTTGAAATATAAAAACTATTAAAATGTTATTTATAAGTATAATATTCTACTGGCCAATACATGTTCCCTATTTACTGTTTTATTAGAATGTATTAGGTATATGTTCATATCAATATTTAATTTATGCTTAAGCCTATGAGCGATATGGCCTAATATTCACTACTTCCTTAGAAAGTGAATGTATCTTGGTGATTGCAGACACAAGCACACTTGTACCAGACCTTCAGCTGTTTTGATAAATGGTACAGTGTTTTTTTTTTAAATCAGCCAGGACAAGGCAGGTGACAAATGATTTCCATTAACTTCAGAAGAATGGAAACAAAACAGATCAATACAAATGATTTGCAGCAAGTTTAGATCATAAATTTCCTTTTGCCCTCGTACATCATTTTAATATAGGAGCTTTTTCTTTTCAGAGCAGAGAAAAAAGTCATTAGAGAATTGAAAATTCTAGTTACAGCAAACTGTCCCTGATTTAAGGTGAGACCGTTTTAATGCACTATTAATTTTATCCAATGGTACATAACAATATTATTTTAAAATATGACAAACAATAAAAATGTTAATGAGCCATGTTCCAGAAAATTAATTTCACCTGTAAGTTGTGTAAAAACCATAAAATGCTTAAGTCTACAAAGTTAGCTTTTTTGTTTCTATTTTAAGTTAAGACTTTTATTGGCTAAAATTTTGTCAGTAGTTCTATTTCTTAAGCATTTTCATTATAATTATTTTTTGTAGATAAACGTATCTTCACTCCCTTGCTTCATATTCAAAAGATGTGTTTTAGATTCATGCATTATGTGTCAATAGTTGTAGAGAAAGGAAGGACGAGAAGGGGGGAAAGGAGGAAGAGAAAGGGAAATAAAACAAAGAAGTCAAATTTTTAAAAAAGCAAATTAAGCTTACTTTTCCTTCTGCCTGAATGATTCCAAAATAAATAGCTTTCTTATACAGTTGTGCAAGAATTAGCAAAGATCCACAGGACCACACCCAAGGGTTACCAAGGGATGCCTAACACTTAATAAAATTATTTATTTATATGATTTTGTGGACCCATAAAGAGATGAGCATAAAACTGTCAGTCAGGCTAAATGCACCAAGAATAATGTTCTGCTATACTCAAGGAAAGTGAATGAAGACATTTACTGCACCTACGGGACTCCCCTTACTAATGTAATGAGCAAGTATTTTTCACCTTGGCACAAAAGGTGAAGCTCAGACTCACCTCCACTCCCTGAGAGACAGCAAGAGGCGAGTGGTCAGGATGCATGGTCCTGATCCAGCTGACATCTAGTGATTCCTGGACAAGGACAAAGGGGCAGTGTGCCTGCTTCCGTAGTCTTTACCGTAAGTCAGGTAACCTCCTCAAGATTATAAGAAACTCCTTTATAATTTAAATCACAAGGATACAGCACAAGAAGAAAGTCAGTTTGGGATGGTGATAGACAGGAAGAGAAACAAGCAGATACTACACTTGCTTTTGTGAGCCAAATAGCTTTAAGGAATCCAACCTTTTGGAGGGAGTTGGTGTGGGGGGAGGCGCCGAGAAGGACATGGGAGCAAGGTCAGGTCCAAGATGCTCCTATGTTCCCAAGATCAGATCTTAGGGGAAATTTTCAAGTTTCACCTGATATTTCTTAGTTTGAAATAATTTCTCTAGATTTGTAATATGGTTCATAGATGGAGCTCTAGAGCCAATATGAATACCTGAGTTCCAATCCTGATTCCATTCTTTACTCTCTGTATGATGTCTAAAAATCATTTAAATAGTCTAGTTTTCAGTTTCCTTATCTGTAAATTGAGCAAAATATTATCCACTCTATCCAAACCTTAATGCCTATAAGCATCTGGTTTCCAACCTGTCCTAATGAGGCCAAAGTGTACATACAGCAGTGTAACGTGAAGCTAGAATGTATGGAGTCTAGATGTGGACTGTCTGGATTCAAATCCAGCTTTGCAACTTTCTAGCTTTGTTAACTTGGGCAAATTATTTAAACTCTCTGTGACTCAGTTTCTTCTATTGTAAAATAGAGAAATAATCATGTATACCAATTAGGATTGGGGTGGTGAGTAAAGGAGTTAATATGGAAAAGTGTTTATAACAGCACTTGGATCATGTTAAGTTTTAGCTGTTATTGTTATTATTACTACTATTGTGGTCATTATTATTATTATTATCATTATTATGATATGTGTACAAAAGTAGTGAAGACAATTTGAAACAGGAGCTGTAGACTTTGGGAGATGGCAATAGAGGCTTAGAAGTCATGTAAAAAAGCTTTTTGCCAGGAATTTGTTTCATTTGGATGAAACAAATCCATGGAAGCAGCATCTAGATAAAGAAATGATACATTATCAGCACATCAAAAAAATGACAATTTTTATTCATTATCCTTGCTGTAAAATTATTCCACTGTACCACCAAATACTACCACTTATTTATTCATTCTACTGTTGATGCATATTTAAGGTTCTATTTGTTGTTATTTACTATCACAAATGTTGCTTCAATGGACATTTCTGTACATTGCTTTTTGATGAACGTATGTGTGCAAATTGTTCATTATATACCCAGGAGTGGAATTTCTGGGTCATTGTCTCTGTACATAATTGGCTACAGTAGATAATGTCAAAGATTATTACAAAGCTGTTGTACAAATTTAAATTCCCACCAAACTGTAGGACAATTTAAGTTATTCTACTTATTTGCCAAAATTTTACATTGTTAGAATTGTAATTTTGGTCATTCTGGAGAGCATGTAAATGTTATTACAATATGGATTTATTTCTCATTTTCCTTGTTTAGTAATTAACTTGACACCTTTTTGTATGCCTACTGACTTTTTAAATATTCTCTATTGTGAAATGCCTACTTTAGTCTTTTGTCCATTTTTTAAATTAGATTGTTTGCTTCTTTTCTATTAGGTTTCTTCACCTTATTAACAGGGACTTTTGGTGATACCATCAATAATTTCTTAATATTAATGTAATACAATTTATACTTTGATGTAACTAAAGTGATGATTTTTTCTTATATTTAGTACTAACTGTGTACCTCAAGATCATGAAGATATCTTACCCTTTTTTCTAGTAGCTTTATTTATTTTACCTTTCCTATTTATATCTACAGTCCATTAGGTATTTATTTTTTATATGCACATGGTGCATGATAGGGTCAAGATTTATTTTTTCCCATATTAATATCCAAATGACCAATCAACAATTATTGAAAATATCTGTTTTAAAAATGTACTACAGTGGCACCTTTCTCAAAGTGACAATATATGGGTCTACTTCTGGACAATTTATTCTGTCCCATTGATCTATTTCTCTCTTCTTGTAAAAATCTATATTTTCTTAATTATTACAAATTTATAATAACCTTTGATATCTGATAGTAATGTCCCCCAGTTGTACTTTTTGCCTAGATTATCTCCACTATTCTTTGACTAGCGATTGCTTTGGAATCTCTAGGTCAATTGGGAAAAATTGACATCTTAATAAATTAAGTCTTCCAGTCTATGAAACATGGAATGTTCCTTCATTTATCTAAGACTTTTAAAAACTTTCCCGTTGACCTGACCACTTTTTATTATATTTATTCTAGGCAGTTGATGTTATTTTATGCTTTAAAATTGATATTCTTCTCATTTATTACTGATATACAAAATAAAATTGATTTTATATTAATTTTTTATCCTGTGTCTAACAAAATTTACTTATTAATTCAAATACTATACCTACACCATTAAAAAATATTTTCTATCTATCCAATCATTCATTGGCACATAACAACAAATTTAATCCCCTCTAATGACTATTTTCCTATCATATTGAAAGGCTAAGACCTTCAGTACAATGTTGAACAGAAGTAATGATAGCAGGCATCCTTCTCTCCTCCTCACACTCAGGAGGAAACATTTAAAAAGTTCACCATAGAAATTGTTTACTGTGGGCTTTTAAATTGATAGTTACTCCTTGTCAGATTAAGCACATTCCCTTATATTCACTGTTTGGTAAGATTTGGATTTTTAAATTATTAATAGAAGTCAAATTTTATTAATTGCTTTATCTGCATCTATTGAAATCATATATTTCTTTTTTTCTGTTAATGAGGTAAATTATACCTACTGATTACTATGTGTTGTTTTATTTGACTTATACTCATTTTTCTCTCCCTTTTTTTCTGTGTTTTTGATTAACCAAATATACTCCATTATCCTACATTTTTTGCTTTATTAAATTTTACGTTGCATATTTTTTACTATTCTTTTAGTATTTTTCCTAAAGATTATAGAATACACCCTTACCTTTTCACAATTTAATAAAATATATTAATTCTATTATTTAATTGACAATATGAGGACTTGAGAACATTTTACATCTTACTTTTTGTGTTATAATTATTATATAACATTATATAATAATTATAATATTATAATTATAATATATTCTATATTCTATATATTTTATATATTCTATATATAATTATATAATTTATATAATTAGTTATATAAAATTAATGTATAATTATATGTATATATCATACATTATATGTATTATTATATATTGTATAATTATATATATTATATATTATTACTATATAATTATATTGCAATTATATAATTATTATAATTATATAATTATATATAAATTATAAATTTTATAATTAAATTATATAATTATATAATATATATTATTATATACATAATATACAATGTATTGTAATCATATTATAATTATAATCATTTTATGATTATATATTAATATTGATATATATATATAATTTTAATAATTGTATATAATATTGATATGCATTCCCTTTTATTTATACTTTAAATCATAAGTTATTATTATTAGAATAGTCAATAAATATTAACATATTACCCACATATTTACCCTTTCCATTATTCTTCATTCCTCTCAGAATTTGCAGTTTTTCCATACGAGATTATATCCCTTGGCCTGAATTATACTCTGTATTATTTCTTTTCATGTGAGGTTGCTGGTGATAAATCTGTTTTTGTTCATCTAAAAATGTTTCTTTCACCTTCATTTTAAAAGGATATTTCACTTCATTGCTGTTAATTTGTATTGAATTCTGGTCATTGTGTATGCAAACTTGTAAAGGCTTTTGATAATGTTATCTTCCTTCAAAGAGGGGCCATGCTGTCCTCTGTAAAGCACATAGAGTAAGGGGATATAGTACTGTCATGTGATTTTTCTACATATGTTTAGGTTGCTGGGTACATTTTTCCAGCTTTATTGAGGTATAATTGAAAAATAAAAATTATGTATATTTAAGGTGTACAATATAATGTTTTGATATATGTATATATTGTGAAATGATTGCCACAAGCAAGTTAACTAACAAATTAGAAAATTTCAAGTATACAATACAGTATTATGAATGACAGTCACCATTATATGTCCAGAACTTATCTTGTGTATATGAATCTTTGTACCCTTTGACAACCTCTCCCCATTTCCCTCACCCTCTAGGCCTTGGCAACCATGATTCAATTCTCTGATTTTAAGAGTTTGACTTTTTTAGGTTCCTCATATAAATGAGATAATGCAGTATTGTCTTTCTTTGTCTGGTTTACTTCACTAGACACAAGGTTTTCCAGGATTATCCATGTTGTTGCAAATGGCAGGATTTCCTTCTTTTTTAAGACTGAATATATTCCATTGTATATAGATATATATGGTTGACCTGAAACAAACAGAATGCCAGAGGTTTCTCCAGCAAAGATGGGTTTATTCAGGATTAGCAGAGAATTGCAACTGGGGACTGCAATCATGGTTAGCCATGTTCAAGTCCCCACATGTCAATGGGAGAAGAATGCTTTTAGAGAGAGGAAGAGGAATTTGGGAAGGCTATAGCAAACAAAGAGTCCATGGCTTTTCATTGTCTGAGTCCTTGCCAAGAAAGAAGTCTTTCTTCTTTCTGTAGGGCTCTGCTATCATCACAGGACGTGAGAACACCCCCTTCTGGTCTCCCAACTTTATTTAACTGAGTTTTCTGTTTGTTTGTTTGTCTATTTATTTATTTATTTATTTATTTATTTATTTACTTTACAATATATACCACATATTCTTTATCCATTCATCTGTAGCTAGACACTTAGGTTGTTTCCATAACATGCCTATTGTAAATAATGCTGCAATGAACATGGGAGTAAAGCTATCTCTTTGAGAGACTGATTTTATTTCCTTTGGATATACACCTGGAAGTTGGATTGCTGGATCATATGGTAGTTCTATCTTTAATTTTTTGAAGAACCTCTGTACTGTTTTGTCTATACCATAATGTCTATACCAATTTACATTTCCATCAACACTGTACAAAGCCTCTCTTTTCTTCACACCCTCACCAACACTTGTTAGCGCTTGTATTTTTGATGATAACCATTTTAACGGGTGTAAGGTGGTATCTCATCATGGTTTTGATTTGTATTTCCCTGAGGATTAGTGATGCTGAGCACCTTTTCATGTACCTGTTGGCCATTTGTGTATCTTTAGAGAAAGGTCTATTCAGCTCCTCTGCCCACTTTTAAAACTGGATTGTCTGTTTTTTTTACTGGTAAGTTATTTGAGTTCCTTATATATTTTGGATATTAACCACAAATGTATGGGTTGAAAATATTTTCTACTATTTGTAGGTTGTCTCTGCACTCTGTTGATTGTTTCCCTTGCTGTACAAAAGCTTTTATTCATCCCACTTGTCTATTTTTGCTTTTGTTGTCTGTCCTTTGGGGTCACCGTCAAAAAACTATTGCCCAGACCAATGTCAAAAAGTGTTTTCTCTATGATTTCTTCTAGTAGTTTTACAGTGTCAGGTCTTATGTTTAAGTGCTTGGTCCATTGAGGGGTGATTTTTGTATATAGTATGAGATAAGGAGGCAATTTCATTCTTTTTCGTGTGTATATCCAGTTTTCCTAACACCATTTTGTGGCAAGAGTAGACACACCTGTCTTGCTCCTAATCTTAGAGGAAAAAAATAGCTTTTCACCTTTGAGTATGATGTTAGCTGTGAGCTTGTTATATACAGCCTTTTCTATGTTGAGGTACATTCCTTCTATATATAAATTGTTGAGAGCTTTTATCATGAAATAATACTGAATTTTGTCAAACGTTTTTCTGCATTTATTCAAATTTTATGATTATTATTCTTCATTCTGTTAATGCAGTGTATAGCACTTACTGATTTGTGTATATTGAGCCATCTTTGCATCCCAGGGATAAATTCCACTTGATCATGGTGTGTGATTCTTTTAATGTGCTGTGGAATTGCTGTTTTGATGAAACTCTGTTTATCTTTTTTTCCCTCCCATACCTAGGGTTTAGTCTTCCAGGAATTCCAAGTACGATCTTGGATTGTTCATTGGGGATCCTCTTCTCAGCTCTATGAGATGGCCAATCTCATGCTTTTCAGAGACTTATCTTGTTACCCTTCCACCTGGCACAACTTCATAATTCAGCAAATGTCTTGAAAAGAAATGAGGTATGTATTTGTGGTAGTTTATGACATGTCTTTAAATATTTTTATACTCCTTTCATTGAGAGATAAGATGTTTGTCCATCCTCTTGAATCTGGGTGGACTGTGACAGCTTCAGCTAATGGTGTGTGGCAGAAGTGATACTACCTGACTTTGAGGCTAAGTCCTACCACACCTTGTAACTTTGTTTGGTTCCGTTGGGAAAAATCTGACTTCCTTGAGACTGTGATGCTGGAGCAGACTTGTATAGGTTCTTTGGTCACCAGATTCAACTGTGTTCCCAGGTGACAGACAGTGTTAACAGCCATGAGAATGAGCCATATTAGACACCTACTTTACTCCAAATAGCAGATGACTGTAGCTCAGCTGACAGCTGACTGCAAACATATTAGTTAGTCCAGGCAGGAGCTGCCCGGATGAAACTTTCTTGAACTCCAAGTATGTAACTCCATAGCAAAATCAAATGGTCCATTGTTTGAAGGTGTTCAGTTTGGGGGATATTCATTATATAGAACAGTGTCAGCTCTGTCTTCTATTCCTACTATTTTTAGTCTTTTTATTCTTTTAATTGTTCTGCCTCCTACCTACATCTGTGACCTCATATCCAAGCTATTTATCTGGAATCTAGGTTCATTACCTGGTAACCAGCATTGACATATACCCTTAAAAAATGTAGCTGGACACTGGTTTACCTTTCCAAGATATACTGCTCTGGAATCTTGCTCTCTAAAGCCTGGTTCCCATATTATTTCTCTATTGCCTGTAAGTAATTTTGTTTTGTTCCTTTTTGTTTTAAATGCTGTCTGCCTTTCTAGTTGTTCTTAGTAGGAACATTACAGAAAACTACCCTTTCTTAATCAGAAGCAAAATTATTCTTTAAGTAATAGAGATTGGATTATAAAATCATTATTGACTCAATTATTATATCATACACTAGGGAACTAGAATTTGATACATACTTAAATTCAAAGGATTTTATCTTAATCATAAATTATTCAGAAGTGCTCTACTTCTTAAACTTTACTCTTCAATAACATTGCTTTCTGAAAACCCCATCTTCTTTAAAAATCCTCATTCTAGAAATAACATTAAGCCATTCATCACCACCAAGACCCCCTCTGAATCTTCCCTTTCTCTTAGTCAGCTGATATTCTTCAAAATGAGAACACTTCCTTTCCTGTGGAACCAGAATTCCATGGGTGACCATCCAAACTACTCCCTTGACAGTATCTTTAATTTATCAGCCCTTTTCTGCAAATTCTCAACCTGGGATCCATCACATATTTCTCTTTGCTCTTTAACTTGGAATTTCAAGTGAATTAGAGAAATGCAACAACATATAAATTGGTACTAATGCAAATTTACAGTTCTGGGGCTGTATTTATAGAGCTGAACCTTCACTACTCTGCCAAAATTTTAGCTTTATATTTTCCATATAATGTTGGAGGTCCTAGACAGTGAAGTAAGTCAAGGGAAAAAGATACAGATATTGAAAAGGAAGACACAAAATTTCACTTTTGTAAAATAATATGACTAAGTTAGTGTAAAATTCAAGAGAACATTCATAATAATTTTCAAATTAATATGACTTTTTACAAGATAGTGGATAAAAGTAAACAAACATACTTTTCATTAGTTTATTGCAATAGCATACAGTTGAAGATTAAATATTAAAAATACCATTTAAAATATTATCAAAATATAAAATATCTAGAAATAAAACAAAAGTAACTACTATCTGAACAAACTAGGAAATATTATCTAGAGAAATTTAGAAGTATCTAAATCAATGAAGAGCTATGTTATGGTCAGGTTGGAAGTCTCATTTGTAAAAGATGTCAATTTTACCCAAATTATATATAGTTCAAAATTATAACACATTTTTGAAATTCTTGTCAAGATTACTTTATTTTTGAAAATCAAAGCCAGAATTAACCAAGGTTCATTTGAGGAAGAACAATTTGGCAAGACTTGTTCTATAGATACAATTCATTAATATAAAGTGACAGTATTCAGCAAAGTATGGTATTGTTGGAAGGACAAAAATATAGGCCAATGGAATCAAATTCAGGTATCCAAAAGAGAGCATGTATATATAGACATGCAATTTATGACAGTGGGAGTACTGCTAAGAAGTGGGGAAGTACACACTTTTTAGTAAATGGTAACAAGATAATCGGGTATCCTTATCTGAAAAAATAAAAGAAAAGTTGAACCTCAACTCACATGGCTCAAAAATAATTTCCATGTGAATGTAGAACAAAATATGAAAAGCAAAACACTAAAGGGATCTAGAAGTTAACAGGGATTAATATATTTATGACTTCAAGGTACATAAACATTTTAAACAGAACACAAAAATTCCTGAACATAAAATTCATCAAAAGTAATATTTGGTCATAAAAACTTGGTAATAAAACAGTGAGTTAAAGTCAGAATAAATATTTGAATTGTATAACAAATAAAAAACTTACAACCAGAAAATGTAAAGAACTAAGAATCAATAAAAGAAATATAAACAGACCCTCCAAAAAGGTAATAGATTTGAATAAAGAGAAAATTTAAATGTGTAATCAACAATTGAAAAGTTGTACACTTTTATTAGTCATCAAGGAAAAGTAACTTAAAAGTCCAACGAATTGCAACCCAAAGAAGAGATAAAATTAAATTCCAGGTGTTTGTGTTAGTGTAGAGAAACTCATACTATTGCTTTAAAGGAATGTAAATTCATAAAACTGCTTTGGAAAGCAGCTTGATATTACCCGGTAATTTAAAGACATACACAACTCAGCAGTTCCACTCCTAGGTATATACACAACAAGAATGCATTCATATGTGAAATCAGAGATGTTCAAGAATATCTGTAGCAGCACTGATCATAAAGCCCTAACCTGGAAACTACTCAAATGCCCATTAGAAAGAAAACTGGTATATAAGTTGTGGTGTATTCATATATGGAAATACTTTACAATAATCACAAGAAAATGGAACTACAGCTACACACAAAAATGTGGATTAATCTCTTAAGAATAATATAGAACAAGAGAAGCCCGACCTCAAATAATATATAATGTGTAATTCCACTCACATAATGCTCAAAAGTAAACAAAACCACACTATTCCATTTAGGTATATATTCTTAAGTAGTAAGACTACAAAGAAAGTGAGGGAGTAATTACCTTTGAATTCAGGATAGCAATTGCCTTTAGAAAAAAAGGAGTAATTTGTGATTGAGATGAGATTTTCATTGTACTCATAACATTTTATTTCTTGACCTTGACAGTGGGTATAGGGATTCTCACTATATAATAATTTTTTAACTGTACTTTTCGATTTTATGCAATTTTCAGCATATATTTTTAATTCACTATTAAAAGGGTTTAAAATACTGTCAGCATCTCATTTCCTTTATATTTGCATCTTTTCCTTCATCAACCTCTGCCACTTTATTTTATTAAAATATGAGTAAATTTAATTAGAGGAGTAGGCACAACAATGGAAGCTATTAAAGAGATGCTGTGGAAACTCCATATGGAAAAGGAAATGTCATGATGAATACTCGCTGCTGTTTCAGTTGAGGGAAGTCATGTTTAACTAGCCTTCTGGAATTATTTGAAAATATTACATCCATAATAGATGATAGAAATTCAATGATGTAGTACTCTTGTATTTTTCTCTAGGCAAGTAGCCATGTTACACATGAGAGATTAATGACTAAGGTAACGAGTTATTGAATTAGAGGTTAGAAATAGTGCTAGATAGAAAATTGACAGCAGCATTCCTTTTACTCACAGTCTAATGCCATAAAAACCTTCCTCCAATGCCTTTTCTGGAATATCCTAATTATAAAAGGTCATTCATCTTTCTGGAACTGCTGAGACTTTGAGGACTGAAGGAATCAAGGAAGCCAAGGTTCATCTAAACTTCTACCTCCAGGGCCACCCCATTCAAAATATGTGATTTTCTCTCTGTCTCTGTCTCTGCACACTGCCCCCCACCAACTTCCTGCAGTACTCTTCTCTCCTCTCCTTTCCTTATCTTCTTTATTAATTTCTTTATTTTTTCCATTCATACTTTCTTCCATTTCCTTGTTGGGAGCAGGGTTGGGGAGAGAACGCTCCAGCCGAAGGGAAGTACTACTTGACAGTTAATAAGCAATTCTGCTCTTTTATCTCAAGATATGTGAGTAAGGACTGTGAAAGTAGAATTATCTATCTTGTTTCTGAAATTTAGAGATAGACATAATATGGATGAGAAGGTCAAAAATTTAGTTTTGTCCACAATGATCATTCTCTTAGAGGAGAATAAGCCTCTATTTAAGGACGTTGCTTTAACAAAGAACAGGAAAAAAATGAAATTTAGCAATCATCTAAGTCATTTAGACAAACACACTTTTAATAGACACTGTAGAAACCAGTTTTGACAGTATTGTTTAGTTTGGTAGTTTGTAAGAATCATAATAATCAGATCATTTCCAAGTACTCATTTTATCTTTACTTATGTAAGACTGGTTTCTGGAATCTGCTTGTTAGAGTTTAAACACAAACACACACACATACACGTGTACATACATTCATATTTTGAAGGAAACCATCTTTGAAGCACTGACATAAGTTTTGTTCATAAATAACTTGCTTTTCTGGTGCCTTAGTGCTTGATTTGGCAAAAACAGTTTGTATTACAAAATTTAGATTCGTAAATATAAATTTTCATTGTGAATAATCATTTGAAAGAAAAATTTCTACACCAATGAAAATAAATATCAAAATCCCAAATGAATCAGTGGTTTCCTGTGTATATTATCATATATGGAGAATGAGGGAATGTCACTTCTAGGTATATTCCCTAACACTCAAAGCTGGATTTTTTTTGTCTCTACTTTGTGCATCATTTATCCTATCTTATTACTAATTTCTATCTTGTTTCCATTTCCTTCTCCATACCAGTCCTGTCCAAGAGAACATTCTGTGATGATGAAAATGATCTGTGTTTGTGTTGTCGACTAGGCTAGTTACTAGTCACACATGACCATAAAGTGCTTGAAATATAGCTGATCCCAACTGGAACATACTGTAATGTAAACTACACAGCATATTTCAAAAGTTAGCACAAAAATCAGAATGTAAAAATTTTTTAAAACCTCATTAATTTTTACATAGAGTGCATGTTGAGATGATATTTTGGATACACTGGGTTAAATAAAACATATTATTAAAATTAATTTCACCCATTTCATTCTACTTTTTAAAAAGTAGCTACTAGGAAATTTAAAATTACATATTAAAAAATCTCATTTTTTAAATGTGTAGCATTTGTGGCTGTTTTGGATTTTTATTTCTTAAAATATCTGTGAGAAAACAATTTTCTACATATCTGTAATACCAGATTCATATTTTACCTTTTCTATTAAATAGTGATGTATCTCACAATTTATGAGCAATTATTTGAGGCTTTTAATCTTTCTTACTGTTTTATTTTCTCTTAGTGCATGCTTATACTTGATTATAAATTAGCTTCAATAAACAATGCTTCATTAGTAAGCTTGTCATATAGAATTGCACTGCAAATCTGTTGATCTTTTTAGTCCTTTGGAAATACCTTCTAATACCTTTTTGAAAAGTAACATCTTATTTTGAAACTGCTTGAGTGAAAGTGTGCTTGCAAAAAGGATAATCATTCAGAAGAGAGTATTAACAAGTACTTAAATAAAATGCTACCTTCTATTAAAATAATTGAGGTGAATCATTCTCTTCTTTCCTAAAAATATTATTATAAGCATTTCAAATAAATCTAAGTATTTGCTTTAGTTAGAATACTTGAGAATTTGAATGATGGCTCAAAGTTTTGTTGATAATATTATTTTGAACTAACAATCATATGACATAATATTGCATGTTTATGTTGCTGGTAAAAAAAGGTTAAGAAAATCTGAGGAGAGAAAGGATTTAAAAAGGTAAAATTATGCAAATACACTTCTATGCTAATGTTTATTGTTTTGTTTTTTGCTTTAAATATAATATCTGATACAAAAAATCATAAATATAGTTAGTGTCAAATATCATGGTTCATCTCCACTCCCACTCCCCAGGGGCAACTCCTTCAATCTCTGTAAATTTAATATTTCTAGTGGTCCTCACTAAACTCTCCATCATATGTGAACATCTCCATTTCTTAATTTATCAACTTTAACAAAAATCTCCTGACTCTCAACAATTAAAAATAATGAAAAATTTCAGTCAAATTGACCCCTATTTTCCCCTGACATATTTTCTTAGTTAATAGTTATACTGTGTATAGTTTAGTTTTATGCAAGTTACCTTTGTATTGATACCCTGTGAAAAATATACAATTTAATATAATACCTAATATATAGCATGATATAGTAATATAAACCATTTCATTACATCTTATTAGTTCCATTGACTTCCATTAACTTTCCATTAATATAAGTTAATGGAAATTCACCATATCCTCACACTGGAAAATAAGGGCTTTAGTATTTCTATGTCAAATTTTCCTGCTCTTTATATCTTCCTTCCCCCTTTTCATTTCTGTCATTAACATTTTAAATCATTAGGGTATTTCACATTTACTTTCTTTATTGCAACCAGTAGTAGTAGAATTATGGACCCTGGACCAGGAGACAAACTTTTCTGAGTCCCTGTGTGATAGAGGCGGGACTACCATAAGGGCTGGGGGGTGGAGAGGAGGCATAAAGAGTGATTTTGTCATATTATGTTTATCGTTAATGGGAAAATTAATAAATGTACATAAAATGATGGGGGAAATTATTTTCTGTGTGACATGTAGTACTCCTATAATGTGCGATTTCACTTCCTTACTATGTATAGTAAAGAATTTCAATCATCCGGGTATCTTCTGGATTGCTTTTATTTTCATAGCACAGTCTATCTTATCCCATATTAATTGATTTAACGCACTGCTACAAGAGGACATAGAAGAATGGGCTGGATATATCTGTAACTGAACTACCATTATTACAAGAAAGGTTTTGTTTCACCTCAGGGTATTTAGAAACAGAAAAGGAAAGCCTCGGAGGATAAGATAGAACATGAAACCTATGGAGTGATCAGGAGAAATGAAAGAAATGTAAAATCACCATGGGAAACAGTTATAATCTAACACCCTCTATCATGAAATTGTATGATAGATACTCTCATTCACCAAACCCAGTGTGGTGCTCCATGCACACCAGGCACCCAATGAAGGTTGCTGGCAGACTGGAAACAAACTTCAAAACTTTAGAATTCATTTAGCATGTCAAATTGAGAATTTATCTCTAAATACTACATTTGTTTCTAGTTAAGATTGAATGCTATATTCAACTATTCAAGAAATCACAGTTGCAACAATTCCCTAAGGAAATATTCCTTCCTGGCAGTAATTTTTACCTGGCCTTATTTTATTTTATTGTGTTAGAGAGTTACAGACTATGATAGAGTTCTGTGGAAGACTACTTTATGTAGTTTTGAATACCTAAGAGTTGCCTCTATAAATTATTTAATTGATAGAATTAATTACAAAAAACTATTAATAGTATCTTTAAAATTTTAATTAAAATTATTTTTAAAATGGTAAAAAATCCAGGAAAAAATAATATCTTTTAGATTAAAATACTGATCATTGCTGCATTCTGACATACAGAACCAACATAAACACAAAATAGCAAATTCATACTTCAGATCCATTAAATACTGTGATTTATCACAATCACAGAAACACCTGCACAGAATAACATCCTGCTGATATTATATATAATGTGTAGTGTGCTCACTTATTCTAATATATTTTTTATTCTTTTATGTTAGCTAACATATTGGCTCACTAGAGGCAACAGAACCCATGAGACCTTAGCAAATGCATTTCTCATTCCAAAGTACCTTATTGCTTGCAGTGATTCTGGGACTTTTTTCTAGGACTTCTTTAAAAGCAGGACTATAAAAATCAAACATAAGAGGCTGAAATCTAGTACCATTAGCCATTATTTAATAAATATTTTATAACAGCTGGTAATTCTAACACTCTACTGTTACTGTAGTATTATGGTAAAAAACAACTTACAGCTGGATGTTACTGTTAGCTTTTGCTGTGTAACAAAACATCCCAAGCTTCAATGACTGAAAACATTTATTAGCTCACACTTCTGTGGGTTGTAAGTATAGGCTTGAATCATTTGGGTGGTTTTTCTGTTGATATTGCTTGGGCTTACACATTCACCATCAGTCAGGCAGGGGCTGTTTTGTCTAGTGTCTTGAGTTAGTGTTAGCTATCAGCTGGAGTTATGACTGGCATGCTAGCCTGGGCTTATTCCCATGATGGCGGTCACAGTTTTCACAAGAACAACAAAGTAAAACAAATACCAAAGCATAATCACTTTTCTAGTCCCTCCTTGTGTCACATATACTGTTGTCTCATTGTCCAAAACAAGTTACATGATTTCAAGCCAAGTGTAGATGGACTTTAGTTGTTCCAAGAATATGGGTATAGACAGTTGTGAATAGTCCAGTGGCTACAAGCAAATCAGATCTTTACACTGCATTAGTTGAACCAAATTAAGATATTAGTTAAAACATGCATTTTCTTTATCTATTCATTCATTGTTGTATTCAAATATTGGTTCACTAAATGAAAAGGTAGAATTGAAACATATGACTTAGAATCATGTCCTAAGACAAATTTTCTATTCTTTCTTTCCCCACTGTAATTTAAAGTATTTGGAATGAAATGCTTAGGTTTGCAGGAGAAATAAAAGAAAGATGGCTTGTCTCCAAGTGGCACTCTGAGTGCACACACACTCACAACCGTGTGAAATTAGAACAGAGGGAGCAATGATAAAACACAGGGAAAATAATTTTAAGAGGTAGAAGAGAAGATGGTATCTTAACTTTAATACATAATAACCCCATACACCATAAGCTATGGCCCTATCCACTTAGAAAGTTATCGCAGAAAAGGTTAGATAAGGTGGGACTAGATTTGAGAGAGAAGTGGAAAATAAAACCCAGTGCTGCATATACATCCTGCTGAGGTAAAATGGTAAAACATATGTAAAATGTAGTGATGATACATATAAAGGATGAGGAAAATGTTAATATATGCCAGTAGTTCCACAACTAAGAAATTATTTTAAGGAAATTATTCAACATAATGCTCTCAGTTAATAATAAACTATTTTGAGAAACTGAAAGCAATTTTAGAGAAATAGTTTAAATTATAGTTTAACATCAAGATAATTAGGTAGCCATTAAAATAGTAATTATGAGGATGTTCAAACATAGAAACATACAAGTAACACTGAGTGAAAATGTTAGTATATATTACTGTCACTACGTATTTTATATACACACAATTACACACGTATTTATATAAAAAAGACATAAACTCTGATTGAGCTAGAGTGATTGACTTCATGGATAACTATTTTAAAGGAGAAAGTATTGATATCTCTATGTATTAAGTTGACAAATAATATCACTCCTTAAAATATTTATATCATGATTTTTTAAGTCAAGTTCATAAAAACAATCTAAAGCAAAAGCAGAATACATGAAACCAGTTTTATATCTTAACTACCAATTGCTTCAATTCAATGCCATTGGTTTTGGTCTGTGCATTAATAATTTACATGACACAGTAGGTCAATTTATTCAAGTTTATGTGTTCTTTTGGTAAAAACATTACTCAAACAATAAAGTAGGAAACAGAGGGAATTGAATAATGAATATAAATAATCAGTATAATTGATTTAATAGCATACTTTTCCATAAACACACAGTCTGAGAAGAAAATAAACTCAATGCTTTAGTTAGATCAACCATGATATTTCTAGGTGAAATATGTTTTTCAAATATCATTAAGTAAATTTCAACTTGACTTTCAAACCAAATTATTAGTATTTCTAGAATATCCATCCCCTTTGCCCTGCTATAGAATTACTCAAAATATAACTCTAAGTTATCAAGCTTAGGAAATTGAAATGGAAATTTAGATGTGGGCTGTTTTCAACTCAGTCAGGAAGCATGCAATTGCAATTGAACACTCAGCAGCAAATACAGCTTGAGCCTGAAGCAGTATTTGAAGGCTTGAGCCTTTCAAATTTTTGTTAAGCAACTCACGTAAATGATTAAAACATATGGCAGTGCTGTCTTTTCTTTTCTCCATAAATAAAAGAAATGTTAGTAGTATTTAACTCTGACCCAGAAACACAATGCTATTCTCACTGCAAAATGTCAGTGCCATTTATGAAGTCTATTACAGATAGTTCAAGTCAGACTTGTATTTTTTTTTAATTAAAGGGAAACATTGAGCAATATATACCATTATGAAAACAAAGACATTGCAACGTTTAGGAAAGAATAATGTTAATTTACTAATTGATTTTAAAACTTGTAAACTCTATTTAGCATGTATCTATGTATTAAAGAAGAAATGCTATTGAAAATGAGCAAAATGAATGGTAAAATTACTAAGCTCTGGTATAAGTTTCAGAAGATTTCTTATCTTTTATGTAGGCTGTGATATGCCTCTAAACACCAAAAAATTGGACTTGCCAATACAATTACCAGAATTTTGATGTTTCAAGATTCCTGATATTGTACTAACTTCTGAGGAAATTCAAGAATTTAAATAACTGTCATTGTGGTTTCCATTCCACAGGCTGCAGAATTGTGGTTCTTCTTGCTTCTTTGGTCTGCCCTATGGTGGATGAGGCTATCTCAGAGACTTGTGCAAGCTTCCGGATGGGAGGGACTGGTGGTGGGTAGAGCTGGGTCTTGTCCCTCTGGTGGGCAGGTCCGTGCTCAGTAAAACTTTAATCCACTTCTCTGCTGATGGGTGGGGCTGCGTTCTTTCCCTGTTGGTTGCCTGGCCTGAGTCAACCCAACAGTGGAGCCTACAGGCTGTTTGTTGGGGTTGATAGAGACCTCCAGGAGGGCTCAAACCAATGAGTACTTCCCAGAACTGCTGCTGCCAGTGTCTTTGTCCCCAGAGTGAGCCACAGCCTCCCTGCTGCTCTGCAGGAGATCCTCCAAGGTAGAGGTAGGTCTGGCACAGTCTCTTAGGGGGTCACTGCTTTTTTCCTATGGGTCTTGGTGCACACAAGACTTTACGTGTGTCCTCCAAGAGTGGAGTTTCTGTTTCCCCCAGTTCTGTGAAAGTCCTGCAATCAAATCCCACTGGCCTTCAAAGCCAGATTCTCTGAGGACTCCTCCTCCCATTGCCAGACCCCTGGGCTGGGAAACATGATGTAGGGCTGAGAAATTTCACTCCATGGGAGAACTTCCAGTTTATGGGTCGCCCATCCAGCAGGTATTGGATTTGATTTTACTGCAATTGCACCCCTCTTACCGTCTTGGATGTTGGGTATCTTTTTTGGTTTCCTCTTTGTCTTTGGATGGTGGGTATCTTTTTTGGTAGGTTCCAGCATTTTTTTGTCGATGGTTGTTCAGCAGTTAGTTGTGATTCTGGTGTTCTTGTAAGAAGGGGTGAGTGCACGTCCTCCTACTCCACCATCTTGAGCAGAGCAGAGATGCAGGAGCCCAGAAACCAGCCCAGAAACCAGGAGCTGGTGCTGCTGAGAGTAGGGCAAACTAAACTGGAATTGACTAATTTCTAGAGTATGGACAACTCTAAGAGTTCAAAACTCCAGGGGACTCAGTCATTGGGGGGCTTCCACAGTTTTTTGAGTTTTGCCTAGAAACTGCTCTTGAACTGTCAGACCTTGGTCTTGTTAGCTGATGACCTCATTTCTTGGTATTCTCTGTCTTGCCAGTTGTTCAAGTTGCCCTGGGCCTGCAGAGCCAAGTGAAGAGCCTCAATTCAATCTTTGAAAAGTCAGCACTGTCAGGGCATTGGGTGTCTGGTCTAGGTTAGATGCAACTCCCACCACATCCCAGACAACTCACTGTGGTAAGCAGTTTTATGTATCAGCTTGGCTAGGCTGTAACACCCAGTTAGTCATCCAAACATGACTGGAGGCACTGCTGTGACAGTATTTGGTAGAGCTTTATCACAGAAAGTTAGACAAAATGAAATGGCAGAGGAATATGTCCTGGACGAAGGAACAAGATAAAACCCCAGAAAAACAACTAAGTGAAGTGGACATAAGCAAACTTCCAGAAAAAGAATTCAGAATAATGATAGTGAAGATGATACAGGATCTCAGAAAAAGAATGGAGGCAAGGATCAAGAAGATGCAAGAAATGTTTAACAAAGCCTTAGAAGAACTAAAGAACAAACAAACAGAGATGAACAACACAATAACTGAGATGAAAAATACACTAGAGGGAATCAATAGCAGAATAAGTGAGGCAGAAGAATGGATAAGTGACCTGGAAGGCAGAATGGTGGAAATCAGTGCCACAGAACAGAATAAAGAAAAAAGAATGAAAAAAAAAAAAATGAAGACTGTCTAAGAGACCTCTGGGACAATATTAAACACACCAACGTTTGCATTAAGGGGTCCCAGAAGGAGAAGAGAGAGAGAAAGGACCTGAGAAAATAGTTGAAGAGATAATAGCTGAAAACTTCCCAACATGGGAAAGGAAACAGTCACCCAAGTCCAGGAAATACAGAGAGTCCCCGGCAGGATAAACCCAAGGAGGAACACACCAAGACACATAGTAAACACTATGTTCACTCCAACCAAAAGACATAGACTGCCTGAATGGATATAAAAGTAAGACCTGCATATATGCTGTTTACAGGAGACCCATTTCAGACCTAGGGGACACATAAAGACTGAAAGTGAGGGGATGGAAAAAGATATTCCATGTAAATGGAAACCAAAAGAAAGCTGGAGTAACAATACTCAAACAAAATGGACTTTAAAATAAAGATTGTTATAAGAGACAAAGAAGGACACGACATAATGATCAAGGGATCAATCTGAGAAGAAGATGTAACAATTGTAAACATATATGCACCTAACATAGGAGCACCTCAATATATACGGCAAATACTAACAGCCATAAAGGAAGAAATTGGCAGTAACACAATAATAGTGGGGAACTTTAACACCCCACTTTTATCAATGGACAGATTATTCAGACAGAAAATCAATAAGAAAACACAGGCTATAAATGACATATTAGACCAGATGGACTTAACTGATATTTATAGAGCATTCCATCCAAAAGCAGCAGAATACATATTCTTCTCATGTGCACATGGAACATCCTCTAGGATTGACCACATTCTGGGCCACAAAGTGAGCCTTAGTAAATTTAAGAAAACTAAAATCATATCAAGCATCTTTTCTGACCACAATGCTCTGAGATTAGAAATCAACTACGAGAAAAAAACCATAAAAAACACAAACACGTGGAGGCTAAACAACATGCTACTAAACAACCAATGGATCACTGAAGAAATCAAAGACGAAATCAAAAAATAACTAGAGACAAATCAAAATGAAACACAATGATCTAAAACCTATGGAATGCAGCAAAAACAGTTCTAAGAGGGAAGTTGATGGCAATGCAATCTTCCCTCACAGAAAAAGAAAAATCTTAAATAAACAACCTAACCTTACTACTAAAGCAACTAGAGAAAGAAGAACAAACAAAACCTGAAGTTAGTAGAAGGAAAGAAATCATAAAGATCAGAGCAGAAATAAAAATAATAGAGACAAAGAAAACAATAGCAAAGATCAATGAAACTAAAAGTGGGTTCTTCGAAAAGATAAACAAAATTGATAAACCTTTAGCTGCACTCATCAAGGAAAAAAGGGAGAGGACTCAATTCAATAAAATTAGGAATGAAAAAGAAGTTACAACTGACACCACAGAAATACAAAGGATCAAAACAGACTACTACAAGCAGCTGTATGCCAATAAAATGGACTACCTGGAAGAAATGGACAAATTCTAAGAAGGGTACAGTCTCCCAAGCCTGAACCATGAAGAAATAGAAAATATGAACAGACCAATTACAAGCACTGAAATTGAAATGGTGATGTAAAAACTCCCAACATACAAAAGTCCAGGACCTGATGGCTTCACAGGTGAATTCTATCAAATATTTAGAGAACAGGTAACATCTATCCTTCTGAAACTGTTCCGAAAAATTGCAGAGGAAGGAAAACTCCCAAACTCATTCTGTGAGGCCACCATCACCCTGCTACCAAAATCAGACAAAGATACCACAAAAAAAGAAAATTTCAGGCCAATATCACTGATGATGAACATAGATGCAAAAATCCTCAACAAAATACTAGCAATCCAAATACAACAATAAAAGATCATACACCATGATCAAGTGGGATTTATCCCAGGGATTCAAGGATTCTTCAATATATTCAAATCAATCAATGTGATACACTGTATTAACAAATTGAAGAATAAAAACCATATGATCGTCTCTATAGATGCAGAAAAAGCTTTTAACAAAATTCAACACCCATTTATGATAAAAACTCTCTAGAAAGTGGACATAGCGGAAAATACCTCAACATAATAAAGGCCATATACAACAAACCTACAGCTAACATCATACTCCATGGTGAAAAGCTGAAAGCATTTGCTCTAAAATCAGGAACAAGACAAGATGTCCACTCTTGCCACTTTTCTTCAACATAGTTTTGGAATTCCTAGCTATGGCAATCAGAGAAGAAAAAGAAATAAAAGGAATCCAAACTGGAAAAGAAGAAGTAAAGCTGTCACTGTTTGCAGATGGCATGATACTATACATAGAGAATCCTAAAGATGATACCAGAAAACTCCTAGAGCTAATCAATGAATTTGGTAAAGTTGCAAGTTAGAAAATTAATACACAGAAACCTGTTGCATTTCTATACACTAACAATGAAAGATCAGAAAGAGAAATTCAAGAAATAATCCCATTTACCACTGCACCAAAAAGAATACCTAGGAATAAACCTACGTAAGAAGACAAAAACCTGTACTCCGAAAACTATAAGATGGTGATTCAAGAAATCAAAGATGACACAAACAGTTGGAGAGATATACCATGTTCTTGGATTGGAAGAATCAATATTGTCAAAATGACTATACAACGCAAGGTAATCTACAGATTCAATGCAATCCCTATCAAATTAAAAATGCATTTTCACAGAACTAGAACTAAAAATCTTAAAATTTGTATGGAGACACAAAAGACCCCATATAGCCAAAGCAATCTTGAGAAAGAAAAACTGAGCTGGAGGAATCAGGCTCCCTGACTTCAGACTGTACTACAAAGCTATAGTCATCAAAACAGTATGGTACTGGCACAAAAACAGAAATATGGATCAATGGAACAGGATAGAAAGTCCAGAAATAAACCCACACACCTGTGGTCAGTTAATCTATGACAAAGGGGGTAAGAGTATGCAATGGTGGAAACAGAGTCTCTTCAATAAATTGTGTTGGGGAAACTGGACAGCTACATGTAAAAAAAAATGAAATTAGAACATTGTATAACATCATACACAAAAATAAGCTCAAATTGGATTAAAGACCTAAATGTGAGACCGGACACTGTAAAACTCTTAGAGGAAAACATAGGCAGAGCACTCTCTGATATAAATCACAGTAATATCCTTTCTGATCCATATAATCAAAAATAAACAAATGAGACCGAATTAAACTCAAAAGCTTGTGCACAGCAAAGGAAACCATAAACATAACAAAAAGACAACCCACAGAATGGGAGAAAATATTTGCCAATGATGTGACAAACAAAGGATTAGTCTCCAATATTTACAAACAGCTCATGTAGCTTAATATTATCAAAACAAACAACCCAATCAAAAAATGGGCAGAAGACCTAAATAGACATTTCTGCAAAGAAGACATACAGATGGCCAAGAGGCACATGAAGACATGTTCAACATAGCTAATTATCAGAGAAATGCAAATCAAAACTACAATGAGATATCAACTCACACCAGTCAAAATAGCTATCATCAAAAAATCCACAAACAATAAATGCTGGAGAGGGTGTGGAGAGAAGGGAACCCTCCTACACTGTTGGTGGTAACGTAAATTGGTACATCCACTATGGAGAACAGTACGGAGGTTCCTTAAAAAACTAAAATATAGCTACCATATGATCCTGCAATACCACTCCTGGGCATATATCCAGAGAAAAACATGGTCCGAAAAGATACATGGACCCCAGTGTTCACTGCAGCACTGTTTACAATAGTCAGGACATGGAAGCAACCTAAATGTACATCAAAAGATGAATGAATTAAGAAGATGTGGTATGTATATACAATGGACTGTTACTCAGCCATTAAAAATAATGAAATAACGCCATTTGCAGCAACATGGGTGGACCTAGAGATTGTCATGCTGCGTGAAGTAAGTCAGAAAGAGTAAGAGAAATATCATACGATATCACTGATATGCAGAATCTAAAAAGAAATGATACAAATGAACTTATTTACAAAGCAGAAACAGACTCACAGACTTAGAGAACGAACTTATGGTTACTGGGGGAAAGTGAGGGAAGGGATAGATAGGGAGCTTGGGATTGACATGTATACACTGCCATATTTAAAATGGATAACCAACAAGGACATACGGTATTGCACAGGGAACTCTGCTCAATATTATGCAACAACCTAAATGGTAAAAGAATTTGAAAAAGAGTAGATACATGTATATGTATAACTGAATCACTTTGGTGTACACCTGAAACGTACATAACATTGTGAATCAACTATACTTCAATATAAAATTTAAAAAAAAAAAAAAAAGAGAAGCTCCTAGCTGTTAGAGCCTACTTTTCTCTTTCTCACAAGAAATAAGTTAGGACACATAATTGAGGAATAGCAAATCTTGGAAAACAAAGGAGAATGAAAAATATACACAAATTAGATCACAGATGATTTTCTAAATAAGCAAGTCTAATTATTGTATTTTTTATTTTATTTTTTATATTTTATTGAAGTATAGCTGATTTCCAATGTTAGAAAAAACTTAAATGAAAACTATCAACAAAAAAATTAATAATCAATCTAAGAAAGAAATGGAAAAATTTATTGGAGCCAAATTGAGAACTGTTCTGAAGAGGTAAGGGGGGAGGTCATTATATATGTGATTTTGGCAAAGGGGGTATGTGCAAACAAGCACACATCTCAGTAGAAGGTCACTGCTAGTCAAGAGGAACAGACATCTTAGTTAATAGTTGTAGTGCTTTTCTAAGTATGGGAAGATGCAAGAATCTGGGTTCATAAACTTTTCTTCTTAAAATATCTAACTGTCTGAGGGCCAGTTCTGTCAGTCATCCCAGATCACAAAGTGCCTTATCCTGATCTTTATCCTGAGTTCCTTTCAGGGTGTACTATAGGCCAGTGACTGCAGTGGCTACTGACTGGATTCTTACAGAACTGGATGGTGGGCAACATTATTTATTATACAATCTCCTTCCCTTCAGTCTTAATTTCAACCAAGGTTTGCGAGGCATTTTGTGAGCAATTTGTCCCACAGCCCCAGGAATGCTCATTCCCAGGTCAGGTTGATAGGTCACTCAATGTGTTACTGGAGTAAGCCTTGTTAACAGTAACAAGCCTCTGGATTGCCTTTCTTACTAATCTGTTATGGTCAAGGAAATGGTTCCCTCTTGTTGCTTCTTCCCATATCTAGAGTTATACTATTACAATCATTAATCTTATAGGACTATACATTCGGTCAATGATTCCAAGTCACCTAATCATTATTAATTTTATCTGAGGCTCAGTCACACATTTGGAAATGCAAGAAATAATAATCTTGTAAAATAGGCAAAATGCAAGTAATATAGCTAGTGACATTAATAACATCATAGGTAAGTAAGCTAAAAGCTCCTATTAAGTGTGGTCCAGTATCTCCCCAGGTCGTCTGACCAGTCTGTTCTGCACCAATCAATATCTTTAAGGGAAATTATATATTGACATTGTACATAAAGTTTACCAAAGATGTCTGCACCTACAAGACGAGTGGTGGGTCATCATGATTCTTTACAGGATTGAGAAAAGAATGTTATCTTCTAAGAAGTTACATGGCCAGGGTCAGAAGAATAAAAATTGATCTTTATGGTTGAGCAGGTATTTCTTCCATTGGGGAGGTCTGGTTAACGCATAAGACAGTTGCACAATGCACACTAGAGGGGAGTGAGGAGGCCCAAATGGGCAGAGAAAAACTTTATGTTTAAATTTTTCTTGTATTGCCTTAAAATGTGACTTTTTATTTCATTATAACAACCCATTCAGCTTTGCTTCATATAAACAAACAAAAAAAAAGTCATACTAATCTCAGTTTTATAATATGGATATCTAATTGATTAGGAAGAATAGGAGGAGAAGAAAAACAACTGAATAGTGAACACTTTACATTTTTGGCATGTTCTGAATCTGAAACTTTTTGTTTGTGTAGGACATGAAAAAACCAATCCTTATGGAGTGACGGTGCTGAAGCTAATAGTTCTGGAGAGCTTAAAGAAATAAATGCAAATTGCCATAAAGGTTTGCACAACGTGGCTTGATCTCTCTCATCCCTGTTACACACCTTGACAAAAACATATCACCATTTACCATAAGAAAAATATGCTTTGGATAACAGGTGTGCCAGAGAACATGAGAAAAATTTGTGGCAAGCTTGAACCTAAACCAAACAAATGAGCAACCCAAAGCAGAGCCCCCCATCCATCCATGCCCATCCTAGATTCCTAGGCTATCCCTACTGTAGTCAACCTGCAGCACATGAGCCTCAGAATAATCTTTTTTGGAAGCCACTGAGAGTCTGAGATTGTCTGTTATGCAACATTACTTTGGCAATAGCTGGATAATTCAATGTTGGATTTGGCAACTTGAAATCACGTGGTTATTTTGCCAAATCTGTTTCAGAGGAATGTCTGGAACAAAATGCTGATTAGAGTCAGTTAAAGAAAAATGGAAGGAAAATGTAGAAAACATGTGTAGAAAATTCTTTTGAGAAATTTATATGTAAATGGAGAGAAAAGAAATAGTATGAATTAGGATATAAATGTGGAGTAAAAAGTTTTCGTTATTTCTTTCCTGTGTTTCAAAATGATATAATCATGGGCTATCTTTCACAATTTATCTTTAAACAATATTCTTGTTTCTCAAGAAAGCCTACATCCACAGGTAATACCAGAAAAATAAACATGTTTTATTGATTTGGTCTACATCAGCTAAAACTGATCGCTGGGGATGAAGACAATTCCTAAGACCCAGAACTATGTCATAATCTTTGTAATCTTTCTGATTTCCTCTACTTAGCTAGTTAAATAAAATAAATAAAAATTTCTGTCACCAGCTCTCTCTATATACCACTCCCGGGAATATCTTAAATTTAGAGCAAAAATTCTTGCCACAAAAATAATGTTAAGAGGTTCAATGAACAGAAAATTATATTTCACACATACATCAACTATTAAATACATGCACAGAATATAAACACAGAAATCTTGAGCAATCGTGCTCTATAAAACTCATTTGCCAGTCATACTAAAGTGGTAGTGTTTACCTTTTCTTGAGCAGATAGACAGTTTCTGTAAGAATTTGCAGATGTTGAATCTCAGAAGTGTTCAGAATTTTTGTTTTCTCAGCACTATACACAAACAGAATAAGAGAGAAAAAAAAAATTCTCCATTTGCCCTTTAGCACCTCTGGCTACCCCTCCTTGATTGTATGGAGATCTGCTCTCCAAATATCCTGCCCTAGACTGGGCATATGGAGGAAGTGTGTAAAGGGACTTTAGAAGCTTATGGAAGATCTATAGGTTCCCCAGGATGGTGAGATAGTGTGTGAGCCCTGATCTCAGGAAAGAATGATAGAACTTTCACCAAAACCTTTGAAATCATCTAAGGTTGAAAGTTACAGATAAAGCTACAGATAGCCTTCCTGGAGAGATAACGTATTTATTGTGCTCAAACTAGTTGGATTGTTTCTCTCTATCTTTTTTCGCCCTTGAGCAAAGAGGGTCTTCCCATCTTTCCTGTTATCCTGAGATTCAAATATAGGAGATATTAAAATGGGAATAATATTAGCTAACTCATCTGTCTCACAATGTCATTCTGAGGGTCAGATCATTTCTAAATGAACAGTAGGTCAGGTTCCCCTTCATGGTTTGCATGCATTTTTTCAATTATATTCTCACTGAAGATAAGATTGAAGTTTACAGATATGTCCTTATCCTATGGGACAATGACACCCCTTCATACATTTGACAAATATTTACTGCACCTTGGTGGACTAGATAACACATCTCTGTATTCATGGAACTAACATTTTAGTGGTAGACAAAACATACATGAAGGAATAAATAAAATAATTACAGATTGTGGCAAAATGTTTAAGAAAATTAAACAGTGATAGAATTCAGTGAGTGACTACAGGAAGTTATTATTTTGAGAAGTTAATCAGATAAAAGTCTTTTCTGTAGAGATAACAATTAGAGCTGAGACCTGGCTTATGAGAAGGTGCCAGACAAGCAAAATCTATAAGAAAAACATTCAGAACAAAAGGAACAGCAAGTGGAAATGCCCCACGAAACAAATAACCTTTGGCATGTTTTAGATAAAGAATTCAGCGCTACTAGAACGTAGTAAAAATGGAGAGATTATGAGAAAAATCGACAGGGAATAGATCGTGTACGGAGTTTATCTTCCTTTGAAAAACATGCATTATCTCCTTTGGTAATGTTGATTATGTTTGAAATAACAAATTGACAAACTTAAAAAGCCTGGTAATGATTTGTGAGAAGATACATAGTATTAGGAGAGTAAATTCACATTTCTATGTCACTGTGGCCATAACAAAGCCTGCCTTTATATGATAAAAACTGAAATTACTATCTGGGATGAAAGTAAACAACTTGGAAAACCCTAACTGTTTGTCTTGGCTTTATTATTCCAACTGTCTGCATTTGGGGGATCATCCTTATGTTCCATTTAATTTTTTTCAATGAAATTTTTTATCTTAGAACAGTTTTATATTTACTGAAAAATTGAGAAGATAGAACAGAAAGTTCCCATATAGCCTATACTATATTTCCCGTATTATTAACGTCTTATATTAGTAGATAAATATGTCACAATTAATGAACCAATAATGCTATGTTATTATTAACTAAATCTATACTCTATTCATACTCTATTCAGATTACCTTAGTTTTTCCCTAAAGTCCTTTTTCTGTTCTAGTGTCTCAGCCAGGTTATCACATTATATTTATTTGTCATGTCTCCTCTTGATCATGACAGTTTTTTTGGACTTTTCTTGATTTTGATGACCTTGACAGTTTTGAGGAGTACTGGTCAGCTCTTTTACACAATATCTATCAATATGAACTTTTCTGGTTTTCTTCTCATGGTTAGACTAGGAATATACAGTTTTGAGAGGAAGACCATGAAGTGCCATTTTCATCACTTCATACCAATATGACTTATCACTGTTGATGTTGACCTTGATCACCTGGCTGTGGTAGTGTTTATTCAGGTTTCTCCACTGTAACATTACTTCCCTCCCTGCTTTTCATTAAGTAATCTTTGGAAGAAAGTCACCATGTACAGCTTGCACTTAGAGAGTGAGGAAGGAGCTATGTTCCACCTCACAGAGGGAAGAGCATCTACATAAATTATTTGGAGTTGTTCAACATGGGATATTTGTCTTTTTAACCCAATTCTTTATTCATTCCTGTGTTTATATTAGTGTGGATTTATGATATTTATTTTATACTTTGGGTTACAATCCAATATTACTTTATTTTGATGCTTTATTTTGATGTTCCATCTTTGTCCATTAGGCACTGTTTGTTCTTGGTTCCCTTGATACACCCATCATTATGAGGTGTTTTTGTTTTATTTTTTGATAATTTTCTTACTTCCAAGCACCACAAGATGCTTCATGTTCATTTAGGATATTTCCTTCTCCAGTCCTAGAATCAGCCTTTTATACCACAATCGCTGGATCCTTTTACTTCTGAATGGTAGTAGAAACTAAGAGTTAACATTTGGTGGGATCCTTTTTACTAGGGTGTTCTTGATTTTAGGTCTTCTCAGAAGACAGAGCAAAGAAATATATATACATATATTAATATGCATATATTATACACATATTTATACATATATAAATATTTATAAATATGTGTATAATATATTTATAAATATATATATAAATATTTATAAATATATTATACACATATTTATAAATATTTATATATGTAACCATCTTTATCAATATATAGCTAAGTAGGATTTCATACTGATGTCTCTAACTTCTAACCTATGACCCTGTGGACAATTCTAGCCCCCTCCCCTTCCTTATCTGTAACCTCCCACACTAAGAGTGGGAAATCTGGCTCCCACAATTTGCCATCCATTTGCTTAATTGTTCAGTTCCCATAAATATATATAATGGTATCAGAATTGTCATCCTGTACTCCCTTGGGAAATAACATCATCCACAAGAGTACATTACTTGGTACAGTGTCTCTTGCCTTTAGTCTTACAAACTGCTCATTTCTAGTTACTTAGATCTATATCTTTCCTCCACTCTCCTTCAGTGAGATTATTTCATACATTTGTAATACAGTTATATTCTCTTCTTACAGTCTACATTCCATCCTGGGACCCTCTGACTTCCTAAATGACTTGTTTTAATTTGTATACACTGAGGTTCACTCTTAGTGTTACAAAGATCTATGAGTTTTGACAAACGCATAGTGTCATGAATCCACAATTACAGTATCATACAGTATAGTTTCTCCACCCTAAAAATTCCCCTATACTTCACTTATTCAACCCTTCTATCACCCTTCAAAATCTGACAACCACTGATCTTATTATCATTGCTATCATTGTTTTGTCCTTCCAGAATGTTTTATAACTGGAATCATATAGTATAGAGTCTGGTAACATGTTTTCCTTGGGGAGCAGGCCATTTTTATGGAGATCTCTGTGGCATATTTCACAATGATTACTCTTCTCCCCAGCCTGAGCCATAAGGGGATCTTTCTGGATTTTCACCAGGAAACTTAGGTGGGGCTCCTGTAGGTAAAACCCAAGAAAATATGCACCGCCCCGTCCCAAGACAGTTACTCCCATGAGTTTCTCACTCTCATGCTAGTGTACATACAGCTTTTAGAAACTGGCCAAATTTATCATTTAAGTATCGCAACCAGTTTATGACCCCTGTGGCTTCTGCTCTGGATTTCAGAGTGGCAGTTTGCCCTGCAATGTCAGTTATCTGATGAGTACAAGAAAAGTTACTGATTTTAAGTTTGTTTAGATTTTTCGTATTATAGAAACAGGTGTGGCAACTCTAACTGCAGAACTGCAGAAGCTGAAAATAAAAGTCCTCTTTCTACTTTTTTTTTCATTAAATAAATTAATATCTTCTCAATTTTTTCCTCTGACTCTGATTCTCTGACACTGAGATGCTCCCATGGAAATTTTCATTATTGCATTTTTTTTTACATGTTTAGCATAATACTTGCATTCTCAAGAAACCCAAATAAATTCCTCTATTTCTATGTCCTGTACTTTCTTTTCATCTTTCTTTCTGTTTGTACTTTTTTTTGTTCATACTCGAACTTTGATAAAATTATTACCTGGATGAATAATCAATTCGTTAATAAATAATAAATGTATAAAATGAGAATTAGGAATTCAGTCTTTATATATCCAATAAAGAAATGCCATGGTAATTTATGTTTTTAAAATCAGTTTTATATATGTGTTCTTTGTGACATAAAGCAGTGAAAATAATAATAATTTTAAACAATCATAACCTATGCTATAGACTAAAACAACCCACTGAAGATTATATGGTCACCAAGGTGACATCAATCACACCAAAACCTACTGTCATCACCAACATAAAGTTATGAAGGCCAAGCTGGGGACTAAATGAGTGATATAAAGAGTAGTTTGTGTTTATTTGTTTAGCAGACACCCTTACCATTTGTTGACATTCACTGTGACAGTTTTAATAAACTTAGTGATAAGACTTGAAATAAAAATTTGATACAAATATAAAAACATAGTTCATTTCTAAATGATGATAAAGAAAGATCTACCAAAAAATTAATCATTAAAAGGTATACAACACATTCCATTCATTTTAAATTTTTTCCTCCAATATAAGTATGAATATTTTTTTTTCCTGAAGTGTGGCAAAAGCTGAAAAAATAATTCTAGGACATAACACTATTACCCAGATGCCACATTCACATTCTGTTATTAGAGGTGGTAGGTTATGAAAAAGTTGTGCATATGAAATAAAAGTACATATTTTAACATCTGAGTACCTCAGACTGACTTCAACTTTCACTGAACTTCTACTTAAATCAGGCTTCTTCAAAAATACTCATGTTGTCTTCAAATGAATTGGTGACAGGAAGGCTCAAGATCTTTGCACATCTCTAACAAGGAATAAATTCCCTATAATACCACCTAAGTAAAATATTTTATTTATGAATAGTTTCTCATATTATCTAGGCAATTTGAAAGAGACAACTTTGAAAAAAAAATTAACTCTTTCAGACTGCTCAATCTCCGAATGCACAGAAGCAATAACACAATTTTGACTTAGAAGCAGAATGTGATATAAGGTAGTATATTGAAAGGAACTCTGAGCAGTGGATCATTGGGTTCCAATCTGACTCTGACACTAATTTAGTGATAGAGATTCTGGGTCTTACTTTACGTACATATAACAGACATATATCTGCAGTTGAACACACACATTTGATTCAGATGAATGCTAAAACTTTTATTTTTTGTTCATCCCATAGATTTACCAGGTTTTCATCATATCACAGTAATTAGGTTCATGTGATAACACATATTCTTTTTTTTTTTTTTTTTTTAACACATATTCTTTAAATGGAAATACTATGTTAGTGGATTCCTTAATGATATTTAGGTCATCTGTTGATCCTAATAATTATACCACAAAAGCCATGGTTTAACGTTGATTACAATTAACAACAGCTCCATCTAGTGTGTTACTGTTTGACATGGGTTTTCCTTGGATTTAAATACATTGTTGCTCAGTCCCACTCCTAGGCATATAACTGGAAGAAACTAATTCAAAAAGACATGCACCCCTATGTTCATAGCAGCACTATTTACAATAGACAAGACATAGAAATAACCTAAATATCCCTCAATATATGAATGGATAAAGAAGATGTGGTACATTTATACAATGGAATACTACCCAGCCGTAGAAAGGAATGAAATAATGTCATTTGCAGCAATATGGATGGGTTTAGAGATTATCATAGTAAGTGAAGTAAGTCAGAAAGAGAAAGACAGATACCATATGATATCACTTATATGTGGAATCTAAGATATGACACAAATGAACTTATCTATGAAACAGAAACAGACTCACAGACATGGAGAACAGACTTAATGGTTGCCAAGGGGGAAGCGGGTTGGGGAAGGGATGGATTGGGAGTCAGGATTAGCAGATGCAAATTATTATACATAGAATGGATAAACAACAAGGTCCTACTGTATAGCACAGGGAACTATATTCAATATCCTGTGATAAACCATAATGGAAAAGAATATGAAATAGAATGTATATGTATGTATAACTGGACTACTTTGCTGTACTGAAGAAATTAACACAACACTGTAAATCAACTATACTTCAATAAAATATATTTAAAAATAAATGGGGCAGGAGGAGAGAAGATGGCGGAAGAGTAAGACGCGGAGATCACCTTCCTTCCCACAGATACAGTAGAAATACATCTACACGTGGAACTGCTCCTACAGAACACCCACTGAATGCTGGCAGAAGACGTCAGACCTCCCAAAAGGCAAGAAACTCCCCCGGTACTTGGGTAGGGCAAAAGAAAAAAGAAATAACAGAGACAAAAGAATAGGGACGGCACCTGCACCAGTGGGAGGGAGCTGTGAAGGAGGAACGATTTCCACGCACTAGGAGCCCCTTCGCGGGCAGAGACTGCGGGTGGCAGAGGGGGGAAGCTTCGGAGCCATGGAGGAGAGCGCAGCCACAGAGGTGCGGAGGGCAAAGCGGAGAGATTCCCGCACTTCCCGCACTGAGGCTCGGCGCTGACCAGCACTCACCAGCCCGAGAGGCTTGTCTGCTCAGCCGCCGGGGCGGGCGGGGCTGGGAGCTGAGGCTGGGGCTTCGGTCGCAGGGAGAGGACTGGGGTTGGCGGCGTGAACACAGCCTGAAGGGGTTAGTGCACCACAGCTAGCCGGGAGGGAGTCTGGGGAAAAAGTCTGCAGCTGCCGAAGAGGCAAGAGACTTTTTCTTCCCTGTTTCCTGGTGCGCGAGGAGAGGGGATTCAGAGCGCCGCCTAAACGAACTTCAGAGACGGGCGAGCCGCAGCTAACAGCGCGGATCCCATAGCAACAGGGGCGCAGAGGGAAAAACGGAGAGACTCCCGCACAGAGGCTCGGCGCCGAGCAGCGCTCACCAACCCGAGAGGCTTGTCTGCTCCCCCGCCGGGGCGGGCGGGGCTGGGAGCGGAGGCTCGGGCTTCGGTCGGATTGCAGGGAGAGGACTGGGGTTGGCGGCGTGAACACAGCCTGAAGGGGTTGGCGCACCACAGCTGGCTGGGAGGGAGACCGGGAAAAAGTCTGCAGCTGCCGAAGAGGCAAGAGACTTTTTCTTGCCTCTTTGTTTCGCGGCGGGCAAGGAGAGGGGATTCAGAGCGCTGCCGAAACGAACTCCAGAGACTGGCGCGAGCCGCGGCGGTCAGCGCGGACCCCAGAGACGGGCGTGAAACGCTGGGGCTGCTGCTGCCGCCTCCAGGAAGCCTGTGTGCGAGCACAGGTCACTCTCCGCGCCGCCCCTCCCGGGAGCCCGTGCAGCCCGCCACTGCCAGCGTCCCGTGATCCCGGGACAACATCCCCGGGAGAACGCACTGCGCGCCTCAGGCTGCTGCAACGTCACGCCGGCCTCTGCCGCCGCAGGCTCGCCCCGCCTCCCCTGTACCCCTCCCTCCCCGCGGCCTGGGTGAGCCAGAGCCCCCGAAGCAGCTGCTCCTTTAACCCCGTCCTGTCTGGGCGGGGAACAGACGCCCTCAGGCGACCTACATGCAGAGGCGGGTCCAAATCCAAAGCTGATCCCCAGGAGCTGTGCGAACAGAGAAGAGGAGGGGAAATCTCTCCCAGCAGCCTCAGAAGAAGCGGATTAAACTCCACAAACAACTTGATGTGCCTGCATCTGTTGAATACCTGAATAGACAACGAATCATCCCAAATTCAGGAGGTGGACTTTGGGAGCAGGATATATTAATTTTTCCCCTTTTCCTTTTGTTTTTTTGTGAGTGTATAGTGCATATGCTTCTGTGGGAGATTTTTGTCTGTAATAGCTTTGCTTTATAATAGCTTTATTTTACTTCACTGTATTATAGCTTGCTTCTGTTCTTCTTTCTTCCTTTTTCCTTTTCTTTCCTTTCTGCTCTCCCTTTCTTTCTTCTTTCTTTCTTTCTTCCTTCCTTCCTTTCCTTCCTTTCCTTCCGTCCTTTCCTTCCTTCCTTCCTTCCCGGCCTCCTCCTTCCTTCCTTTCCTTCCTTCCTTCCTTCCTTCCTTTCCTTCCTTCCTTCCTTTCTTTTCTTCTTTCTTTCTTCTTTTTTTTCTTTCTTTCTTCTTTCTTTTTTTTCTCCTTTTACTCTGAGCAGTGTGGACGAAAGGCGCTTGTGCTTCAGCCAGGCACGGGCTGTACCTCGGAGGTGGGAGAGCAACTTCAGGACACTGGTCCACAAGAGACCTCCAGCTCCACGTAATACCAAACGGCAAAAATCTCTCAGAGATCTCCATCTCAACATCAAGACCCAGCATCACTCAATGACCAGCAAGCTACAGTGCTGAACACCCTATGCCAAACAACTAGCAAGACAGGAACACAGCCCCATCCTTTAGCAGAGAGGCTGCCTAAAATCATAATAAGGCCACAGACACCCCAAAATACACCACCAGACGTGGACGTGCCCACCAGAAAGACAAGATCCAGCCTCATCCACCAGAGCTCAGGCACTAGTTCCCTCCACCAGGAAGCCTACACAACCCACTGAACCAACCTTAGCCACTGGGGACAGATACCAAAAACAACGGGAACTACAAACCTGCAACCTGTGATAAGGAGACCCCAAACACAGTAAGATAAGCAAAATGAGACGACAGAAAAACACACAGCAGATGAAGGAGCAGGGTCAAAACACACTAGACTTAACAAATGAAGAGGAAATAGGTAGTCTACCTGAAAAAAGAATTCAGAATAATGATAGTAAGGATGATCCAAAATCTTGGAAATAGAATAGACAAAATGCAAGAAACATTTAACAAGGACGTAGAAGAACTAAAGAGGAATCAAGCAATGATGAAAAACACAATAAATGAAATTAAAAATACTCTAGATGGGATCAATAGCAGAATAACTGAGGCAGAAGAAAGGATAAGTGAACTGGAAGATAAAATGGTGGAAATAACTACTGCAGAGCAGGATAAAGAAAAAAGAATGAAAAGAACTGAGGACAGTCTCAGAGACCTCTGGGACAACATTAAACGCACCAACATTCGAATTATAGGGGTCCCAGAAGAAGAAGAGAAAAAGAAAGGGACTGAGAAAATATTTGAAGAGATTATAGTTGAAAACTTCCCTAATATGGGAAAGGAAATAGTTAATCAAGTCCTGGAAGCACAGAGAGTCCCATACAGGATAAACCCAAGGAGAAACACGCCAAGACACATATTAATCAAACTGTCAAAAATTAAATATAAGGAAAACATATTAAAGGCAGCAAGGGAAAAAAAACAAATAACACACAAGGGAATCCCCATAAGGTTAACATCTGATCTTTCAGCAGAAACTCTGCAAGCCAGAAGGGAGTGGCAGGATATACTTAAAGTGATGAAGGAGAAGAACCTACAACCAAGATTACTCTACCCAGCAAGGATCTCATTCAAATGTGATGGAGAAATTAAAACCTTTACAGACAAACAAGAGCTGAGAGAGTTCAGCACTACCAAACCAGCTTTACAACAAATGCTAAAGGAACTTCTCTAGGCAAGAAACACAAGAGAAGGAAAACACCTACAATAACAAACCCAAAACATTTAAGAAAATGGGAATAGGAACATACATATCGATAATTACCTTGAATGTAAATGGATTAAATGCTCCCACCAAAAGACACAGGCTGGCTGAATGGATACAAAAACAAGACCCATATATATGCTGTCTACAAGAGACCCACTTCAGACCTAGAGACACATACAGACTGAAAGTGAGGGGATGGAAAAAGATATTCCATGCAATGGAATATCTAAGGAGACAAAAGACCTGTATGCAGAAAATTATAAGACACTGATGAAAGAAATTAAAGATGATACAAATAGATGGAGAGATATACCATGTTCCTGGATTGGAAGAATCAACATTGTGAAAATGACTCTACTACCCAAAGCAATCTACAGATTCAATGTAATCCCTATCAAACTACCACTGGCATTTTTCACAGAACTAGAACAAAAAATTTCACAATTTGTATGGAAACACAAAAGACCCCGAATAGCCAAAGCAATCTTGAGAACGAAAAATGGAGCTGGGGGAATCAGGCTCCCTGACTTCAGACTATACTACAAAGCTTCAGTAATCAAGACAGTTTGGTACTGGCACAAAAACAGAAATATAGATCAATGGAACAGGATAGAAAGCCCAGAGATAAACCCACACACATATGGTCACCTTATCTTTGATAAAGGAGTCAAGCATATACAGTGGAGAAAAGACAGCCTCTTCAATAAGTGGTGCTGGGAAAATTGGACAGGTACATGTAAAAGTATGAAATTAGAACACTCCCTGACACCATGCACAAAAATAAACTCCAAATGGATTAAAGACCTAAGTGTAAGGCCAGACACTATCAAACTCTTAGAGGAAAACATAGGCAGAACACTCTATGACATACATCACAGCAAGATTCTTTTTGACCCAGCTCCCAGAGAACTGGAAATAAGAACACAAATAAACAAATGGGACCTAATGAAACTTAAAAGCTTTTGCACAGCAAAGGAAACCATAAACAAGACCAAAAGGCAACCCTCAGAATGGGAGAAAATATTTGCAAATGAAGCAACTGATGAAGGATTAATCTCCAAGATTTACAAGCAGCTCATGCAGCTCAATAACAAAAAACAACCCAATCCAAAAATGGGCAGAAGACCTAAATAGACATTTCTCCAAAGAAGATATACAGATGGCCTACAGACACATGAAAGAATGCTCAACATCATTAATCATTAGAGAAATGCAAATCAAAACTACAATGAGATATCATCTCACACCGGTCAGAATGGCCATCATCAAAAATCTAGAAACAATAAATGCTGGAGAGGGTGTGGAGGAAAGGGAACACTCTTGCACTGTTGGTGGGAATGTAAATTGATACAGCCACTATGGAGAACAGTATGGAGGTTCCTTAAAAAACTAAAAATAGAACTACCATACGACCCAGCAATCCCACTACTGGGCATATACCCTGAGAAAACCATAGGTCAAAAAGTGTCATGTACCACAATGTTCATTGCAGCTCTATTTACAATAGCCAGGACCTGGAAGCAACCTAAATGTCCATCGACAGATGAATGGATAAAGAAGATGTGGCACATATATACAATGGAATATTACTCAGCCATAAAAAGAAATGAAATGGAGGTATTTGTAATGAGGTGGATGGAGTTAGAGTCTGTCATACAGAGTGAAGTAAGTCAGAAAGAGAAAAACAAATACAGTATGCTAACACATATATACGGAATCTAAGGAAAAAAAAAAAAAAAAAAAAGGCCATGAAGAACCTAGTGGCAAGATGGGAATAAAGACACAGACCTACTAGAGAATGGACTTGAGGATATGGGGAGGGGGTGGGGTGAGATGTGACAGGGTAAGAGAGTGTCATGGACATATATACACTACCAAATGTAAAATAGATAGCTAGTGGGAAGCAGCCGCATAGCACAGGAAGATCAACTCGGTGCTTTGTGACCACCTAGAGGGGTGGGATGGGGAGGGTGGGAGGGAGGGAGATGCAAGAGGGAAGAGAAATGGGAACATATTGTATATGTATAACTGATTCACTTTGTTATAAAGCAGAAGCTAACACACTATTGTAAGGCAATTATACTTCAATAAAGATGTTTAAAAAAAAAATGGGGCAAATAAATAAATAATAAGCTGTTATTAAAGAAGAGGAAATCGTTTTGATTTTTGTTTGAGGATTCCCTCTGCAACTGTTTCTTTTTTTCCATGATGCTTCTTACATGAGAAACACCTCCTATCCTTCTTTTCATTCCTTACACACTTTTCCCCATGTATAAATTAATTCATTAGTGGAATAGTAATAATCTAAAATGCATTGGTTTGAGCTCTCTTGTTTAATGAAGTGTTACAGTATTGCTATTCTCAGGTGCCCCGCCATTTTCCTATTTTTTTTTTTTTTTTTCCTTTTCAGATAGCTGAAAATTGGATACCTTAACAAGCCCATTTCCGAGAAATAAGAACCCCTGGGCCAAACTGAAGATCTGCTTTCTTACAACCACATCTGTAAGATTCATCCCTTTCTGCCTTTTTATATGTGTTCTAATACGAGAGAGGCAACATGTCCCATTGGATAAAATTAGGTAAGTGCTGTATGTGCTACAAATACAATCTCCCTCATGGACAGATCCCAAGCTCTAGACGTGGGTGAGTATACACAGCAGCATGGAAAGGCTGCTTGCACCTAGGATTCTAAGTCAGTCTCTCCAGTTCAGATTTACCACACCAAAAGTGATAAATGTTTTGATTTTCAATATGACTCCCATATCTAATGTTTTCTTTTAAAACCCCAACATGAAAAAAGTAAAATATTGTAAATATGGAAGTACACATTTCCCTTCTAAATTACTTGAACAAAAGTTCATTGACAAAAACTTAGTGAAAATAATTCTAGACACATTTATTATTTACATAGTTATATTTTAATATGACTTACAGGAACATTACCTTTCTTATAAAACAAGTTGATCTAAATTACTTATTTGGTTCCATATATTATTTTGTGATGTAAAATCACACATACCTGTACACATGCACTACAGAAAATTACAAATAACTCAAGTAAAAGCTCTTTGATAAAAAGAAATATCTTCAATAATTCTGTACCAAATCATAATATTTCTTCTGTAGACATTATTATCCAAACAAGATAACTTTAATTATTTTTCTATCTGTGCTTAAACAAAAGACTTTTTTTTATAGCCTACACATTTTAAAATGTGGTTGAATATAAAAATGTCAATCAAATTTGTTCTTTAAAAAAAAAAGGCTCCTTTAACTAATACTGATGGGAAATTCAGTGAAACTAGATAATTTGAAATAGATATAATACTATAACAATTCCTCTCCAGGGAGCGTTGGCAAGATTAATTATAGAAGCAATTACTATGTACAGGTGAATTGTTACACTGTAGAAATGGTGCATGGTCACATAGCTATCATCACCAAGCTCCAGGCTATTGCTAAACTATCACAACTCTAAGGCTCACTAGGAAGACTGATTAATATGAGCTCCAGGGACACACTTGACTTAATCTAAACTTAGTTTTTGGTGACTACACAGACTTTACAGCTAAGTTGACTCCATCATTTTCCCTTGACAACTAGACTATTAGTCTCTGTATCTCTTTCGCCTCTGCCTTTTCATTTTTTCTTTATATACTCATTTTCTTGCTTCCTGTGATGCACATAATGGAAAAGTTGCCGCCCTCCACCCCGCAGTTCCAAATTTCATTGCTGAGCACTAGTTTTTAATTGTTGGCAGAAAAAATAGGCTTGTCACAGCTTGATTTAGGGGTTTATTTTGGTCTGGTTGCAGGGTGGGAGGAGGGTGGAAGGAGAGTGGGGAAGAGGTAAATCTCAAGTAGTTTAATTAATACAAAAAGCTGCTGATTTTATGGCAGAGTATCTGGAAATCCCTATGCCAAAATGCTAACGATAGAAAGTAGGATTTTCTTTAAAAAGTACATTATTTAGCTGCATTGTGTAATGTTTCTACTATGATCATATTGTGTCTGCTTTTAACCTCTTTTATAATCAAAAAATAGCAAAATTAAATTGAACAGACTATCAATTTTATCAAGTTGGCTAGAGTTTTAAAACAAAACACAAATAACAAAATACAAAGTTAATATTATTTAAGGGAAATAAGCATGCTCAAATAGTGCCAACACAACTTTAAACAGTTATCATTTTCTTTCACTGGCACTTTGGCAGTGGTTTATGGTTTATTACAAGATATTGAATATAGTTCCCTATGCTATACAGCTATAAATGATTATGATATGGTATTTGTCTTTCTCTGTCTGACTTACTTCAATTAGTATGATAATCTCTAGGCCCATCCATGTTGATGCAAATGGCAGAATTTCATTCTTTTATTTATGGCCCAGTAGTATTCCATGGTATGTATACACCACATCTTCTTTATCTGTTCATCTGTTGATAGACATTTAGGTTGCTTCCATGTTTTGTTCATAGGGCAGCTATGAGCACTAGAGTGTATGTATCTTTGGTGCTCTCTCCTCTGAGCCTCTGAAGCTCCCTTTCTGTCCTGGCTGATCTCCCAGCCAGCTAAGGAGGTCCCCAGGGTGAAGGAACTTTTGCTCTTTCACAGCTCCCTCCCAGGGGCTCAGGTCCTGCTCTGATTCCTTTGGTTAAGTGAGCTCTTCTGCCAGCACTTAGTAGTTATCCTGTGAGAAGTGTTCCACCTGTGGATGGGTTTCTGATGTATTTGTGGGAGGAGCTGAGCTCCACATCCTTCTATTCCACCATCTTGATAGAAGCCCCTCTCCATTGCTTTTAATTAATAGATTATTTCTGGAAGAAATCTGTGATAATAATGCTGTCCTGCTCTTTGACTCAATATTTGCTAAACAGACTATATCTGATCTCAAACTTTCTAGTGTATATTATTTATGATTTTGCAATTAATTTGAGATTTTTTGCATCCTGGTTTAAGAATGTATCTTGCACATTAGTATGTCCAAATTTTCCAATCTCTCATCACCTATCTTTTACTATTTAGTATTCATTTTACTTTCCAAATAGCTTTCTAGCATCCATCTGCTTTTCTCTACACTTACCACCACTAATAACTCCTGCTATTTTTCACGAGTGCTCCTGAAATAGCCTCCTGATTAGTCTCTCCCTACCCCTCTTCTGTTTCCTCTACTCCTTTTTTTCTCACTTCAACTAAGTGATCTGGAACGTCTTTTAAACTCAACCTATTCAGAACTCTGTCAATATATACTTTCTCGGGGAAAGCTTCCCTGCTATTCTTGGGATGTTTAAATTTCCCTCTTTCATAAAACAATACAATTATTCTTAGTAGTACTTTTCTCAGTTGTAACCACATATTTATTATGTATTTATTTATTGACTAGCATATATTTCCCTCAACAAGACTGCACACCTCTTTCTTGTGAGCAGAAGCCTTATCTTTTTTTGCCAACCGTGTCATTCCTTCTACTTAATTAGTTAACTATACATAAAATTGCTTAAAATTATTTGATGAATGAATTAATACAACTAATTTTGTTTTTTACCATGGCCTAGTGTGTTGGGCGCCAAATTGTGATCCAGGAGCACAGAACTTCTACAGAACTACCTGCCTTAGACATCATCAGAGTGGGCTCAGGTGCTAGGCATCCAATTTCTGTTTTACCTACAGCAAATTTGCAAGTGTCTATGGAACTGTTCTCCAATTAAAATGATCTTGAAAAAAGGACTCCGTGATAAAGTAAAATGTTTGAAATCCCTGAAGGACAGTCATTTGAAAATAAGTGTTTAGTAATTAATTAAAAAGAACATAGTACTAGTTTATAAAATCCAAAGTGAAATGTGTCTATTTTTTGGTCGTTTCTTTTTTAACTTTTTTGTTTTGTGTTTTGTGTCAGCAAAAACAACTTAAATACTAAGCTAATAGAGCCTCAAGGAAATCTTGGTTTTGTTCCTTTTATTTTTGGCATTTTGACATTTTATATTTATCCTTAAGTAAGTAAAGGTTTACCTATGTTTAATGTTTGCCAACATATTAGCAAAAGTTCAATATGTTATTTACCTACTTCACTTTAAAGTTACAGCTCCTTTTATTGTGCTTTACTTTATTGTGCTTTGCAGATATTGTGTTTTTTTTTTTTTTACAAATTGAAGGTTTATGGCAAACCTGCCTTGAGCAAGTCTGTAGGCTCCATTTTTCCAACAGCATTTGCTCACTTTGTGTCCCTCTGTCACATTTTGATAATTCTCAAAATATTTCAAACTTTTTCATTATTATTATATTTGTTATGATGATCTGTGATCAGTAAACTTTGATGTTACTATTATAATTGTTTTGGGGCCACGAACCACACAGCTATAATCAAGAACTTCATCAATAAATATCGCATGTGTTCTGACTCCTCCACCTACTGGCTGTTTGTCTGTCTTTCTCCCTCTCCTTAGGCCTTTCTATCCCTTGAGACAAAATAATATTGAAACTGAGATAACTAATAACCCTATGATGGCCTCTAAGTGATCAAGTGAAAGGAAGAGTCTCACTTCTCTTACTTTAAATCAAAAGCTAGAAATGATGAAGTTTAGGGAGGAGGACCTGCCAAAAGCTGAGGCAGGCTGAAAGCAGGGCCTTCTGCATCAAACAGTTAGCCAAGTGGTGAATGCAAAGGAAAAGTTCTTGAAGGAAATTAGAAGTGCTACTCCAGTGAACACAGGAATGGTAAGAAAGTAAATCAGCCTTATTGCTGATATGGAGAAAGTTTTAGTCATCTGGATAGAAGATCCAACCAATTACAACATTTCCTTAAGCCAAAGTCTAATCCACAGCAAGGCCCTAACTCTCTTCAAGCCTATGAAGTCTGCAACAGGTAAGGAAGTTTCAGAAGAAAAGTTTGAAGGTAGCAGAGGTTGGTTTATGAGGTTTAAGGAAAGAAGCCACCTGCTTAACTTAAAAGTGCAGGTAAAGTAGCAAGTGCTGACACAGAATCTGCCGCAAGTTATCCAGAAGCTAGTTAAGATTATTAATAAAGGTTTCTACACTAAACAACAGATTTTTCAATTAAGATAAAACAGCCTTCTATTGGAAGAAGATTTCATGTAGATCTTTCATAGCTATAGAGAAAAAATCAATGCCTGGCTTCAAAGGACAGGCCAATTCTCTTGTGAGGGGGTAATGTAGCTGGTGTCTTGAAGTTGAAGCCAATGCTCATTTACCACTCTGAAAATCCTAGGGCCCTTAAGAATTATACTAAATCTACTCTGCCTTTATAAATGGAACGACAAAACCTGGATGACAGCACATCTGTTTACAACATGGTTTACTGAATGTTGTAAGCCCACTGTTCAGACCTACTGCTCAGAAAAAAAAAATTCCTTTCAAAATATTTCTGCTCACTGACAATGCAATGGTCACCCAAGAGCTCTAATGGAGATACACAATGAGACTGATGCTGTTTCTATGCCTGTTAACACAACATCCACTCTGTAGCCCGTGGATCAAAGAGTAATTTTGACTTTCAAGACTGACTTTCAAAATTGTTTAAGAAATATATTTCCTAGAGCTATAGGTGCTGTAGATGGTGATTCCTCTGATGGATCTGGGCAAAGTAAATTGAAAACCTTTTGGAATGGTTTTCATTTTAGATGCCATTAAGAGCATATGTGATTAATGGGAAGAAGTCAAAATAGCAATATTAACAGGAGTTTAGAAGAGGTTGATTGCAACTCTCATGGATGACTTCAAAGAGTCCAAGAGTTTAGTGGAAGATGGGGTGAAAATAGCAAGATAAGTAGAATCAGAAGTGGAGCCTGAAAATGTGATTGAATTGCTGCAATCTCATTATAAAACTTTAATGGATGAGGAGTTGTTTTTATGGATGAGCAAATGAAGTAGTTTCTTCAGATGGAAGGTACTCCTAGTGAAGATGCTGTAAAAATTGTTGAAATGACAACAAAAGATTAATCATATTATATAAATTTAGTTGCTAAAGCAGCACCTGGGTTTGAGAAGATTGACTTCAGTTCTGAAAGAAGTCCTACTGTGGGTAAAATGCCATCAAACAGCATTGCATGCTACAGAGAAATCGTTCATAAAAGGAGGAGTCCATCAGTGCAGCAAACTTCATTGCTGTCTTATTTTAAGAAATTGCCACAGGCCGCCCACCCTTCAGCAACCACCACCCCGATCAGTCAGCAGCCACTAACATCAAGGCAATACATTCCACCAGCAAAAAGACTACAATTCGCTGAAGAGTAAGATTATAGTTAATATTTTTAGCAATAAAGCAGGTTTTTGTTTTTTGTTTTTTGTTTTGGGGGGGAGGGGGTTGGCCGTGCCTTGCAGCTTATGGAATCTTAGTTCCCCTACTAGGGGTTAAACCTGGGCTCTCGGCAGTGAAAACACCAAGTCCTAACCACTGGACCACCAGGGAATGTCCAATAAAGCATTTTTAAATTGAGACATAAAGCTATTGCACATTTAATACACTACAGTGTAGCATAAACATAACTTTTAAATGCTCTGGGAATCCAAAAAGTTTGTATGACCACTTTATTGTGATATTTGCTTTATTGTGATCTGTAATGGAACCTGCAATATCTCCAATGTCTCTTTTTTCACTCTCTTTCAATAACTGTGGTTAGAAAACCCACTCAAAAATTAATCTGAAACACCTTCTCCCATCCATTAGAATAGGTATTATCGAAAAAAAAAAAATCAAAACCAGAAAATAACAAACGTTGGCTAGGATGTGGATAAACTGAAACAATTGTACACTGTTTGTGGAGATGTAAAATAGTGTAGCTGCTATGGAAAACATTATGGTGGCTCCTCAAAAAATTAAAAATAGAGTTACCATATGATCCATCAATTCCATCTCTGGGTATATAACCAAAATTATTGAAAGCAAGGTTTCAAAGAGATATTTGTACACTTATGTTCACAGCAGCATTATTCACAGGAGCCAAAAAGTGGAAGCAACTCCAGTGTTCATCAGCGAATGAATGGATAAACAAAATGTGGTGTATACATACAATGGAATATTATTCAGCCTTAAAAAGAAAGGGAATTTTAACACGTTAGTATGTGGATGAACCTTGAGGACACTATGCTAAGTGAAATAAGCCAGTCACAAAAAGACAAATACTGTGTGATTCTACTTATATGGGTTAAATAGGACAGTCAAATTTGGAGACAGAGAGTAGAATGGTGGTTGCCAAGGGCTAGAAAGAGGGAGAAATGGAGAGTTATTGTTTAATAGGTACAGAGTTTCAGTTTTGCAAGATGAAAAGAGTTCTGGAGATGGCTGGTGGTGAAGATTGAACAACAATATGAACTTATCTAATGTCAGTGAACTGTACCTTTAAAAATGGTTACAATGGTACATTTTATGTTAAGTGTACTATACCTAAATTAAAAAGAGAAAAATGAATCTGAAGTAGCCAAAAATTGGAGACAACTTAATTGTCTATCGGCTGGTGAACTGATATACAAAACGTGGTATATACAGGCAGGAGAATAGTATTCAGTACCAAAAGAGAACAAACTACTGAAACATGCTAGGCTATAGATGAACCTCAAAAACATTATGCTAAGTGAAAGAAGTTAAAAACAAGAGGCCTCACACATATTGTGTGATTTTATTTATATGAAATATCCAGAATGTATAAAGACAAGGTAGATTAGTAGCTGCCTGAAGGAGGGCAAGGAGACAGAGATTAAAAGTTAATGGACATGAAAGATCTTATAGTTTGATGAAAATGTTTTAGGACCGATTTATAGTGATGATTGCACAATTTGGTAAATATACCATTTTGCACTAATTGTACACTTGAAATAGATGAATTAAATGATATGAAAGATATGTCTTAATAAAGTTATATTAAGAGGTGTTTAGGTTAGAGGGTCTACAGACTTGTTTACTAATTAAATGTGAAGATAGAGAACAAAGATTAAAAAATCCATTTCTTGTGAAACTGAATGGATAATGGTATCATTCTCTGAGTTAATGAATACTGCAGAAAGAGCAGGCTTAATAAATTGCTAATGATTTAAGTTTTGATCATACTGTATCTGAATTTTCTATGGGGACATTCGGATGCCAATATTCAATATCAATTGGATATACAGTTTTAGAACTCAGTGTGTTGCCAGGGGAACCTGGAATTGGTATAAAAATTTGAATTATCAGAACATAGCTGATGTTTGAGAGCATAAATGTTGATAAGATTTAAGCACATCATGAAACTAACAGTGACACCCCAGTGATGCCTTGGTAATGCTGTGGAATTTCATCTGATACGGCTTTTATACCTTTTGTATTTCATAGGCAATACCCTTTTCTTTTTTAAATAAATTTTTTTATTTATCTTTGGCTTTGTTGGGTCTTCGTTTCTGTGCGAGGGCTTTCTCCAGTTGCGGCGAGGGGGGTCACTCTTCACCGCGGTGCGCGGGCCTCTCTCTGTCGGCGGCCTCTCCCGCTGCGGAGCACAGGCTGCGGAGCACAGGCTCCAGATGCGCAGGCTCAGTAGTTGTGGCTCACGGGCTATAGTTGCTTTGCAGCATGTGGGATCTTCCCAGACCAGGGCTCGAACCGGTGTCCCCTGCATTGGCAGGCAGATTCTTAACCACTGTGCCACCAGGGAAGCCCATCATAGGCAATACCTTTGACTCTTCTGAATCCTTAGGACCAACTTTTTTGCACCTACATATTCTTTAACTTTTTCAGCTTTAACATTCTTTGTGTTATCTATCTTATCAGGAATTTTCTTTTCATAGATTTGTTCTTTAGGTGTCATGCTTTCAAATATAAGCATACAAATTTAGATAATTTAAAAGAGTGGTGTACTAGATCTTGAGTAATGTTCTTCATAGCTTGGTCCCAATGGAAAACTATGTATATCAGGGTTCTGGAACTAAAGTAATGTAATACAGGGTAATGTAATATAAAGTAATGTGGAATTGAAATGCCCCTACAGCTTTTTCCTCGTTGTTTTTACTTGAGGCTATTTCAATCTAAATATGTTGAAGAGTGAGATTTTAAACATTCTTAGATATTCATCTGTTCTTTCCATTCTATCATAAGCAATAGAAGTTTCACAAGAATGTGATTTTAATATGAGAAAGGAAAACAATGAAAGTACGATTCTAAAGGAAGATTTTATCTTCTATATGAATTGGAATATAGCAAAAACAATTTTTGTTTTAAGAAAATCCTACATTTAAAATTGTATAAATTTTCCATATCAAATTACAGTGAATGAAAGTTTTAGCTAGCATTTATGTTATTAAAAAACTTAATATTTGATTATATGTCTTTGACAAGTAGGTGCTTGTCAAATTTGTTTTATCATGATATGACAAGTAAGAAAAAGGATTTCTGTCATCTGGCACATGTGTCTTTTATTTTGAGTAAGATATATTCAATTATTTTTCAAGGAATCCAATATCTTGTTGACTAGTACATATAGGAAATATGTCATGGAAATAGTAGTATTAAATTGAGTTTAGGCATTTACCTTACTATGAATATATATACATTTTGAGTCACGTGGATAGATAGCAATATTTTACATCTGCATTTCAAATATATTTAACAGCAGAAGTAAAGCATGCTTGCAAATGGGCTGCAAAGAGACAAGACACAAGGACATATATACTAAAATAATATTTTCTGCAACTGAAGTTGTGTCAGAATAAAAATATAAACTTGCACTGATACAGCCCTTAGTCCCTGTTCTTAAAAATTTGAAGTGTGTAGAAAGATGATACATATTAAGAGACTTTCTATCTTATTAAAATTTTTCTGATATTTATAAATCTTTAATGACTTTTGTTATTATGCATTATAAGAGTGGGAAATAAGTTGGTCCTTTGTATAATCATACTTAATTTGTTTTGCCTCTTCCTCATATAAACAATGGAAATCCTTTGTGCCCATATTAAGGTTAAAATAAACCCAAAGCTCATCACCTGTTGGATCACCCCACTAAGCCAGGCCCAACATACAATGGAACACTTGTAAAATATAAAGCCATATGAATTTTCCCTGTTAGCATTCAGAAAACAATGTAGGTATTAGACTTAAAAGAGACTTCGTTAAATGAAGTTAAAATGAAGTAAAATATGTGCCTTCCATACATCTGCACACCCTTTCTAAAACAGTACATTTTTAGTAGTTTAGGACTGATTGGAAAATTATATTATTAGTTTAGGACTGATTGGAAAATTATAAAAGTGTTATTGTTGTTCTCCCACAGAGAGCAGTTTAGAATTTGGTAGATGACTTTCCTAGAATTATATAGCTATAAACACATTAATTTGGCTGAGTTCCACAGTTGTGTATTAAGTATAGGTTAAAAATGTAGAAAACTCACTTTTGTAATATATAGGAACAAGATGAAAATTTTTGTTTGATGTGTTTTTTTCAGTGAACTTAGTTTGTTTACTTGGCTGGGAAATATCCAGTTTCAACAATTTCATCCTCATAGTCAACTGATTTTATATGTCATCAAAGTAAACACTCATACATCAAGGAACTTGATTAATTATACATTATACTGTACACAATTTTAATACCCTTTTGATAAACTGATTTAAACATACCAATAAGAATGCACTTATTGTCAAGTAACAAAAATTCCAAACTCCAAACTGGCTTAAACAATAAGAAATGTGTTATTTTCTATAATAAAAATCCAGAAATAGGCTAGCACTAGATGCAGTACTTCAGGACTCAGATCCACTGCCTAAAACTCTTTTGACTCTATCTGCTTATGTGTGAGCTTCATCTTCAGAAGGATAACAGAAAGGCTGAAGTAGTTCTAGGTGTTAAATCCAGATGTTAAGTAAAATGTGGATCATCACATTCAGAGAATCCCTTTCCCAGGAAAGTCCCTATCATGTGTGATTGAATAGAAGAGATCCATATTATTCTTTTTTTTTAATTTTAATTTTATTTTTAAAAAATTTTTATTGGAGTGTAGTTGATTTACAATGTTGTGTTTGTTCCTACTGTAGAGCAAAGTGAATCAGCTATACGTATACATATATCCCCTCTTTTTTGGATTTCCTTCCCATTTAGGTCACCACAGGGCACTGAGTAGAGTCCCTGTGCTATACAGTAGGTTCTCATTAGTGATCTACTTTATACATAGTATCAATAGTGTATACATGTCAATCCCAATCTCCCAATTCATCCCACCTCCCTTTCCCCCTTGGTATCCATATGTTTGCTCTACATCTGTGTCTCTAGTTCTGCTTTGTAAATAAGATCATCTATACCAGTTTTTTCAGATTCCACATATATGTGTTAATATATGATATTTGTTTTTCTCTTTCTGACTTACTTCACTCTGTATGACAGTCTCTAGGTCCATCCACATCTCTGCGAATGATCCACACTATTCTTAAAGCAACAGTAGCTAAGGGATGAAAGTATAATTGTTGGCTTAATGATGTATATGGTTTTGTGGATAAAAATAACTACATATATATATAGGTAGGATTCTATTAGAAATGTGTATGTATATATACATACATACACATATATATATGTAGGATTCTATTAGAAAAGGAGAAGGAAATTCCAAAAGAATGCTGGGTAGGTAAACAGTAGTATCTGCTACAAGCAATTTCTAAATAATACTTACTGACAGTACTATTATTTAAATTTTTAATGAGTTAATAAACAGTCAAGAGGGCTAGTTTGTACCAAGATGGTGAATTAGCTCCAGCTTCTGGCTCTTTTCCCTAACATCAAATGTAAAGAAACTACAGAGGGAAGCATCAAGACACCCGCAGTAGGAGAGGGAAGCAGAAACTGGGAACTATGAGAAACCCCCAGAATGTAGACAAATAAATAAGTGTATATGTAACAGGGGACTGCTTATATGGAGCATAAATCAGAAAAAAATAGTTTGAGTTCTGTTCATACCCCTTCTCCCATTTGTAGCTGTGAGAATGCCCCCTTAATTTAGAGAGTAGATCTTAAAAGTTCTCATCACACAGACACAAAGACATACAGACACACACGCACACACAGTAACTATGCGAGGTGATGGACATATTAACTAACCTTATTGTGGCAATCTTTTCACAACATACACATATATCAAATCATCACCTTGTACATCCTAAACTTACAAAATGTTATATGTCAATTATATATCAATAAAGCTGGAAAAAAGGAAGAAGGGAAAAAAGTGTTAATGTTTGTAAAGGCTTGGGCTGGTGATGTTTGTGGTGAAATCAGGGCAATTTTTTCTTTTCTTTTTCTTTTTTTAACATCTTTATTGAAGTATAATTGCTTTACAATGTTGTGTTAGTTTCTGCTGTATAAAAAAGTGAATCAGCTATATGCATACATATATCCCTATATCCCCTCCCTCTTGCGTCTCCCTCCCACCCTCCCTATCCCACCCCTCTAGGTGGTCACAAAGCTCCGAGCTGATCACCCTGTGCTATGCAGCTGCTTCCCACTAGCTATCTATTTTACATTTGGTAGTGTGTATATATCAATGCTACTCTCTCACTTCATCCCAGCTTACACTTCCCCCTCCCCGTGTCCTCAAGTCTATTCTCTATGTCTGCGTCTCTATTCCTGTCCTGCCCCTAGGTTCATCAGAACCATTTTTTTTTTTAATTCCATATATATGTGTTAGCATACGGTATTTGTCTTTCTCTTTCTGACTTACTTCACTCTGTATGACAGATTCTAGGTCCATCCACCTTACTACAAAAACTCAATTTCATTTCCTTTTATGGCTGAGTAATATTCCATTGTATATATGTGCCACATCTTCTTTATCCATTCATCTGTGGGTGGACACTTAGGTGGCTTCCATGACCTGGCTATTGTAAGTAGTGCTGCAATGAACATTGTGGTCCATGACTCTTTTTGAATTATGGTTTTCTCTGGACATATGCCCAGTAGTGGGATTGCTGGGTCATACGGTAGTTCTATTTTTAGTTTTATAAGGAACCTCCGTACTGCTCTCCACAGTGGCTGTATCAATTTACATTCCCTGCAACACTGCAATTGCATTAGCTAGTGCAGAACCTTGGAATCCCATTCCCTGTTTAAGCAATCACTCTTTTTCACTTCTATCTCCAAATCTTCAAGACTAGTAGATCACAATTTAGCCTCCAGATTCTAAGGCATTCTGCCCCACACTACTACCCTGCTGCTGGTTGGGGAAAGTATTAAAGTGCAGCACTGATCTGAAGCATTACTTAGAGTGGTGATAAACCATGGAAATAAGTAATTATAAATATCTCCTGTTATGTTTATTAGAAACATAATTAAAGAGATACATGTACATATGAGAAAAAAACAAAGAACAAAAAATATTATGGCTAAGTAAAATATTAGGGATAAAAAAATCTAACAGCTACAATAAAAGATACAATGGAATAATTAATGGATACTTAGTGGATACTTCTATAGAACAAATTAGTGAGCTGGACTATCCAGAAGAAGAAGGGAAGGACAAATCAAGGTAAATATAAAGGAAAAATTAAGAGACAGGAAGATTAAAGTAGCGGTGCCAACATCCAGGTAACAGGGATCACAGAGAAAAGATAAAAATAAAAGTGGGAAGGAGGAGCTATTTAGAGAAATAATGGAAATAAATATTCCAGAATAAAAGTAAATGGGCTCACAGAATGCAAAATAAGAAAGATAAGGAAAAGTCAACCAATAGGCTCATTATAGTGAAATTTAAGGTTATTAAAGACAAAGAAAAAAATCCTATAAGCTTCCATTAAAGAAAGAGCAGATCACCTGCAGAAAAAGAATAGTCAGATGGATTCATATTTTTCACGGCAGTGCATATAAGAAGACAATGAAGGAACATTTTAAAAATATGGATAAAAAGAACTTTCAACCCAGTTTTATATCTTGTCAAACTCTTACTGAAGTGTAAGGGCATAGTAGGGATACTCTCAGGCTTATAAAACCCAAGAAGGTGGGTCACCAAAGGGTCTATGTTAAAAACAGTATTGGAGGGACTTCCCTGGTGGTCCAGTGGTTAAGACTCCACCTTCTAATGCAGGGGCCGTGGGTTTGATCTCTGGTCGGGGAACTGGGATCCCGTATGCCACGGAGCCCACGCACCGCAACGAAGAGCCTGCGTGCCACAACTAAGACCCGACACAGCCATAAAATTAATTAATTAATTAATTAAAAAAAATAGTATTGGAGGAAGTACTCAGATAAAAGAAGCAACAAACCCAGGATATTCTGCAAGAGATAGATTTGTATGTGATAGGAGGTTTATCAAATACTTTGGCAGGGTGTGTATAAATCTATCTATCTATCTATCTATCTATCTATCTATCTATCTATCTATCTATCTATCCATCCTCTATCTATCTATTATCTATCAATCTATCTATATTTGTGTGTGTATATGTATTTGTTTATATATAGAATAACAAAATATATAAACATATATTTTTATTCTAAGTTGCTCGTAACTTTCTTCATAAGACTCCATAAAACAAGCTTTCTCAAACTTAGTAGATCTAAAACATTGCATGCTATGCTACAGTTGTTAGTTTGGTCACCTTGATTCAAAGTTAACATACCACTAGCTGTGTGGGTATAGCTCAGGGGCAGAGCGTTTGACTGCAAAGTGTAAGCTGGTAGTAATTTGCTTTCTATGAAAAGTTGAATACCCCCCAAAATAAAATCCAGATATAAATTTTTCTTTTATATCATTTCATTTTTTATCATTCAGAACATGGGATTTTAACTTACTGTTCCTTGTGCATTTGCATATTTTTATATTGCTCATTAAGTAAAATTTTGTTACACACCAACTGCTTGCTCAGTTCTGTGCTCATTTTCAAGTGTAGGGGCAGAAATAATTATGCTAATTAATCAATTAATGAATTAAAACTTCTGACTGAAGAATTAAAGTTTCCAAAAGTATGGAAAATTAAATATTTCTATATTTATTATATATATTATATATTTATTATATTTGATTTTTATAAAGAATTAGAGAAAAATTTATTCTGTGTCACTGTATAATTGCTTTAGAACGAAATGCTTATTAATGGTCATATTTTGTTTTGTTTTGACAATGCATGTTTGTGTTTGTTTGTGTGAGTATGTTTAAGATGAAAGAGTTACTAAAATTAATAAAAATATGCTTGCTATATTTTATGAAACTGTGTTATAATGGCCCATAATCGGAGTTATTTTTTTCTGAAAAGATACAAGAGCTTCTTCATACAAAAGTATTTCCAAGAGTCAGGTGTCATTAAAAATAAAATTGAATTCCACCTACCAAGACAACCCATAGCGTAGATCTATAGAAGAATAATGTATTAAAGATCTTCACTCCAGGGAATTTTAGAAAAAGAAGAAATCCAAACCATGTGATTAAAAAAATAAAAAAGAAAATCAGTAGATAATTCTGGTATGATTTGAAGAATTCAGTAGAATTAAAGAGATTGAGTGCTACTTAGCAATTATATACTTGAACAGAAGTTGAATAAGCTATAGTCTCTTAGAGAATATGACTATTAACTCTCACAGAACTACGTTGATTTTCTGAGCAAGGACACAGAGCTTATTTGGGTTCAGGCTGGTGGTGTTCCTGGTTTCTTGGAGTGTAACGAATGATGTGCCTTGGGTCTCAGAGTACTCTCCAGTTAAGAAAGGATAGGTACAGAGCTTTGCACCTAGCTGACATTTTAATATTTAATATAATGAGAACTAGTCTCTTATATTCAGGGTACTTCCTGGAATAGTCATTAAGATTTCAGGGAGGTATAATAGTTTATTTTAAACTACTATAAGTAGTTCAGTGGAGCTCCGCCCTCCTCACAATAATCTGGTTATTATTTGGGGATAAAAGTGGGGCAGGAAGAGCTGAAGGAGGGCTGACTGTACATTTATTTAAAGTGAAAAGAGAAACTTAAGTATTTGTTTTGACTGTCACATGATTAAAAGGATATAATTTATAATATTAGAATTTACTATGTTTTAATTTCAAGAATACAATGCAGTAGTAATATGAAGCTTATTTATTATAAATTCTTCTCAAAAACAGCAGTTTTTAATACCATGAGTTTACCATTAAATAATTGGTTTTAAAATATTTTTCCATCCACATAAGCAGAATCACTATTTCCTGTCCATTTCCCTTTACCCAACATTATATTTTAGTGATAAGCTTATCTTTGCTTATCCTTATCAGTGTTTATAGGAAATGAAAATATATGACATCATTTGATAAATATGAATACAATTTAAACTTGATATCAATATTTTAACCTTTGCCTCATCTCTTAAACCCTATTATTAACCATGCCATACATATTCTTTATCACTTTTGCAGTTACACACTTAATCCTGTTCTTTATCTGATTTACTTATGCATGATTATCAACTGGTAATTCTGTAGAACATGTGCAAATCTACACTGTGCAAAAAGAACCTCAATAATTCTAACCCAGGCAGTGCCCAGACTTTTAAAACTACTGGAAAATTGCACAGGCTTATGGTGAGTTGAATAAAGTTGCATTCTGCCACAAGTCCACCAGAGACTGGGTCATGTGAAGATCTCCTTCTTCCCTTCCACAGTCTCCATCATTTGTCAATTGCTCTATATTGCCAAACAGGATTATCTTGGACAGATGATGTACTGCATAAAAGTAAAGCATCTGCTACCTTTCATCTCTTTCTTCCTCCTCCTCCTCCTCTCCTTCTCCCTTTCCCCTCCTTCCTCTCTCCCTCCTTGCCTCTTCTTTCTCTTAAAGTATCTTAGGAAAATATATAGTTTATACAATCTGCAAAGGTTAAGCTTTCACAAGTCTTCTTCAATTACTCTTAAATTACACCAAAATTTATTAGCTGATTAAAGAGCTAAGATTTTGTTTTGTTTTGTAATTTGTCCATCAATTTTTGTTTCTTTTGTAGGGTGGGACTAAATCTCATAGCACTCCATTTCTAGAATTCAGAATGTCAAAAAATATATATAGTAGAACAATAAAAAAGCAGATATCTTTGCAGAAAAAAAGGCAAATGTAAATTAAACTAATAAAGAAAAAAGCTAAATAAAAAATAAATATAGAATAAAAATAAAACTAAACACGAATATAATGGATAAATCTGAGTAAATCATAGTAAGTGAAATTTAAAAAGTAATGACAAAATTGGATAGAAGGTGATTGTTATGGAACATAGACAAAAGAAATTTCCTTTTAAAGATATGAAGTTTCAAAAGAAGAATACAGTTCAAATGGAAAGAAAGCATATTCAAATATAAAATAGAAGATAACTTCCCTGAAATAGAGACTTGATTCTGAAAATTTAAAGGGCACACCTTATCTCAGGAAGAAAAATAAGAAGATAGCAAGATTTATTCTAATGGTTAACTGTGAAAAATAAATTAACCTAAAATTTTAGTGCCATAATCTAACCCAGGTTTATGTGTAACATGTTACAATATTCATTGCATTAAATTGAAATATATGAGACTGATCACCATTTTCTGGGTCAAAAATGGTCAAATATAAGTATTTCTTGTGGTTCCAACTACAGGTTTACAGTGGGCTCTGATCCACCGTCCATTAGCTTCAACAACTAGAATATGGCGGCTCCTTATTGTCATGGTAGCAGAGAAAGCATATGAAAGTCTGCTCTTTTTATGATTTAGCCTAAAAGTGTCATTTATCACCTCCTCTTATCCCGCATTGGCTAGAACTACTCATATGGTCTTCTATTACAACAAATAAGCTGGGAAGTATAGTCCGTGTTCCCAAAAGATGAGAACAAAATATTGCAAATACTAGTAATGTTAGCACAGAGACAATTAAGTATAATGCAAGGGGAAAAATTAATCATCATAGTTCTTTAAAGCAGCATGAGCCAGAGATGGCTGAGTGAAAATAGAAAGTTTTGACAGAAGTAAAATGCAATCTAATAATTTTCTACACAGGTGACTTGACTTGGTATAAAGGCAGTATGCAAATATGCTCAAGCATACTCTAACTTAGGGGATAAAAAGCATCATCAGGCCATTTACAAAAACAAAGCAAAAAAGACAAACAGAATCTATCAATCTGATAAAATATGAAAATAGATTGTTCTAGGTCAGGTGACTGCTACTTCAGTGTGACTGGATCTGAGTGGGCTGGAGGGGAAGTGCTTGAAGATGCTCTCAGAAAGACAGTTCAGGAACAGAACAGGTAGGACCTGATAGGCCTTGCTGAGTAGTTGCATTTTATTGTATACTAGATGAGACAGGAAGCCATTCTAGGGTTTTGAATGAGGGTATACAAGGGTCTGATTTTTATGTTTAATGCGTAATTCTCACCACTGTGGAGAATTTCTGGTAGCACTGGTGGTAGAAGTTGTCAAATACACTTTTCTTTTACTTTGGTTTATATGGTCAAATACACTTTTCTTTTATACGGTTTCTTTTACTGAAATATATACATTTTGAGGTCCATAGAAAATGAATGTTGTTGAATTCACAGGACTGAATGGGATCTTCAGGGGGGCAAGGGTAGGGAGAGTTCTTAATCTCAACCATCCATCCATCCATGTGTTCATCTATTGATCTGTTTTACACACAAAGATGCATCTAGAAAAATATTCTGCAGTATACTTAGATTTTTAATAACTATTTTTTGTTTTGTTTTTCTACCTTTTCTGTCTTACTAAAAAAGAGGCATGTGTCATTTTTACAAAAATGGTGACCTCCGTTATTGAAGAAAAGAGTGTGAGACACAAGAAATGTAATGATTAATTAAAAACTGATAAACTTTGTGTCCTGTAATAATGAGGTTATTCATCCAAACACTTTCGGTAACAAAAACCAAGAATTAAGTACTATCCCATAAAAGGAGAATGCTGAGTTCCAACACATATCACTATCTGGACATCTGTGTTTAGAGTTTGCCATTCAGCTTCTACAGAAAGAAGGAGAAGAAATAAGTAATAGCAACAACCAACATATGGTGGGGAATTAGAAGAATAAATTATCACAGTTTGAGAAAATGTGATTGTTAACAGTTAAAATTTAATCTTTTAGGAGTAATGCCAAATGGTAGATTGAGAAAGGTTTTTCAAAATTTCTTGAATAAAACTTTTGTTTGTTTTTCAAACAACACATTGTTAATCAAAAATCCAAATACACTATGCTGCATATTTAAGAGAGAAATGTTGATATGTAATTTTGTCAGATTTTGACAGGTTTAGGTTGAGAAATTTTGAATTTCATGCTAAAGTGAAATAAATTCCTAACACCAGAAGTTAATTGGACCTGAATTTTAGTCACAGCTCTGTAAATACCTAAACTAGGAAACAGATCAAATGACATATAAAAAATTATATAACAGCACCAGCTTGAAATGTGTCACAGGGAATCTGTGAAACTAAAAATGAAAAAGTATAACATACTAACATTTTGAAAAGAGTGAAATAATCTTATAACAGTGAATCTTACATTATTATATAAATAATAAGTTCTATTTCTCTTTCCTGTTTTCATTCATTAAAAAATAAAATCCTCTCACAACTTTTCACTACCCACCTATTATCTTTCTCTGACGCCGTCTTCTATGTCTAATCTGTTGATTTCATGGCTAGCAACCAAAGGCAGAAAGAGGCTGCAAATTCATGGATCTTTAACTCAAACATTGTTGTTGCAGCTTCTACATTTTTGCCAACAGCCCTTTATTAGGCTTGGCAATCTTCCAAGACCCTAGCCATCAGTTTCCTGAGTGCCAGCTTTTCCACTTATTCCAGTATTTTAATTTTTTTATGCAACATGATATTTTTTAAAATAATTTCTTGTTGATACATGCAGCTACAATTCAATAACTTTTGTCCATCTATGAAATTCTATTTTGTATATATACAACAATAAAACTATTTTGATTTCTCCATGAAAGTCTGGAATGTGTATTTTTTTAAACCAGTATTTTTTTAAATACAGAATTTATAGTATTTATTTTTACTGTGAACATAATATATTTTCTAATTGGTTGTTGTATGTACCTTAAAAAACTAGAAAAAACATAGGTAAATTAAATTAAAAACAAACATAATAGTTGAAATGATGAAGAGCAGAAATCAATATAATAGAAGAAACAGAAAAATTCTAAAGCTACAGTAACAAAAATAGTATGGTATTGGTGAAAGTATAGACACAGCACAATAGAACACAGAGCTTAGAAAAAGACACAGACAAAGTCAACTGAGTTTTGGGCTTCCCTGGTGGCGCAGTGGTTGAGAATCTGCCTGCCAATGCAGGGGACACGGGTTCGAGCCCTGGTCTGGGAAGATCCCACATGCCGCGGAGCAACTCGGCCCGTGAGCCACAACTACTGAGCCTGCGCGTCTGGAGCCTGTGCTCGGCAACGAGAGGCCGCGATGGTGAGAGGCCCGCGCACCGCGATGAAGAGTGGCCCCCGCACCGCGATGAAGAGTGGCCCCCGCTTGCCACAACTAGAGAAAGCCCTCGCACAGAAACGAAGACCCAACACAGCCATACATACATACATAAATAAAAAGAATGTAAGCAGACAAGAATAGCATTAAAAAAAATAATTAAAAAAAACAAAAAAAAAACAAAGTCAACTGAGTTTTGATTAAGATCAAAGCCAAGTAAGTGGGGAACAGATAACCATTTTAACAAATTAGGTTGGAACAGTTGAATGTAAATACACAAATATAATGAAGCTCACTCATGTTTTACAAATTACATAAAAATTAACTCAGAATGGACAATAGACCTAAGTATAAAATGTAACTGTACAACTTCTAGAAGTAAATATAGGAGAAATATCTGTGCTAATGTGTTCACTAAAGTTTTCATATATCTATTAAAGAATGAAATTGAATTTTATAGAGATTAAAAGTTTTTGCTATGTGACAGATACCATTAAGAAAATGAAAAAAAAAAACCCATAAACTGAGAGTAATTATTTGCAAATTTTACTTATGATAAGAAATCCAAAAACTCAATAAGAAATCAAAGAACCCAACAAAAAATCAGCAAAATATCTTAACAGACACCTGAGCGAATAATAGCAAATGAGCATGTAAAAATATGTTCAACATCAGTAGTCCTAAATTAAAACAACAATGAGATACTACCACATACCTATCTGGACAATACCAAGTGCTTATGCAGTTGTGGATACCTGGACTACCATACATTTCTGGTGGGAAAGAAAAATGGTAGTCACTTTGGAAAACATTTTGACATTTTCTTGTAGAGGTAAATATACACTTGCCCTATTACCCAGGAATCCCATGTGAACATATTTACCAAAAAAAAAGTGAAGACATGTTCATACAAAACTCTGTACGTGACTATTTATAGAAGTTTTATATGTAAAACCTGGGAACAATGCAAAACTTTAGAGATGGAAAACAATGTTTTCCAAGACACTGGGTAGAAGGCTGTTTCAACTATAAAGGAGCAGCATGGAGAAAATTTTGGAGTGATTGAACTATTCTGTATCAAGATTTTTGTGGTAGATATAAGACTTTATGCATTATTATTAAACCCCATAGAATTACGTACCACATAGTGAAAATTTTACAATATGTAAATTGAAAAACATCAACTTAGAATATAGAGGGAATCCAAAATGTTATTAATTTGTAAACACTTAAGTCAATATGTTACAAATTATAACAACCCCTAAAAATTGGCATAAATATATTACAAATGCTTTTAATCCTTTTTGGTCTTTCTCCCCATAAGATTCTCAGCCCCGGGACAAATGCTTGTGTTTGTAGGATCATATTTTACAAACAACACTTAACTGTACCAGAGGGAAGGAGAATGGACAGATATAACGATATGACAAAACAACTGCCCTACTGTATGTAAAATAAGAAATGTTTATAATGCAGAAAATTATGCTTTAACATATTTTCTTAATTTCATTAGTCTTATCAAAGAACATACCAATACATTAGATGTTCTTAACAAGTCTATTCATTAGTGGAATGAAATAAAATGTCTTTTTCATGACATAGATTTTAAAATAACTCTATTAATTCTTTATAAATGGCTTTATTTTTTAATCCTAAAACTAATTAAATTAATTAATCTTAAATCTTTATTAAGATAGTCTGAAGGTGAGGGAAGCTGGAAATGAAGTTAATTCACTCACTTTCAGTGACAGCAAGTGCCAGGTAATGTTTTTTCTTTTCGTCTTCTTCTTTTTTTTTTTTTACAGGGGGTATGTTGGTTCTTACAGAAATGTTTAGAATATGAGGTATTATTGTTGTGCCTTTCCCCATCCATGGCATCATGCAGAGGGGACCTGATTATAACAAGTAAAGTTCTCAGATTATGTCACTCTTCTGAGAAAATCTTTCAATGGCTTAGAATAAAGTCTAAATTTCTTTTTCAAAAGTACTCCATTTGTCATCAAGGGAATTTACTCTAAATATTATATTTATAAGAAAGTAGATAGGTTATCACTTTTTTCATTTCCTTCTTTTTTCTACTCCCCTTATCAATATTTTATATGAAACTATTAGTGAGAATGCAACTAATTAGTTCTCATCATAAAGAATTTGGGTCTCTGTATGAGGTATATTAGCTGTTTAAAGTCAAGGGGGTATCAAAGGACAGTTAAATATTCCAGTTAAGTGTCCTAGTTAAAGTTGCTACTGCTGAACACTATAGAAGTAACTCCTCATAAACAGTGAGGGAGAAAATACCATTTAATTAGAAGAGCTAAATTGACCAAAGTATGCCAACAGAGACTTTAATGTCTAAAACTGGGCTAATTATGGTAAAATCCTTATATTCAAGTATATTTTTAGGTTCCATCTTGGTATACACTTTATGCCATTCCAACATAAATCATGATAGACTGCCTAAAGAGAATATATGATCCAACCCATGGAAAGTTGAATAAACTGTGCTGTACTGGGGCTTTAACTAAATAGAAGTTTAACAGGATGATGGTTTTTTAAAATTTACTTTGCAACATTCCCCTAACATTATAAATCCAATTAAAATCCATTTTTATCTTTGACCCTATGCAAAATATTATTAGATACTGGGACAAAGATTGTCATCTCTATTAAAAACAGTAACAGCTAATATTTATTGAGAGCAGTATATAAGGCACTCTGCTAGGTACTTTCAAGACACTATCTCATTTAATTCTCAAACATAAATTGCAGAACAGGTACTAAGACTCAGAACCACTGAAATGTTATTCACCACATGAGTCTGACTTCTGAATTAGGACATGGAACATTCAAGAGCTAGTAGTAGGTAGCTGAGCCAAGTGTAGAATCCAGATTTCTAACTGCTAATCAAATGTATTTTTACCCCATTTCACAAACCATATTTTTCTTGTTTTTATGAAATAGATTCTCCAGCACTCGCATAGTCTGCTCCCATCTGCCTTTTCATTTCAGAGGGTGCATAATATATTTGTTCAGACATAAATACCACATTGCTGATTGTAGCATGCCAGCATAAACTGCTTATCATCCTCATTCAGTCATTAGTAACTCTAAAATAGTTACATTGCTGAATATTGGTTCATGAAACAAACTCTCAAGCATTTCACGATACCTAATAATCTCTAAGAAGTTACTCAGTGTTTTCACCTACACACCTTTTCACTTACCTGTATCAGCAAACAAGAGAACAAATATTTGCCATTCAGCAAATTTGAGAGCCAAGCCTTTTGTTTTTGTTCATGGAAAGAATACTTGGCTCTGAAATAGTTTTAAACATAATTGTTGATGCTATACCACTAAAAGAAAGGAATATTGACAGCAGCTGTGTCTTACCTGGACTATGTCCACAGCATTAACATAAAAAGATTAGCTTGTCTGGATCATACGTTAATTGCCCCACCATCCTGCATGCCTTCCTGAAATGATCTAAATGTTAGGATGTTTTGAATTTAAGATTTATGATTTTCATGTACACCAAAAACATAAGGTCTACTCCTTTACTCCAATAAAGCAGTGAGATTCAACTGTCATTTTCAATTTATCCTCAATTTTTCTTAGAGTATGTGAGTTATTTTGAATTGGTTAAGCAAAAAGTAGAATTTAATTCTTTTCAAAGTTATAAACATCAGCCTGTTCTTTGAGACAGATAAGGCATTCAGGATCAAGAAGCATGACTTAATAATTTAATTGACTAGAATTTAGATGTGTTTGTCATCGACTGGGCTGAAATATATGTTTAAGATGCTTATTGAGAAGCCAGTTGTTACAAAGGGGAGAAGGTGGGGTCTGGAGACAGGGTACTCTGTAGTCAAAAGCGCCAATGATGAGTGAGATAATTATTTGTACTCTCTTTGTATCCTTGGACAAACCTTAATTTCTCTCTCATCTGTAAATCTGAGCTAATATTTATTATAATGATTAAATGAGACAATGCTGATAAGTTATTGTAGAAGCTTTCACAGGAAGTACTAAAAATGATAACTGGGTTTAACAGTATTATTTCTGAATGTCAAATAGCCAAATAAATTTCCCCAGATATTATGTGACCAAATTAAACACAATATGAATTTATGTGTAGATTGTTTATAACTATAAAATTTTATCAGAACAGGGTAAGCCCATTTTATTAAAGTTTACAATGGAAATTATAATTTTTTATTAACGTTTGAACATCTATTTTTTGATTGAAGTATAATTGATTTACAATATTATACCAGTTTCAGGTATACAGCATTGTGATTCAGTATTTTTACAGATTATATTCCATTAAAACTAATTACAAGATAATGTCTATAATTCCCCGTGCTATACAATATATCCCTGTTGCTTATCTATTTTATGTATAGTAGTTTGTATCTCTTAATCCCATACCCCTAATTTGCCCCTTCCCCTTCCTCTCCCCTTAGGTAACCACTAGTTTGTTTCCTATGTCTGTAAATCTGTTTCTGTTTTGCATATACATTTGCTTGTATTATTTTTTAGATTCCACTTATAAGTGATATCACACAGTATTTGTCTTTTTCTGATTTATTTCACTAAGCATAATAGTCTTTAGGTCCATCCACATTGCTGCAAATGGCAGAATTTCATTCTTTTTTATGGCTGACAGGGAATTAGAATATTAAATATTTTGTAATATTGCAAACATATGTAATAGTTAATATTAAAATGATCATAAATGAATAATATAATCAACATCTCAAATCTTTAACAAATTAAAACATTTTCCCATATTTTTTAGTAACATTTTAAATTAAATGTTGAAAATAAAGATGAAGTCCTTAGTGTACCCTTCTTCAGTCCCATGACTGAAGGTCCCAGAAGACCTTAATATTCTCCATAACTTGACTACATTTTAAACAGGCTTTCTTCCTAACTCGAAGCTCCTTATCTCCCTTTTCTTAAAGCATTTATTTTAGAAAACTTATAAATTTTTTCTCTGCTTCTTTGAGATGTATGTACATATCGTTTTATAGCCTCTTACCAGTTTTCCAATCTTTCTCCAAGAACTAGGAGCCATCTCTTTGAAATGTAATTATCAAAGGAGACAGCACCCTTATCTCCTAGTTTCTGTGGAAGGCTAGGAGCCTAACTTTGATGGGTGCCTTATTCCAAGTTGCAAAACGACCTCCTGTCATAAAGATAAAGCTGATTATCAAATCCAGATGGCCTAACACCCTCCAGTACTTTTCCACTTGCTCACTCCAGCCCTTAAAACCCTACCACTACCTGTTTCACTGGAGTTAAGTTCAGACTTAGTTCTGGACTCTCTCCCCTATTGAAATAGTCTTGAATAAAGTCTTCCTTACCTGTTTAACATTGTCGGTGCAATTTTTGCTTTGATGTGCATTATCTTCCATCCCCGATTCCACTGAGAAAATCTTGCAGTATTTGCACAAAATCCAGAAATTAAAAAAAAAATACTATAAATGGTTAAAAATAAAACAAGCAAAGACTCACAAAAATACACTAAATGAATTAATAGTTTTCTCAAAGACACAAGTATAATCCTCTTTTAAAGCAGGGTTGCAAATTTTCAGTTATAATTTACAACATATTTCTCAGATTATAAAATTTTTTTTCAACATACTATTTCTTCTTTGCCTAGTATCCACCACAATTAAGGGCATATTCAAAAGTTTAGCACATATATGCTTTAATCTCTGAGCTTTCTTGTTCTATTTTTATTAGTTTTAAGGTAGAACAAGGAAGAACGTAAAAACTCCAAGTAGCAGGCCCCAAGATTTGACTTTGAAAATATTGGCTGCAAACAAAACTATCATGTTTAGATAAATTGTCCTGCTGAACCTTACTTACCACCTAACGTGCCTTCCCCTATAAATGAGCTTTTTCAAAAAATGACATACAAGATAGCTCATCCATTTATTGTGTCTTTAAGTGACTCACTAGGATCCCTTCATTTACAAAGACAACAGCTGAGAGTGCTAATTACCAAACTAAGCATGACACAGCAGGGACCAGTAATCATCAGTCATACCATTACCACACCTGGTAGAGGAATACATTTAGGAAAGACGGTTCTTGCTTTCTATTATTATTCGACACGAAGTCAGGTGAAATTCTTGACACAAACTATTGGTGGTCAAATATCCTCTTTAGTTAAAGACAAGCTAACTTCCATAAAAATTTTATGGAAAGGAAATAAAGAAGCTGAAAGGAGACGATTAAAGTGTTGAGTTAAGCAGGAAAAGTCAGTGTTTCTCTTTCACTTTCTGTCTTGGCTATCTTTTGAATATGTGAAAGAATATTAGCATGAGTGGATTTTTTAATGAATAAAAAGATTGCAGATTTTCCCTGTCATTGTGGCATAATGACTGAATTTACATTCATTATTGGCCATTTACAAGATACCACTACTATTTTTTAATCCTGCATAGTCCTTTCAGGATTAATCCTAAAATATAAGATTTATTTTCTTCGTGATTTAAACTGTAAAATTCAAATTATAATTATAACTCATAAATGACTGATGTAAAAGAAGAACTCACCATTTTTACAAATGTTCAGAGATCTCCATCAGGCAACTAAACAATAAATAACAAGCAAACAAGAAGTTTGTTAAAGTTCGTTGTTGGTTTATACATTCTATGTCTCTTTATGTTGGCCATAAAGCCATTTTATTTTTTTTTATTTTGTAAGGTTATTTTATTATTTTTATAATTTGAGCTGAAAATGAAATATTATGGAATCGTGTTATAAGGAGTATTTATTATTACTTTCACTGTGTGTTCTTTGACAATACTCTTACTTTGTTACATCGATTATTTTTTAACATCTTTATTGGAGTATAATTGCTTTACAATGGTGTGTTAGTTTCTGCTGTATAACAAAGTGAATCAGCTATACATATACATATATCCCCATATCTCCTCCCTCTTGCGTCTCCCTCCCACCCTCCCTATTCCACCCCTCCAGGTGGTCACAAAGCACCGAGCTGATCTCCCTGTGCTATGTGGCTGCTTCCCACAAGCTATCTATTTTACATTTGGTAGTGTATATATGTCCATGCCACTCTCTCACTTCATCCCAGCTTACCCTTCCCCCTCCCCGTGTCTTCAAGTCACATGATCAAATTTTACCTGTATATTCTGTCTGTAATATCACTCCTAATGTCATTTTATTAATTCCATCAAAGAAAGCAGCCAAATTAGTTTGGCAACAAAGTTTTTTCTGAGCCCATATTGACTGTAGCGATCATCTCTATTTAGTAAAGGCTCACATTTCACTAGTCCATAGGTTCAATTTAGAATCATGCCTATGCAATTCACAGACATTTTTAACAGCACCCTTAGTTCTGAAAAACATTATCTAAAGCTTTGAGAGATCTATTCAATTAATATAATATGATTCAAAATTCCCCTAAATATGCATGCATTTATAGGAAGCATGCAGCATGGATCTAGTTCACAAAATATCCCTTCTTCTCTCGAAAATTCACCTTGATCCTCAGGCATTGGTCACACATACAAAGTATGGTCCCAGCCTCCCGACCTGGGCATTGGCAGCTGAAAAGGGGTGAGTACACAAACCAAGCTGTGATTTTGATTATCAGATATTCTCTCTCCCAGGAATATGAAATATGCACTGAAAGACAACCAGTGAGTCTATCTGCATGACTGAAACTTAAATACTCAATTGCTGGCACAATGAAGTGTCCAGTGTCTATGATGTGGTTTGAAAATAGATTAAAAAGACTGTCTTCAAAGAAAAGAAAAAAATGATGCAGATGTACAGAGAAAAGCTAAAGCAAGAAGTATGCAACAGGTAAGGTGTCCCAGAATCCTTTCAGTCCCCAACTCCAATCCTTGATGTTTATCCACAGTTGCATCTTATAGGTGCCACCCCTGTATCTTGTACAATTTCCCCTTTTGTCCTGGCAATTGCTCAAGTTGCATTCCTTTATGTGTAAGATGACCATAAAATCCTGTTTGTGCAGAGCCCCTGTTAATGTCTATAACCCCAATTCCCTAACCTGTGTGACATTTCATATGATTTTATATAAAAAGATGCTATTGTTATTAAAGTAGTTTAAATAGCTACTATTATTAATGAATTATTAACTTTTTGTCATTGTTATTAATAGTACTATTTAAATTAGACAAGATAGATTTGTTTGACCTTCACTTTAAATTTCTAATCTATGTAAATATCGTTTCAAGGTAACACTCTTCAATTAAGGGTAGTCATGAAAATGTGAGTAACTAGGTGTAGCTATTTGATGCTGCCTGTCCTTTGCTTTACCAATCAATTATACCATTGTCTTTGTTGGAAACTGTAAGACACAGGAAGCTGCTGGTTGCTACCTGGCAGTATCAATGAGAAATGTGGAAAATTATGTTATGTTCATACGAAATATGGATTGAGCAGGTTCAACTACTATTTTATTTATCTTATTGGGTAATTATTGTTTTTAATTTTTGTAATATAATTTTTGGCCTGCAATGAGCTCAAAAAATGAAACTTCATGTTTAATGAAAAAGTAAGTACTGAATTTCCCTGTTTCACTATTTAGATTTTTCATTAGATCAGATAACTGTTGTTCCAGATTTATTTTACTTATTTTCAATTTCAGGTGTGTTTATGCACTTATAAAAAATGAAGCAACAGTTATTAAAATTTTTCAGACAACATCATCTCATGTCGATGTATTAGTTTAGGCTCTCCAGAAAAACAGAACCAATAGGAGAAACACACACACACATGCACGCACACACACACATGCACACACACACAAGATTTTCTATGAGGAATTGGCTCATGTGATTACGGAGGCTGAGAAGTCCACGTTCTGCAGTTAGTAAGCTGGAGTCCTGAGAGAACATGATGTATGTTCTAATCTGAGTCTGAGGCAGGAGAAGACCAATATCCCAGCTTGAAAACCTTCTGACAGAGAGAAAGAATTCTTTCTTATTCAACACTTTATTCTACTCAGGACTTCAAAGGATTGAACGAGGCCAAAGCAATGTGTTTTCAAAGATTATTTCTTGGTTTTTAGATTATGCTGAATTTTAATTTTGTTCTTTGTATATTGATGTATGTTTTAAGATTTAACAAGAAAGTTTTATATTTTTATTATCAGAACAACAAACATGATTTGGCATAAAGTAGAATTATTTGTGGCTAGAATTTAAACCAACAAAACGGGGTTTTTTTTGCTTTGTTTTATGTTTGTTTTGTTTTTTAATAAATTTATTTATTTATTTATTTTTGGCTGAGTTGTGTCTTTGTTGCTGCACGTGGGCTTTCTCTAGTTGCAGTGAGCGGGGGCTACTCTTCGTTGCGGTGCACGGGCGTCTCATTGTGCTGGCTTCTCTTCTTGCGGAGCATGGGCTCTAGGCGTGCGGGCTTCAGTAGTTATGGCTCACGGGCTCTAGAGCGCAGGCTCAGTACTTGTGGTGCCCGGGCTTAGTTGCTCCGCGGCATGTGGAATCTTCCCGGACCAGGGCTCGAAGCCGTGTCCCCTGCATTGGCAGGTGGATTCTTAACCACTGCACCACCAGGAAAGCCCAAAACGCTGGTTTTTATTTCACATTTTTGATTATTTGAATTTTACTTAACTTTTGGTTTTGAGATAATATAAGGACACAATGGTAAATGAATTCCATAATTTGGTATCCTAATTTGATTATACAAAATGTTCAGAAAACACTGAACAAAATGGTGAATGAACTGAAGCTTCCAGCCAAAAACCACATGTGTGTGCTTGAAATCAGCCCTCCAGCCGTTCAAGTTTTTAGAGACCACAGCATCTGCATAAAGTTTGAATGATTCTCATGAGACACCCTGAATGAGAAAAAAACAGCTAAGATATTTCTGGATTCTTAACCCTCAGAAACTGTTAGATAATAAATGTTGGTTGTTTTAAGTTATTAAGTTTTATGGTAATTTGTTGTAGCAATAGATAACTAACAAAGCCCCCAAATGTTAAGAGGGACAGTTAGTATCTTGTTAAACCCATCAGCTTTTGAGATTTCCTTGAGTTAAAAATATGTTAGTTGGCTTTTCAATGTGAAAAGAAAAACAAAAACAAAAATGGTGAGTAAGTTTAGGGAGAACAGGGTTGTTGGGATGGGGGGAGGGTAGTGGCTAGAACTTCGAACACAGGAATCATAGCAGGCCTCATTGGAAAGGTAAATTTAAGCAACACTTGGTAGGGAGTGGAGGAAGTAGCTAAGAGGCTACTAAGGAAAACAGTCCAGATAGATATCTCAACTGGTGCAGTACACTTTGTGTGTTCATGGAACAGCAAAGATGTCAGTGTACCTGGGTGTGGGTAAACAGCATAAAAGGCATAAGACAATCTATTTATTTATTTATTGGCTGTGCCACACAGCATGTGGGATCTTAGTTCCCTGACCAGGATCGAACCCGTGTCCCCTGCATTGGAAGTGCAGAGTCTTAACCACTGGACTGCCAGGGAAGTACCGATAATCTACATATTTAAATACTTTAAATACTTGTTTCTAGAAATATCTCTAGAAGATATGCTTAATATCCCCTCCAAAACTTAATGGAGAACTTCTTTTATAAATTATTCACACAACAAATTATTTATTGATCATTTAAAATGTGAAATTTCATATGCTAAAGCATGGGAATCTAGACAGGAAAATGACTTAGTTGCCATCCTCAAGGGATTGATTATTCAAGTGGGGCATGGATTTCTAAAAAGGGCTCAGACAGATGTGTAAGCAGTATGAGGAAGTCTTCTTGGAAGAGGTGACTCTTGCCATGATGCCTAAAGTGTACCCTGGCAAAGAAATTGGTAGAAAGACAGAGGATATGCAAGCAGAGGGAAGATCACATGTAGAGATAAAGAGGAATGGATGCAGAAGACCGTGGGGGAATTGTCGGATTGTGCAGAGCATAAAATATATCTAGTTTTAGGGAGTCACAAGCCAGGTGAAAATAAACAGGAATGTATTTTAAACTTTTTAGAAAATTACGTTTCCTTTTACTTAATTTCCTAGAGAATTTTTTTTTCTGATTTTCTCTTGTGCACCCTAAGTCTATTTGAAGCATATATTAATATTTTACTTCTCCATGTTAACTTATATGGCATTTTTGCTCTAAAGCATTTTTCTAGCACATTCTTGAAGAACACTGTGGAAATAGGAACCACACTACTATTTTCTATCACCTATGAGACTTTCATTTTTCTTCCTCAGTGAAATCTTTGTATAAGAGTGATAGTGACAAAATGTTACAATCAGATGGTCTTCTACTCTCAAAGCAGTTTATCATTCTACTTCATATTATATTAAGTCATCTGAAGCTGCAGAATTTATCTTAAGTATTTTTGAATCATGTACAAATTTTATAATGCAGATTTAGAATTAAATGAAGTTTTTAGAAAAATATCATCTGGATGAATTGATATGTTTAGAATTTTTAAAATTAGTATAATTAGACATAAAGTCAATTTCTGGTTATTCTTTCTGCTGTGTGTTTAGAAGGTAACAGTTCAGGGCTCTCCACAAAAGCACCATTGCACATTAGAGGAATATAATCAGTGTTTCATGAAACAGCTGAAAACTGCATTAATCCTGGGCATAGTTTATCAGATGAAATTGGTGTTTAATCCACTTAAAATAATTCTGTCTGCACATAAAGATCTTGAACGTTAGCCTCTTGTGACCACTCAACTTAATTCTTAACCTTATACCACTAAGTTTTGTTACAGAAAATCTCATTACCATGCCTATTGGCACTAGTATAAATGGATAGCCTCTTACCTTGTAAGAACCTTATTTTACTTGCCGATTTTCAGGTTCTTCTGGCATTCTTTGTGCCACAAAGTCTTTTCCACTCTTCTCACTATCCACTTTTCTCCACCCATTTTACCCCTCCCTCTTAGTTGATGACATTATATCTGCCTCTTCAGAGAAGTACAAACTATTATATACGGCATTTCTCAGGTTCACATAATCTCACCTGGACTTAACTCTTATAACACTTACTCCATTTTTCAACTCCTAGAAAAAAGGGTTACCCTTATCCTCTGTAACATTTAGTTCTCCATCTACACTTTGGATCTCATTTCCTACACAACTCTTCTGGAAATTTGCTCCCTTAATTATCTCTTCTCTTTCTTTTAATTTCAACATTAATTGTTCTCTGTTTTGATGGGTAAGTGTGTGTTTGTGGTGTTGTGTGTATAGGTTATGTGGTTGAAGGGGGTCGTATGTGTAAATTATACCTCAGTACACAGCCAAGAGCTGCCAGCATACAATGAAGGATACCCCATCTTAAACTGTTCAACCCATCTTATCTAATTTACATATATGTAAAACCTACAGTTATTGGTGGAAATAGCTCAAGCACATTTATCATATCCAGCACCAAAATATTAGAGTTCATTAACTATAAAACTCCTGTTGTTTTTACAGATCAGTGGAACAGCTGTTGCTGTGAGGTGCCTGCTGTGTCTTCACTCTCCTAACACTACAAGGCTGGGTCTCTGTCCAGAGGGTCTGCATCTCACTTTGAGAAGAACTTAATTCAGGTCCAATGTACAATAACAGCCGAGTCAGGTGCTAAAGAGATCAAGGTGGCCATTTCAGGTGAACAATGGACCATCACTGACATTCACCTAGAAGTTTCAGTACTATGGCCTTCTACCTCTGTCCCAAAGAAATGTGTGTGTCTGCACATGCACATGTGAGTAGTGTGTATTAAGGAGAAGATTTATTTTATATTATATGGTGGTTTCATCTTAGATAAACTCTTATCAAGTTGAATAATTCTCTAAAATGGCTCCATGTAGTTCATTTGCACATATCGTGGAGCTAATGTAACCCAGTGCATTGTGGGTCTTAGACTCCTGGGCTTGATGTTTTGCCTCCTTCCCTTTAGCCTGCAAATAGTTTTACTTTACTACTTCCTAATGCAATAAATGTACTTAACGTACATAACTCTTCCTTTTACCTTAATCACAATTTCTTAATCTGATGTAATGCCTCTATTTCCACAACTTACAATTGAGAAGGTTTACTTTACCACCCTCTCAATAATATCTTGCAGTACATACTTCCAGCACTGTTATGTAATAAGGACATTGATGTTTTTCCAGTCTCATGCAAAGTGCTGTATGATGTAGTCCCAAGCCTGCCAATTGCTCCAGATGAGTTGCAGCAATAAACCTCATATCTAGAAGTTCTGGGACTTCCAACGCTTCAAACCGCTTCAGTAAACACCAATCCCTCTACCCAAGAAGAAACCGTTCTTATAAATATCAGCAAGATCTTTTTACATGTCAAATCAAATAGCTTATGTTAAATCTCTTTTCTACTTAAGCTATCTAAAAGATTCATCATTTCCATCTAGATCCCTATATTTTAAAACTCTCATATCTCATTTTTTAGTATATAACTCTTTCCTAGCTCTTCTATTTTGGACAGTTTCTTCTTAGTTGAACTATTCTTTTTCAATTTGTGCAAATATGCATACAGTTGCTAAGCCTCCCCCTATCCATTTCCTACTTTCCCACCCATATGCTATCCTGGAAATATGATCCATTCATAGAAATTTAACATCTGCCTGTATGATATACACTTCTAGCAAGTTATAGTCTTCCATGTATTTAAAGTTCCTGGAGAAACTTTAAACTTATAAAGCCCCAATTGGTCTCTAATTTTCTCTCCCAAAATGTCTTTAATATCTGATTTTATCACAAGTTGGCAAACAAACAACAACAAAAATCAGTATTTTAAGCTCTTTCTTTTCTTTAATCTTACAACCAAATTTCATGTCATCCTCTTAGTTCTACCTCTGTAAAATCTCTTGAGTATAAAACTGAATATTTATCTCCACTACCACTAGCTTAGTGAATCTTTTGCCTGGAAAATTATAGTCATAGCCTAACTTTTTCCCTTGTAAATATTTTTTTTGCCCTAGTTATTTTTATTTAAAAAATAGTTGTATTCATGCTTTTTCTATGCAAATATGAAACCATGTATTAAATAACTAATATTTGCAAGTCACTCTTCCACATACTTCAGATGCATTAAAGGTGGCTCTGTGTTTTGGGCTTCCCTTGTGGCACAGTGGTTAAGAATCCATCTGCCAATGCAGGGGACACGGGTTTGAGCGCTGGTCTGGGAAGATCCCACATGCCGCGAAGCAATTAAGCCCGTGCGCCACAACTACTGAGCCTGTGCTCTAGAGCCCACGAGTCACAACTACTGAAGCCCGTGCGCCTAGAGCCCGTGCTCCGCAACAAGAGAAGCCACTGCAGTGAGAAGCCCGCGCACCGCAACGAAGAGTAGCCCCCGCTTGCCACAACTAGAGGAAGCCCGTGTGCAGCAACAAAGACCCAACGCAGCCAAAACTAAATAAATTAAATAAATTAATTTAAAAAAAACCTCTGTAAAGGTGTCTGTGTTTCCATTTTTTTAAAGTAATAATTTCAAGGTCCTAACTTGTCATATACACACTACTATAGAACAACCAGCTCCCTCAAGCCTCTCAGATTTTGCAAATTCCATTATACACATGCACTTACACACAAAATGAAATCCTACACACGCGCATAGACACATCTTGTTACTGAGGTTCCATGTCTAATTTAAATATGTAGTATTGAGTATTCAGTGTTATCCTTATTTCATTCTGCTATCATTGATGTTGTAAGCCATATCCCACAGCCGCATAATCTGCACTGTTGATAACTTTTAGGCTAGTTATAAGAAGCACAGTTTTGCATTTCAAGTTTAGATCTGCATTGCTCCTGAAACTTAAGCCACAAAATTATTATATTATTTGATTTATGCTATGCTTCTGAATGAATCAAAATACATATAAAAGCATTCTGAAGAGATACTCTTATAACCCAAAACACAATGCATTCTCACTGGAAAAAATAAAGGAAAATAATCCCAATCAAAAATGAGCTTATAACAAAACATTTTAAAACACAGAATCAGTAAATCATCCCTGGGATTCAGTAGATAAAATAAAAGTAGGATTAGAAATCCATTAAAATAACTCTTATGTAAGTAGAATATAAAATGATTATGTCTACAGTATTTATATAAATCACAGAAGGAATTCAAATCATTTATAAGAAAAGAAAAAATGCATTCTTAAAAGAACAAGCAGGTTGGGAAATTAACAGTGCAGAAATTCTAGGAATATTATTAAAACATTTAACAATAAAAATATTAAAAAATAGATTACACTCAGATGAAGAGTATATACACTGCAAAATAGATTTTGTAAAGTATTCTACAAGGAAGTCTAGGGAAATAAAAAGATGGAAAAGATAAAAGTGGTTAAAAGAAAAGAATATCTTTGGCTCAACATCATTAATCATTAGAGAAATGTAAATCAAAACTACAATGAGATATCATCTCACACCAGTCAGAAGGGCCATCATCAAAAAATCTACAAACAATAAATGCTGGAGAGGGTGTGGAGAAAAGGGAACCCTTTTGCACTGTTGGTGGGAATGTAAATTGATACAGCCACTATGGAGAACAGTACGGAGGTTCCTTAAAAAACTAAAAATAGGACTACTATATAACCCAGCAATGCCACTACTGGGCATATACCCAGAGAAAACCATAATTCAAAAAGAGTCATGGACCACAATGTTCATTGCAGCTCTGTTTACAATAACTAGGACATGGAAGCAACCTAAGTGTCCATCGACAGATGAATGGATAAAGAAGATGTGGCACATATATACAATGGAATATTACTCAGCCATAAAAAGAAACAAAATTGAGTTGTTTGTAGTGAGGTGGATGGACCTAGAGTCTGTCATACAGAGTGAAGTAAGTCAGAAAGAGAAAAACAAATACCGCATGCTAACAAATATATATGGAATCACACACACACACAAAAATGGTCATGAAGAACCTAGGGGCAGGATGGGAATAAAGACGCAGACCTACAAGAGGATGGACTTGAGGACACGGGGAGGGGGAAGGGTAAGCTGGGACGAAGTGAGAGAGTGGCATGGACATATATACACTACCAAATGTAAAATAGATAGCTAGTGGGAAGCAGCTGCATAGCACAGGGAGATCAGCTCGGTGCATTGTGACCACCTAGATGGGTGGGATAGGGAGTGTGGGAGGGAGAGAGACACAAGAGGGAAGAGATATGGGGATATATGTATATGTATAGCTGATTCACTTTGTTATAAAGCAGAAACTAACACCACTGTAAAGCAATTATACTCCAAAAAAGATGTTAAAAAAAAAAAAAAAGACTATCTTTGGATCCAAGAAAGGTCACAAAATCTGAGCAACAAAATAAAAATAAATCCACACCTAGAAATATCAATTAACTTTTAGGATAACAAAAGCATTCAGTCAATATCAAAAGTGGAAAACTAGAATTTCCATCCTGAAAACCAACACCTTGAAAGCATAATTAGAGACAAAATTATATCATATCATTTGATATTCTAAATATTTTCAAAGTATCAGTGAAAGTAAATATCAATACAGTATGATTTATTCAGCTAAGTTATTGTTTAAGAGTGAGCAAGAAAAATAAAACATTAAAAAAAAAATAGATGAATTTTAGATATCCAGGATTTATGGACTCACATTTTTCATGAATTTTCTACCATTCTCAGTGGTAGGGCATTGGGTTTTTATTAATACTTGACTATTTTAGATCAGCTATAAGAACTAATTCTTTAAACTGTAACATTTCATTGTGTTCTTATCACAAAATAGTTTAAAAATGTAGATCCAATTATATAATGTTACAGAATATTTTACTTCCAGAATATCTATTATTCATTCAACAGTTTTTTTAAAATTAAATACTTATTGAATATTGAAGATTAGTAGTCAAAGACACAGGTCCTATCATTACACATTAATATGCACTAGCAGAGAAAATAATGTTTACACAGATACTGATGTCAATCAAAATAGAAGAGATATAACAGACACCTCCATAAACTAAATCCTGTGGAAATTTAAAGGACAGAAGCGGCTGGCTGAGATATCTGACAATGTTTTACAAATGAGTAGAATTTAGATGAGGGGGAAGAACAGAGGTGTGGAGGTGACTGAAGAAATGGAGGAGTGTGAAGATTAAAAAGTTTCCAGAGTTCAGTTTGAGTAGAGCCTCTGATGGGTAAGGAGAGTAAGATACAACAGTGAAGCCAGATCCTGGAGGCCACAGGCCAGATCGTGCTGTGCTAATGATTCCAGGCTGTATTTGAAAGCCAAGGGAAAGGTATGGATAGACATACACTATTGATCTGGATATTGTATAACGCAGAGAAGTTTAGAAGGTTTATCTCCTAAAACAGATTTATAGCTTTTAAATCTTCTAAATTTACTCCCCCAAAAGGCTAAGAAACAACTCCTCTATGAGGTCGAAAATGGCTGTGGTATAATTGCAAGAGTCATAGTGCAGTGAGAAGAACCTTGACCTTGGAAGAAAACTGGATACTAGTCCTCTTCCTCAATTTATTACCCAAAAGTATGTGAAATTCTCAGTGCCCCAGTTTCTTTAGCTTTAAAAGAAAAAGTAGTGAAAATCTCTCCTAGGATAGCTCATGAACCTGAAGTCTAAGGAATCGCTAAAAATGTGCCAGTGAAACAGAGGAATCAAATCATTCTCTCATCGTCACAAATGTTAGCATTCCAAATAATATCAAATAATTTCTTGCAAGTAATGCTAACTCATTTTAAACCAAATTAATAAAGGACTTGCCTGGGAATATGAGTAAAGTAATTACTTATGCAAGCCAGATAAAATGATAACTGTGTTTAAACCAGAGATCTATAATCTTTCTTTTTTTCTTTCTGCTGTATTTATATCCAGGTGATTCTCTACTTCACTTAACAAGTGTTAATTATTAACACTACTAAATTCTTCAACTACTTCTACTCCCAACTCAGGCAATCTTTAGTGAATACTTCTTGAGAGTACACACATTTACAAAGGCCTACCTTTTTATTTAAGTCCCCTTTTGACCTTTCCTCAGCTTCTTGCAAGAGGAAGAACCAGTCTCACCTTATACTGTGTATTTTGATGACATAACAGACTAACCCTGTAGAAATAGTGGCAGTGATTCCCTCTGAAGCTCTTCTAGTCTTTCCTTTAGTTTATGCAAAAATTTTATCTGTTTTGAGTTTATAATACTAATATCCTGATTTTTGTTTTTCTTTTTGTTTTGTTTTATTGGTTTTGTTTGCATATTTGTTTCAGGTCTTTTCCAGATTCTTGGCAGGTATAGAGCCACCACAAAATGAATGACATTTGGGACTAAGGATGCAACAGGAACTTCCACCAAAGTCAGGTCATTATATTTACCAGGCTGCAAGGAAGAACTGGAATGACCACTCTGACACAAGCCTATTCTTATAACCAGGTAAGGCCAGAACAGTCAAATCCTATGTTCCTGTGTCCATGTTAGAAATTAACACTAAAACCTGTGGAAATAAAGGAGTGAGAACCACTGGAGTTCTATGAGAAACCTCTTAATTCGGCTTTAGATTATTAAGGGAGACAGACAGAAAGAATTGAAGAAATGGATGTAGATTAAAAAATAAAGGCGCAAACTATTTGACTTTTATTTTTACTTCTTGTTATTACTCATTTTCTTTCACTTTTGCACAGTGATTCTGGGAATTGGCTTTTATAACCAACAATTTTCTAAGGAAGGAAGAATCAAGCAAGAGCCAAAACTTCACAGGCCTGACAATTGTACCTGACAAATATTCTACTTCTGAAATTTTATTGAGCCTTAATTTTATACATCCCTTACAGATATTGGTATGCCAAGATTTTCATGCAAATTTCTGTTAATATTTTCTGCGGAGTGAATAACTTTAGGCAGAAAACATGTGTCAGGATTCTGGAGGCCTGCCAGAGAGGAGTTGAGCTTCAATACAAACGTCATACCCTGCGGTTTCCTTCAAGTCACTACAAAGGATCATTTAACCTAAACTGCACTTACCTGCTCAGTCATCAGTCACCCTACGAATATTAACATGATCTCTCTAGACATTAAATAAATGAATACAATATAAATATTGAATAAAATATAAAATATTGAATAAAATAGTTCTTACAAAAGGGAATTGTGATTCTGCTCTACATTTAGGTTGAAGTACTAAATATGAGTAACAAAGAAAACAGGAGAAATGACTACTAAAGGCATCATCATTGAATTAGGAGGAAACCTAACTGCTTTGTCAGTTTTATCTCAGGATGTTGATTCTCAAATAATTTGAATGGCACTGCAGAATGTGTGCAACTTTCTCAAGGAGTATAGCAAGAAGCTTCCCTTGCTTCTTCCGTGAACAAGTGAATAAATAATATTATAATTGTTATATAAGTAGTATAAGTCGAAACAGCTTGATTAGAATCATGAATGAATGCTGAACACTCAATAATGAAACAGGAATATCAGCAATTCCAAAGCTGCTAAAAGATATTCCAGGAGCATGCTCACGTTAGTTAATTAATACTTTTTGTCCAGAGAAAAATTAGGAAGAGCCCTCCTTTCTTAAAAATGACACCAACAAAAAAGAGGCCACTGATCAGAAGCTCCACTGCAGAGTTAGATGAAATCACCACTAGCTATGAATCGTGGATTTTTTATGCTTATATCTAAGACACGTTTCCTTGTCCCACTGGCATTTTATTTCATTTTTATTCATTCAGAAATAAAAATGCAAAGAAAAAAATCACTTATAATTCCACATCCAAACTATAACCACCATTAACCTATTGGTGTATTATTTTAGGGACATTTGTATTTCATATTAATGGTGAATATATATATATATATATATATGTATGTATAATTTTAAATAATTCAACATTCATAATACTTATTTATAATTGGTTTCTATAAATATAATTATTAATGGTTAAAAATTCCTTAATCCATGGGATTTGGTATAAATCTACCAGTAATCATAGACTTGCATGCTTTTAGTTACCAGGAAGTTAACAGAGAATGCTAGAGAGGGAACCAGCTTCTATTAAAAACACTGGGTAAGCAGTTTTGAGAAGAACTGTGCTCACAGAGACCAAGTTTGAAATTCCTGAACTTTTTGATCTTCTCTAATTTTTTAATGACTTAGTCTATTTAACTTTTTTTGATGATATAACCATGCAGTTTAAACCCATATGCAATGAGCTATTTTCCAAAATTTAGAGAGTCCTTAGAATACATAGATCATTGGTTTACTAGGTCAGGAAGAACAAGAATATTTAAGACTTTTGAGTTATATTATCAAAGTGTTTCCCACAAAGGGCTGTACCAATTTGCATTTTATCAGGCCAAATATTTGTTTGACCATATTCTTGCCAGTATGAACATTTTAAAACAACGATTGTCAAGTAAGTTTTATTTTAATTTCATTCGTTATTATGACTTTTCTATATTTACAAAATTTTGTATTTTCGACTTGTGGATTTTCTCTTCACAACATTTTTTTCATCTTCATGTACTTTTTTTTTTTTTTGGTTTAGATATTTTAGTGTCATTCCCTTGAAGAGGGCTAATATCTCAAGATTAAAGAGTACACAATGAAAAATAAAGAACTCCACACCCAAAAGTATGCTCAAAAAATCTAGTGATTTAGAAAGGCTAGAATCTTTTTCATAAATAAAAACTTATAATAGTTACCTAGAGTAAAATTATTTAACTTCAAAGCAAATGACAGTTTTCAAAGATCATAGCATACACTAATAAAAGTCACAGCTGTGCTGTAATTCTTCTGGATACAGTAAATATTAAAAATATTGTGCGCCTACTATATGTATATGGTACCATTCTGTAAACTGAAGGATATTCATTACAAATAAAATGAAAATTCTGAATATATTAAATGATGGGAAAGAGTGAGATGGCCAATAACATTAATTCCCTAAAATTTTGTAGTATTTGACAATTTGATCATTTAATTTAACAAAATTGTAAATCCATGATTGAGTCAGGAATCCAGACAACCATGAGTTATTTTTCTTCTTTCAAGAAGCTCAGAGTAAGTTGTGGGGAAAAACAGCCACAAATTATTCTGTGCAGCTGTTAGTTTGCATACAAAATTGATAGCAGAAGCAAGGGGAATATGTAATTTTGAAAATTGTGGGTATAAATAAATATAAAAACAATTAAAAATGCCCTCTTCTAGGTGAAGTACTGAAAAAAAAATCACCACAAAGGCTATTTGTTATTAAAGAAACATAATTTTTTAATTAATTCAAAATGAATTAAAGATCTATTTCTTGTCTCTTAGGGCTTCAGGAAAAATTGAAGGAAAATGATACTTTCTTGGACAAGTATCTGGAGAAAATAACCTACCTCAGAACAAATGGTGTGTAAAACTAATAAATAATGAAGTGACTATTTAAATAAACAAATGAATTTACCCAACAGTTCTAGCAAAATTTTTCTTAAATATATATAATAATAAATGTTTAGTAGAATTTTGTTTGTGGTCTTCTGCATATTTATTTGTATATTTAGGAACCCATAGAGAGGACAAACATAGAACAGGGAGTCAGTCAATTTAAAGGAATTACAAAAATTCTACCAAGATTGTGCCAAGATTATACTAAGAGGTCTATAAATAGCTCAGGGAAGCACTTTATCCATAACACTCTAATGGTGCCCACTGTTCTATATTGTATTGTAATAACCTGTCAATATGTCACTCTCCTCCACTGTACTGTGCACTCCTCGAGGGTAGGATCTAAGTCTTGACCTAGTTCACCTGTACTTTCTTATTGATAAGCACTCCAACAGATGTGTGGATGGCAGGAAGACAGGTAAACAGGAAAGATTAATAATAGGGCATGAATAGAATGGATCAGATATGTGCAAAAATGCAATTCTCTTTAATTTTCTGCTATAATTTGTTTACTTTTGCAAGCCCCCACTTGGCTGTGGCACTTCATCCTATCTCTCTTGTCCTTCCTCCATGATTCCACAATACCAAAGGTATCTGCAATTTTTGCTCATTAGAAACCTCTAGCTAAGGTTAGCTGGATTACTGCAAGGCTCTTCTAAATGTCTTTCCTTCTCCTACCTTTGACTTCCTACAGCCTTTAATCCGTGTAAGCCCAATGATGCCATTCCTCTTTTTAAAAGACTCTAACAGTTTCCAATTCAGAGCAAAAGCCAGAAACTTACTATTCCTACATTAACCTTTCATGTTCTCATTTTCTACCTTTTTTTCAGTCTCTTCCGCCACTTCATATCTCATCCTACTCTAGCCCAGTATCCTAACTATTCATGGAACTTGATGCAACAAGACCTTCATGCTTGTAGTTATCTCTGCCTGAAATACTCTTTCTCAGAAAATAATACAGCTCTTTCCTCATTTGTATTTAGGGTTCTGCTCAAAAATAAACTGAATTAAGGGTTGCCTGAAAACTCTGTAAAGTAGCAGCCCACTCTGTCACTAGCTCACCACATCCAGTATACCCTGCTTTATTTTTCTCCATAATAATTAACATTTATCATCTTCTGATATGTTCTGTATTTTTTAATTTGTTTATTGTTAGTCTCTTCTCTAGAATGTAAGCACCATGAGGGCAAAGATTTTATTTTCTTTACTGCTCTATCTAGAGTAGTTAACACCTCACTATGTAGAATTGTACCTACCATATAGTGGGCACAGAAAAAAAAAAAAATGAATGAATGCATGAATAAGAAACGTTTATCTCCTATATTTGAAATCATTCACACATTTCAATGTAGCTTTGTTTGGATGCCTTCTCTTACTCCAAAACACAAAATGCATTCTCTTCTATAATCTCGAGCTTCTTTAACATTTTGTCTTAAACCATTTGGGCTGCTATAACAAAAATACCACAGACTGGGTGGCTTAGTTAACAAACACTTACTTCCACAGTCTGAATTCTCAGAATTCCAAGATCAATGCACCAGCAGATTCCATGTCTGGTGAGGACCCACTTCCTGGTTCATGGACTGTCATCTTCTCTGTGTCTGCACATGGCTGAAGGGCCTAGAGAGCTCTCTGAGGTCTCTTTTATAAGGGCACTAATCCCATTCATGAGAGCTCTAACCTCATGATCTAGTCACCCCCCAAAGGCCCCACCTCCAAATACCATCACATTGGGGGTTAGTATGTCAACATATGAATTGGAGGATGGGGGACACAAACATTCAGTATCCTTTCATTACAGTCAACATTGCTGTGGATCAGGAGTATGCATCACCTATGAAAAAATGCTATCAACAGCTTCACAACTACTGCTGTCAGCAACAACTAACACTTGATAGTACTTTATATCAGGCACTGTTCCAACTGTCCCACACATGTTAAATCATTTTGGCTTCCTAAAAATTTGTCAGTTGGATACTACTATTAGCCCCATACAGATGAGGAAATAAAAGCCCAATATAGGGCACATTTCTTAAGGTCACACAACTATTAAGTGGTGGAGAAGGATTTTGGACACAGGCAATGCACAACCAAGGATCTGTGCAACTAGCAATAGTGCCTCAAATAGAGTCCCCTTAAAATTTAGTCCATTGAGATTGGTGATCTCTGTTCTCAGCTAGATGATCATTCCACAGGAAAGACGGCACTGGCAGCCGAGGAACAAATGATGGGAAATCTAGTTGGTGGCAAGAAAAAATATTTTATTTATATTTCTTATGACTATGTAGCAGAAGGAAGAAAGCATCAAAAATTGTTACACAAATCATGTTCAATTGAAGTCAAAGCCTCTGATTGAACATGGGCCTTATTTGGCTTTGAAGCCCAAACTTAGCAATAAATGGGAATAAACTCTTGAAGCATTTAAAATAATTATCTCAAATAAGATTATGCTGAGTATACTGTTGATAGGCATACAATTATTGATACAAGCAAACTAACTATGGTGAGTAAAAAGCCTTTCTACCTTTTTAAACCACTGACAAGCTAGTTCACTTGTCTTGGATCATGTATCTCTCCATGAATGCAATTCAAATGGAAAATGTAGTCTATTACTCCTGAAAGCAAATTTCATCTAACTAAAGATGAAACATTTTAAATAACCCTGTGATTCAGTAATGTTGACTGAGAAATAAAAATGAGCACTTACATGTATACATGTGTTAACACTGGTAACAATATTGATAACGCATAATAATTAGTAATCTATTTATGTGCCACTATTGGATTCTGTGAAATATCTCATAAGTAAAAATATCAAACAACAATAGTTGATTATTTATTCAATTTACTAATGTTTTTGGTGATACAAATTTTACATTAATCATGTAAAACTTTCTGATGTGGTTCTCATATTTGGAAAGAATGTACCTTAAGAAAAAAACATCCAATTCATGTTTTTAATGTTTTAGGTTTTAAAGTTTAATATTTATTTGAGATGTTTTAAAATGAATTAGCGGGGCTTCCCTGGTGGCGCAGTGGTTGAGAATCTGCCTGCCAATGCAGGGGACACGGGTTCGAGCCCTGGTCTGGGAAGATCCCACATGCCGCGGAGCAACTGGGCCCGTGAGCCACAATTACTGAGCCTGCGCATCTGGAGCCTGTGCTCCGCAACAAGAGAGGCTGCGGTAGTGAGAGGCCTGCGCACCGCGATGAAGAGTGGCCCCCGCTTGCCACAACTGGAGAAAGCCCTCGCACAGAAACGAAGACCCAACACAGCCATAAATAAATAAATAAATAAATAAATAAATAAAACAATGTTTAAAAAAAAAATAAAAAAGAAAGCCAAGTGGAATTAAAAAAAAAATGAATTAGCTATATAATTAAAGCTGCAAACAATTACAAGCATGAGCAAAATAAAAGGAAAAATAGAAGTTTAATATTTCAGTTTTTAAAAAATGGAGTCTATTTTTAAATCCTCTAAAATTAGAACTGTTTTCACCCATTTTATTTGAAATTTTTGACAATTTGAGTTGTCTATTCCTAAACCAATTAAAAAAAGTACCTCAGAAGTTTGTGTTTATTTGTCCTTTCAAGAATACAACAATGAATTGTTGTTGTATCTTTTTTTTCAGATTCAATTGGAGAATAAAACAATTTGAAATGTATTCATTCAGTAGTTAGGTAAGTAAAAATGTTCTTTATCCAATAAATATAAATGATCAGGAAGTAATTAAACTATAACAGTCTTTTTTTCTTAATACAAGGAATAATTGGCTTGGTATATCATCAATTACAGAAACACATCTGTCAAAACCATAGCTTCTGTAGGATTCCCCATGGTGATATGATGCCCAAAATGGCAATTATGGCTTGCAGAGTTTTAGGGGAATGCATATTGTCTTCACAATGTCCCCCCAAACAGTGGTTATAGCCTAAAAATGTCACAAGGACAGAACAAAAGAGAAAGTTTTTATTTAATTTAGGAAATGCTAAGTTTCTCTGTATATTTCAAAGTAAATTAAAATATCAGAAGCAAGATGACTTTATACTAGATATTGTTTATCAAAAATTTTAATGTAGTTCAGGCCATTATCATTTCCCTCTTCGCCTTCTGCCTGACGTTCAAAACAGTCCTACTCTTCTCAAATTAAATAGCTTTTGCTATTTGCATTTTTGTCTGTCTTTTGATACATTAACTATGTTTGTTTCTAATTTTTTGCTCTGTAAAACTCATGTTATCAATCTATTTTAATTCTATTTTAAGAGAATCATTGAAACTATACATTTTAAATAATCAAAATCATGAATAACACAACTTTTGATCTCTCAATATGTCAGAATGAAAAGGAATCACTGTTAACGTAAGAATTATTGGCACTTTTATTTGTAATATCTATACGTTTTATATATATTTATACATTATATCTATATACGTATTATTCTTTTGTATGTGTATGTCAGACACTTAGGCATTGGAAATAAAATATTTGAAATAATTGACAAACAGGCAAATCTTCTAAAGTCAAAGGAGTATTCTTAATATAACAGGGTATCCAACAAATTCATCCCAGGAAAATAAAAACAAATAACTTCTGGTGGTCATTGACAATTGGAAGGGGGGAAAGTGTATTAGCCCGGTCTATAGCTACTCACCAAGTTCTAGGAGCTATGTTGTTCTAGTGAAGATGCTACATCACAGTCATAAGTTGCAGTTGGAGTGATCATCTGATTAATTTTGGATAGTCCACATCATTCTGCAAGATTCATCTGACACCTGCCCATGTCGAACTAGTGAGTTGAGTGGGGATTTACTAGGTATCACCCCACTTGCTATTTTTCAAAATTGAATTATCTGTGCAGTTCCTCCAGGGTAAAGCATTGCTTCTGCTTTACCAGCTTCACAGGGAGGGGAGTTCCAGGGGCTTTTAATTAGCCCTTCCTACCATAATGGTCCTCGTGTCCGAGAGCCAATATAGTTGCTGAGTATGTCTTTTCCAATTATACTTTTCCCAACTGGGGATATAACTACATGGTTGCTTGTAGACCAACTGGGTCCACTTGGTCTGTGGCTCAAGTGAGCTGGAATTGACCATCTACTAATTGGCCACCATAAGCCTCCACTTTGACTGATGGATCACAGTGGCATTTGGGTTCTCCAGAATTAGCATAGTTTCAGAGCCACTATACAGCAATCACTGAAAGTTCTGGGCTTTTCCTTTCCTCAATGCTCACTCATCCTAGAAAATTGTTACACATCCCATTGGAGAAAGTTTTGGAGGAATATTTATGGAGTGTACTTGTAGCAATGGCACAGGGTCTTTCCTCCAGATGAGTCAGCCTCCCCTTCAATCATGGAGTTCTGGGGATGTAAACTGGTTTAGTTCTGGAAACTAAGAGGCTGAGACTGTCCACTTTCACACCTCTAGTCAAGGTTTTGGCTTCCAGAGCTAGGGTTTTCCTATCATATAGAAGAGGAAATACTCCAGTAAGCTGCCCATGTATTTTCTTCCTAGGGATACCATGCTTATTACCCAGCACCAAAGATATCTGAACCAATGTATTCTGATTATCAGTATGTCCCTGCTGCTCTTTTACAGTAGATGTGTTCACCCCATTTTTGTCAGTAAGTGCCACACTTGTCCTCCATTACTCTAGATCCCATCATCTCCACTGAAGTCAAGGAGCCCACCTCCATGACAGTATCTACTGCAGCCTTACCTAGTCTAATACGGAGAGCAACCCTAGAGATTTGGATTGAACCCACACCCCCTGCACTGGAAGGCAGAGTCTCAACCACTGAACCACTGGAGACTTCTAGGCTGGGAATCCACATTACACCTTCATAATTTTGCAAAAAAAATGCTATAATATTCAAATTCAGAAATGCCTGTGTTGAACCGTATGTTCATAAATTCATTCTAAAACCAAATACCAATGGGTTTGGGTCAATCACCATTGAAAGTTTCCTAACTTCTTTTATTCCAAAATGGAAAATAAATAATATTACTTAGGGTAACAGTTTGTTTCAGATTATATGTTTTAGTAAGCACAGCCATTTCAATAAACCATTAAGTTGCCCTACACTATAATTATACATATAAAAGTAGAGCAGATTGACTGAAGCCCTGCTCCTAGGTCATGCAAAACTGGAAAAATGAAGGGCATTTGCCAGTGGGCAGTTGAGAACAGTTATATTAGCCATTTTTCCTAACTCTAATTTCCTGGATGTTTTAAGTTCCTGATTACTACAATGTGAACCATAAATGTTCATTTCATTCATCACAGATAACTTGTGTTCAACAAATTTACGGAGTAGGGACTTGGTGTGTTCCCAGCATACAAGTGATTTCTTCTTAATTTGATTTATTCTTTATCCTATTAATATCTGGTTGACTATATTTGGTGTGTGAACTAGTTTTGTACCCTGAATGGGAGTGACTGAAAGATAGGCCTTCTTATGTCATTTATAAAGCAAAGGCAACATATTTTAATCCAGTGTGAAATTTTTAATATCTCCAAATGATTAAGTAAAATGTATAATTATTATAATTTATTATTAATACTTATTCTTAAGAAATAAAGTGATTTTTTAAAATAAAAAATAAAAAATAAAAATAAAAATAACACTGCATGTGCACTCTCCAGTAATTTACATGCTGACTCAGTTACTCTTGGTTTCAAAACTTTGGTTTATCTTCCAGGTAATTGGGGTATATTCTAGAGCAAGTTTATAAAGAATTGTTTCATGCGTAGCATTTTTTCTGAGCTGAGACACATTTAGAATTAGTTTTGTTCCTTCATCCACTTAAAAACACATGGTTTGATCATTCTTTGTGTGTGTGTGTGTTTGTGTTGTAATAAGATCATTCTTGATACATATTTTATTTTCTTCAGAATTCTCTACTTATTTAAGATATAATGGAACAGTCTACCATTAATCCCTGTTTCTGTACAGTGGATTGTTTTAAGTTTTTATACTTGATTGTTATTTTAAGTCGTCAAGTTACATCCTGATGTTGGTTTACCATGATCACTTTTTTTTTTTTTTGGCTGCACCACATGGCATGCGGGATCTTAGTTCCCTGACCAGGGACTGAACCCGGCCCCCAGCAATGGAAGTGTGGAGTCTTAACCATTGGACCACCAGGGAAGTCCCTACCATAATCACTTTTGTCAGTCTTCTCATCTGACTCCTTAGATCTTTTTTTTTTTTTAGGTTAGGTATGCTTAGGTGTTCTTATTCTTTTTTGTTTTTTATAGGGATGCCTTTGTTTTTAGTGCTTGAGGACTATTTCTCATAAATTGACTCTCTTTTCTGTCCTTGAATCTATTGTTTTATCTTTTGAAGCATTTATATATCTTGTACTAGTCCTCTTAATTCTGGAAGAAACTTTTCACTTTTGTCCTCCACGTTACTTTTTTGATTTCTGAAGTTCTGAGTCAGTGTTTTACTATTTCCAAAATGAATTTAATAAGATAACTGGAGTTTTACTTTAATTCGTATTTTCTGTATCTTGGACAACTTTCTTTTTATTTATTCTGTTTTTATTGTTGCTGTTGTTGTTGACTCCCTGTCCACTTTCTGACCACCCAGGGAGACCATCCATATCTAGGACAGCAGCAGATTGTTTAGAATAGATATCTGAAAACTTATTCTGTAAAGGGCCAGATAGCAGCTATTTTAGATTTTGTAGGACATATGGTATCTCTCACAACTATTCAATTCTACTGTTGCAGGGCAAAAGCTGCCATAGACAATACCTAAACAAATGGGCATAGCTGTCTTCTAAAAAACTTTATTTACAAAAAAAAGATGATGTTAGGAGATACAATTCTGGTTTCTATAATTCTGGTTTCTTCACGTCTTCAAGAAAAGGACACTGCAAGGATGTTTGCAAAACATCTCTCTATGATACAGAGTTCAAAGCTATTCTAGAATAGTAAAGTTCTCCTTTCTGGGAAGAGATTTGCCTACATATCTAAGTAATAAACCTAGTGAATCCTTCCCCTTTCCCCCTGAACATTTAACTACATTCCAGTGTAAAATGATAATGTCTGTCTCTGAGACAAAGGTTGGGCAGATGTTCTAGCAGCTTCTTTATAAGATTAGGAGAATCCTAGGCTCAGTTTTCCTTGGCTGTGACTCTAACTTACGTGTGTATCATCCACCTGGGCAGGCACTGTGTTATCCCCCATTGGACTGGAGCAGGGATGGGCAAGGAGAGCCAATGTGGTGCATGCTGTGAACAATAAATTGTCTAAAATCCATTTGCGCTTGCTAGTTCCTTACCAATTGAATTTATGGAAGTACGACAAGCCAACCTTAGGATTTGCTTGATAACCTGACTTGACAGTAGAGGGCCATATTTGGCCTAGAGACCTTGGATTCCTTACCCCTTTCTAGATGATTATGATTCTTTACAATATTACCAAGGAGTATATATTCCTCTTTCTCCAGTTCTAAGTGTCTAATTTTGGGAATTTTCTCTCATATATCTCTCAAATGAGTAGACTAGGAATAAAAGCCTGGATAAGCAGCCCCTTGATTTAATATCTGACACTGATTCAGTCTTCATGGTTGATTCAGTCTTCATGCCATTATGATCTTTATCCTTCAAAAACTCAAGTTAACCCTTTTATATAGTTGACAGGGGTGAGAGAATTGGGCAAAGTTCTTGATTACTTCATAAGACAGTGTGACACAATAGAGAGATATTATTTGCTAAATGCTTTAATTGAATTAGTTTGTGTCACCATACTGGGCATAGATAAAGAAGATGAGCTGAAATCTTCTCTTACTTTCTCCCTATTGGCCCTACCTATGTGGTCATTTCTTCCTATTTAGCTCTGTAGAGCTCATGGAAACAGTTCCCCACTTTTGGCAAAGTTTTGCTAAATTCTTGTGCTGTTGTGATGCGTAACTTATTTTAATTTTCTTTTATAATTATATTAATGTGGAAGTTATATTACTCATCTTATGCCATAAGACAATTAAACTTTTAAAATATGTATACATATTTCTCATAATAGTTGTGCAAATAATACATTAAAATTTAGAATGAATTTTAAATATACACAAAAGTAAAATCCATTTTGGGACAGTTTAGGAACTTGGGTTTTATTCTGCACCTGGATTGCAAATTGCAGCTAAAATTATAAGCTAAATTTCAAACAGAAACTTAAAACCAAAATATAAAAGATATAGAAATTCATGTGAAGGACAATATATAATTAAATCCACGGATGAAATATAAATAGTTCCTCTAGAAATGACATGTCACATCAGTGGGTACTTAAGTGTTAAAAAAAGGCACCTCCAACATGAATTTTCAAAAGTTTAAAGCATGTTTGGAGCTCCTTGAAGGGAAGAGCTAATGAACTTTGATCAATTCAACTAACAGGATAAGAAATGCTAGCTAAAAGTTCTTTCCCTTTTCCAGGAGAACTAATAAATGAATTAACCAAATCTAAGAGTGTAGATATAGCCTTAAAACAATATGCTATCAAAAAGAGACCCATTTTTCCTGAGAATCTAGCTTATGATTAGCTTGTTAATAAAGTGAAGACGCAATATTCTTGATTTTTCTCTTTATATCAACCATATATCTGTAAATATTTTGTCCTGGAGAAGTAAAGTACACTACTTAAAAGGTCAGCTTTAACTGCAACATTTGGAAAGCTTGGAGTTTCAATGAAGAGTTCATCAACTAAGAGTTGATAAGTTCATGAACTAACAGTTCATCAGCAATAAGATATTCATGGGCCATAACGAACTCTAAAATTCACATTTATGTTTAAATGTACACTATATGAATTTAAATAAATGCATAAGCATGTGTGCATATGTGTGGTCTTAAATTTATATACATAAAATCTCAATGATTTTTTGTGTATTCTACATAATTTGCAGTATAATTAATTTGCTCTTAGAAATGATTTGGCCATGAGTTCTACCCCAGGTCCTACATGGAACAGTTTGAATGTGAGGCAGCTGTCCCCAGGGCATCAATCTTTACAGAGTTATGTGTTATCTGTATCCAAAAGTCCTGATATATTTACTTAAGGAACAGACCTGGTAGTGCTGCATTTTATCATGGAGGATAAACCTGAATAAATTATGTTCACATTTTACTCTGAGTGAATACCTCCTATTTAGCTCATTGTCTCAGAACAACTTCAGGAATAAATTATGGACAGGCTAAATGCCATCAGTTCATCTCTACGTAAACTCCTGGCATAATTGGTTTCAAACTTCTTTGCACTCAGAGTAGGCCTGTGCACTTACTGGAAGATAGAAAAGAGGAAACATTTAAACTTGGAAGGTGGTCTGTAGCTTTCCAAGATTCTTTTTCATTGGTAACACTATCAAAAAGAGGCCCATTTTTCCTGAGAATATAGCTTATCATTAGCTTGTGAATAAAGTAAAGACACAATATTCTTGATTTTTCTCTTTGTATCAACTGTGGTGATACTCAAGAAGTTAATTTATGAAACCTACCTGGCAATGTTTAAAAACTCATGAATTCTGAGCTTTGATGCCACTTTTGGCTTTATCTTATGTTTTCTATTTTTATCTTCACCCTGCCCCAATTTATTATTTTCTTTTGGAAAGCTGGTTTCTTCTCACTGGAATGTGATATGTAGATTAACTATATAATTACATAAATTAAACATAGGTGGGATATTATCAAGTTGTCTGGAACAATTTTGACCAAAGTATTAGTATTTTTCTTTTTCTTTATTTTATGGTTAATGCTAAAAACTGGTAACTTTTACGTTCATACATTTATCTTATAGTCTCATGAGTGTTTGGCCATTTTTATTCTTTTATTTCTGATTTTAAGTTTGATTTATTGGCAAAAAATCATTCTCCAACTTATTTTCATTATAGACTTTGAAATCAACTCACAGCTATTATAGCCATCTTCATATCGTTGCCATTATCTAAGTAATAAAAACTCATACTATCATTAAAATAACTACATGCCATCTCATATTCTCATCATGAATAAGGAGTTATTATTCTGCTGAGGCAGCCATATTCTTTGATCAAAAGCCCTCGGAATTGTTAGCTTGTAGCTCTTTTTCAGGAGGAAATTTTTTCAGCACTCTTTCCAATAATTTAGCAGCTTCAACAAAGAGTTAAAAATTAACCACTTAACTCTATACAGCCCTAGCAATTTCAAAAAGGAAAGTGAATTCCCTCTATAAATCAATAATCCATGATTAAGATGACCATACATCCAAGTTGCCAGAACAGTCCCAATTTATACCTATTGTCTAGACATTCAGTCTGGTTCAAGCTTTGTCTTGGATTTATTTTTTCAATAAACTATTTTTAATAATAGTTTCATTAAAATAAGCCAGGATGAATTTGACCTCCATTTATGGTTTTAACTTCTGCTATGTTCTTGTTTAATAGCTTCTGAAATGCACGTGCAGTGAAGAGATTTCACTGTAGTGAAATCTGAAAGATGACCAGTAATAACCAGATGCTTTCCAAAAGCAGCACTATTAACATTTTCTTTCAAGGACAGAAACAAGGGCTTTGCTGATTAAATGATACGTGCTGGAACTCTAAGACATCTACAGCTAGGGACAGCTTACTCTTTCTGTTCTCAGTGGCGATAAATTTATGATGCTGCTGCCCCTGCTGACTATTTAGGGTACCAGCCACTGAGCTCCCATGATCCATGCTTAGTGGCCTAGAATATTCTAAGCCTCCAGGCTGCTAACTGGGGAGGTCAGTTGGAAACTGGGAAATTTATGCTAGTGTCAGAAATAGGCATGGGAATAGATACTGAACTGTTCAACTTTGAGCGACAGAGAGAGGTATTCAATGAAGAACTTACTGTATTGAAATGGTTTTTTCCTTGGCAATAAAATGGAATGTTATCAATGAACTAAATATGTAAAGTACATCTTTAATGAAAAATTAGAGACTTAATTGCTGTTCCTTGAAGAGTTGATGAGAAACATACAACTTGAACAAAATGTTTGTTGACATTTATCATCCACCATGGGAACAATATTGATTTCACTAATGCATGAAAACAAGAAGACACATACCTACAGAAGAAAGCTCTGCATCTAAATACTTCACACTAAGTAGGAAGATTTAGGAAGATTGAAACTGAAGACTACATTTTAACACTTGTAGCTGCAGTAAATGAGCGTATGTTTCCTTCAAGAAGCATGACATTTTTTTTGGCTAAAAAAATCATTTAAATAATTTTCTTTCATTTTTGATTCCAAGGTGTTTTTTTTGTAGACATACAAAAAATGATGTGATAGCTCTTAAAGTGTTAACCTCATCAACAGATGTATATCAGTGTCATTGAAAACTTGAAAAAAATTATTGACTTTTAAGAAAGGTTGGCTTTTTAAAATTCAATTTATAATATCAAAAAAATTTGTCTTGTCAAACTTGAAACATATTACATCATTACCAATACTACTGTAAATTCAGATTAAGAGTTCAACATTAAAAATAAAATTATTCACCTATGTGGTGATAATATAAATAAAAATTTTAATGGAGAATTGTATCGAGCTAAAAATAATGTTCTTAGGAAATTAATATATCTAGGATACAGAAATGTGCTTGGATTTGGTTGAAGAACACGTATAATTTAAAATTGATTATAATCAAGTCACAATATTCTACCAATTCAAGTAGAAATTTAAGTTGTCAAAATGTATAAATGTTCTTATAAATACTTAGTTACAGTAACTGGCCAACAAAATATTTGTGACAAAACTGATGTTGAATAGAAAAAAAAAATGCTTCAGCATGACAGCACTTTCACTGTTGCCTGTTATTAACTGTATTTTAGAAATGTGTGAGCTTTTGAAATACTCTTGTAAATCAAACTAAATAATTTACAATCCCATTGAACATCTTGCAACAGAGTCTTTAAATTTTTGTTTGCATTTTTTTCTTAATCTTTGGAAACATTTAATCAAATATTTCAATAAATGAAGGACCAAAAAACTCAGATTTTGAAACTCTGATCAAATTACAATTTTAAAAAAAATGCTTGCAACCAAGGAGACATTGACATTTATCTTTATAAAAGTGAGAGGAATGTTACGAATTAAACAGAGCACAAATGATGCTTATGTCACAACTTTAAAATTCTATACTTATTTTTGGATTATTTCAACCTATGGAAGAAATTATTGATGGAGCTTCAATTTTTGATTGGATTTATTTATATTCTGTTCCAGAATGAAAATAAATTTCAAAGGTATACAATTTTGCAGCATCTAAATTTAGTTAAATATTCAAAAATCAGAGACATTTTAATTCTTGTAAAAGTATATTCCAAAGTAGGTACTGGGAAACGAGGGGAAAAAATACCTATGAAAATATTTTAACTATGACCTAAAGTGTCTATAGATTTTGAAAACACTGATATTTTTTCAATTGAAAATATTACGGTTCACAGAGAAAAATCAATTGAAAATGTAAACAATTTAGACTTACTAACCCTAAAATAAAAAACCCTAAAAGGTTATAAGCAAGTATAATTAAAATATATCTGTATTGAAAACCACATATTCTTCAAAAAATAAAATAAAATAAAACGAGTGGCACTGAATTTTAGAGGGATATGCAGAGAAAAACAGATAACTAAATGTGAATGTTATTTTTGATATTCAGATATTTAGTAATCAATATAAAGATTTTTGCTCTAATGTGCAGAGCTAAAATAATTTTGAAACATAGTATTTACAGGTCTCCTAATAAAATGAAAGCAATTTGTCAACTAATAAATAAACATTTTAAAGTATATAATTTTATTATTTTAGCACTTTTTTTTGCTAAACAATTTCTCAGTTTAGCTGATAAGTTATATAGTTATCCTGTTCATTGAATATTATATTAGAATGCAACTATATTGATATACTAATTAAAATCTCTTACTTTATAGATTAGAACCTACAGTGGAAAATGATTATATAACAGTTGCAATGTCTCTCAACCAGTTAAAAGAGCCAAGACAAAATATTTTCTCCCTTTATTTCAAGTTTAGTGGAGTTTTTTCAAATTTGTTTGTTTGTTTTTAATTATACAACCCGGGATATAGATAGTTTGTTTTCAACCTAGGTAAACAAATATGATCCTCATTCCACAAAAGGGGATATGAATGAATTACCATTTATAAAGTTTTTTCAGTAAAGTCAAATTGAATACTGAGTCCCCATCCCATTGGGTGGCAGAAAACTACATCTGTCATTACTGGAGTTCCCTCTGTGTTCATATTTTTGAGCCTCCTTATCAAAGCATTTCATTTTATTTGTGAAAGCATCCCACTGTTCCATATTGTCCCATATGGGTTACTATTGAGATGCTCATGGACCGAGTCCATATGATTGTTTTGCAGTTAAAATGATTCTGTGGCTTTCAATATCCCCAGAGAATGAGAACATTTTCAAGTCTCTCTATGCATCTAGCTATATTCTTGAACATTTAAAAAGAATAAGACATAGGTCCCACGTCTTGAAGAATCTGTGTACCTCAAATCCCTCTTGAGACTTGGAGAAAACTCTTTCCCTTTCTCTGTTCCTGTCTATATCTTTTCAAAGGCCCTCACCTTACACTCCTTCTCTTCTGGAATACCAAGCATTGTTTCTTCAAGTTGGATATTTGTAATAACAGAAAGAAGGGTTATCTTCAGTTTCTTCTTGGTAGCTTTACAATTTACCTAGATGCTAAGGGGCATATGACATGGTAACCTTATTAACTTTATTAGTACAAGTAGAGGAGAAACTGCTGATCAGGTGGAGAGAGACTTCTACTGTACTAGGCAGGACTATGCCCACTCTCAGCAGGAAGTAGTTACAGAAGAAAGACACTTCCACCCCAATTCCCAAGAAGTGTCTTGAGTAGGAAGTCTCTCAGGAGGGACTTGTTAGGGGAACGACTGACCAAAACCACCCACACTGGCCAGGCATGATAGTAACCACTTGCATGAGTTATCTTACAATAGGAGGTCCTGGTAAGGAACTCAGAACTAACAAGCTACCACCAACCAGAAGGTCAAAAGGAGAGAGGAGATGCCAGTCCCTATGTCCTACCACCCTCCCAGAATCCTTCTCGCTCATCATCTTGGCCGAGTGATGCGCACGCCACCAGGAAGAATGCTGAGTCAGAATGGTTGGCCAGAGACAACCTGGAAACTAACCTCATTACCATAAAACCTGAGCTCACGAGCCATGTGGCAGAGCCGTTCTCCTGGGTTCCCTTACCTTGTTGCTCTCAGCCCGGGTGCCCCTTTCCAATAAAGTCTCTTGCATTGTCAGCACATGTGTCTCCTCAGACAATTCATTTCCAGGTCTTAGACAAGAGCCCACTCTTGGGCCCTGGAAGGGGTCCCTCTTCCTGCAACAACCCCACCCCCAATCCTCATCCAATGCATCTTTTCCATTTGGCTGTTCCTAAGTTATATCTTTTATAATAGACAGATAAACATAAAAACGAAACGAAACCAAACCAAACCACAACTGAGTCTTCCTTTATCATTTTACTCAGGGCTGACCTTGTTCTCTTTATCTATTGCTCACTAAGGAGAATATGCTGTTTCCTTTTGATTAGGATAACAAAATAGAATTGTTTGGTAGGCAGCAAGGTTTAGAGGAAAGCATACAAGGTATAAAATCACACATGATATGTTTGAATTTCCAGCTTCTGCATTTACTAGCTGTGTGAGCTTTGATAAAATACTTAAATGAGTCTTGGTCCCTCATTCATAGAACAGTGATAACAATTCCAGAAATATGGGGATTTTATGAGAATTCAGTATTTTCAGTCCACTCTATTTTTTTCCCCATCCATCTCAAATTTGAGGTAGTTGGTTGTGATGAATACAGTATGATAGATTAGGGCAAAGTGCATTGTAATTTATTATTATTGTTACTGTTGTTATTATTATTATTTTGCACCACATATCTGCACTGTTAAACCTTGCAATTAAAAACAAAAAAACATGGGACTTCCCTGGTGGTGCAGTGGTTAGGAACCCACCTGCCAGGGCAGGAGACATGGGTTCAAGCCTAGTCCAGGAAGATCCTACAAGCTGTGGAGTAACTAAGCCTGTGCACCACAACTACTGAGCCTGAGCTCTAGAGCCCACGAACCACGACTACTGAGCCCGAGTGCCACAACTACTGAAGCCTGCATGCCTAGAGCCCATGCTCTGCAACAAGAGAAGCCACCACAATGAGAAGCCCGCGCACCGCAACGAAGAGTAGTCCTCACTTACCGCAACTAGAGAAAGCCCGTGCGCAGCAACAAAGACCCAACGCAGCCAAAAATAAATAAGTTTATAAATAAACAAACAAACAAAACTATGGTGAAATTCTGGGAGCTTGCTTAGTTAACAGAAAGTTAAAACTAAAGGTCTCACTGTCCTAGGTGCTAATGCCCCAGGTGTGGCTTAAGCCAAGTTCAAAAGATGTGAACCTTATCTCTTAAGTTACAATAAAGTATTTCATTTTGATAGCAAGCAAGTTCCTTCAGGCTTAGGTCAGAATTTCTTTGAAATAAAATGGCAACCTATCTGTACTTTTCCACTCTTCTTAGTAAACCATTAGAGTCGTGTTTTGGCTATCTTGTAAAATTTATGTGTTTCTTACAATTCCCTACACGTTTATTTTAAGACTACAAGGTGAGGATACCTGTTCACAATGGGCCTTCCCAGATCTATTTTACCAACCCAAGGAGTAGGGGAAAATCTTCGCATTATTTTCTTAATTGAAATCCTTCCAGATTTCCCAATAACTTACATTTCTTTGCATCCATTTCTACAATGAAAACAGTCCTACCACATTCAGTTTTCTCTTCTTAAGGTATAGGCTCACTATTCCTATGTTTACTAGTCTCATTTGAAGTATTAAAACTGTGCATCCATTCCTTCTGAACTGTCTACACTCATTTAACTCATTGGTGAGATTTCAATAACACAATACCCAGAAATGTTATGGCAGTGGGAAAAAGAGAACAGATGCTGTGTGTTATCACTGGATAGCAGGGAGAACTGACAGGTGCTAGTAACCCTCGATGGGGTAGCTGAATTATTGATGGTGGATCGTCTGGAATTTACTATTTTCATAACCACAGATAGGTGGTATTTATTTGGCCTTGAGTGTTCAAATGGTTGCACTGCTATGCTGATATTATGTCCAAAGTTGCTAATGATTGGACATTAGATTATAGGCATCCCTTTAAAACACACACAGGTCTGTGACAAAGATTTAATTTGAGATGATTCAGAGGGTGATCTTCCTTTTACTGAAAAATATTCTGGATGTAGCTGTGTTTGCTGGCATCAATCCTGCTCAAATGCTGACCTAGCTTGACCCTGGAAGTCCCTTTTCTGAAACACAGTTTTGGAGATATCTTTCTTATTAGCAAATGAAATGTATTGTTATTAAGGTCCAATAAGATAATTCCATACACAAGTAAAACTCTACTGCTTTGTATCACTCTACTTTTTAAGTTTTATTCATTAAATCACAAGAGTGAAATCATCTTTAATAATAGTTTAAAAATTAATAAAAGTGTGATCGTAGCCAAGATTGATAGTTAGTTGATACATACCTTTGTGGTTTGTATAGATTGTGAAGACATAAAAGTTCTTCATGTTTTTCATCAAATTCTTAAATGTTCTGAGTGTCCCCAACTCTATCTACTGTCCCAGCTACCTGGGAAAGTTCCTTAGAGTCTCTGAACCTGCACACTGGGGGCCGATAGGATTCTACTCCAGCTATTTCTATTGTTGGTTTTGATTGGTACTGTTTCTGCTAGGTAGCCCCAAGAGTTCCGCCTTTCAAGGAGAGCTATCAGTCTTCCTCGCCCTGTCCCATGGCTGTAAATCAGCCAGGTTACAATGGCTTTTGAACACCTCCTTTTATTTATCTTCATGGTCAAGAGTAGGCCTGGATATAAATGAAGGATGTGCCTTCTATGATGGTGATGACAGTACCTCAGAGAACAAATTCTCAGTCCCCTTTTGCATTCCCCACAGACTATGGCTCTGTGCCATTAGACAGCTTTCCTTCACAGTTACCCTCTAATTAGCATTAACACAAACTGCAGCGTATACGGGACTTGCCTCAATAGAGTGAGAGAGACTGGGAATGAAGCCATAGACAGTAATGAGAATCAAATCAAACACTGGCTGGGAACAGGGACTCTAAGAGGGGTTGTAAGCAACAGAAAAGGAGTATGAGTAGAAGACAAAGACTTTGGGCTGTTGGGGTCTGGGTAGCACCCAGGTGTGGATACCCCTTTTGATCATAAGAGTTGAATTTTATTGCCATTTAATGGGATAGTTTATTAAAATCAACTGAATTCCCACACATATAAGACATTACAATATAATTTAATTATTCACAATGAAAGATAATGCTTATGTAGTGTTCAATCTATGCTGCGCACAGTTCTAAACATATATTTAACCTTATTAATATTACAGTTATCACTATCATCCACGTTGTACTGATGAAGAAACTGATACCCAGAGAGATTACTTAAAATTTAAGTGGGTAGTATTGTTTTAACCACCTCATATCCACCCTGTTGTAGAGGAAGAGATTCCCACTCTAGGATTATGGGGATGATCAAACATCCCACACTTTATATCAAACAGATGAGATTGATGGCCATTAATTAGTAACGCATAGCCCAGGGGATGAGGACATCACACATCATCCAGGACCTGACAAGGGTTATAACCAGGAACAGAGCGAACAACCAGAGCTCTGGGAGGCAAGTTTTGTACTATCAAGAGAGTGAGGTGCCCCTCAGTTCACACACAAGGATGTGATAGACTAGAATGAATAATTCTTCAGTCTGACAGGGAACTGGAACTGCTACTCAGAGATAAATGGGGGTGTGCTGTTTATCTAGAGAGACTTATCATGAAAGCAGAGTGGGAAATGTGTGGTTAGGTCATTCAAGGCCCTCTGGGTTTCACAGATGTTGAGGAGCAGATAACATTGGGCCTTCATTTTAGGCAGCCCAGTAAATTTCCATGATCTAATACGTTGATGTTGAAGATAGAGATGTTGAACTTATAAATTCACAGACAATACTGTAAGGGCTAAAAAATGTTTTAATGCAATTGCTGTTAGTTTTGAAGTTGAGAAAAGATAGAGTGATGTCAGCAAGATGGCATAATGGGAGGTTCCATCCCTCCCCTCCCCACAGAAACACTAATTTAACAACCATCCACAGATGCCACAGATGAAAACACCTTCGTGAGAGCTCAGAATCCAGGTGATGGGTCACAGGACCCCAGTGGAGCACAGAAAAGAGAAACAATTCATTGAAAAGAGTTCAGAAGAACAGTTGCACTTTAACTGCATCACTCCTACCCCAAGCTAGTGAAGCTTCTTGTTCACAAGTTCTCCTCTGGGGGAAAGAGAAGTGAAATGGGCTTTCAACTTCCTCAGCCTTTCAAGGCACTACCTGAGAGGTCTGCTTTTGCTGTGCCTTCCCCCAAACACTGAGGGAATAGGCCAAGCTGAATCACTTAGAGGTAACTAAGAATAAAAAAAGGGGGTAGGAACTTTCAACAAGCAGTGTGTGGATCTCAACAGCCAGCCCATGGAACCAGGTAGAGGGCTTTCTTGTGCACTCACCCACAGACCCCAGCAACCAACCCACCCAGAATCTTGCCTGGGCTCACTGGTGAAGAACTTTCCTTGCCAAAGCCAGTCTGTAAAGACTGGAAGAGGTGACTGCTTCTTCAAATGCACAGACACCACATAAGCTATAAGGATTGTGAATAATTAGGGAAACATAACACTACCAAAGGAAAAAAATAAATCTCAACTAACTGATCTTAAAGAAATGGAGACCTACAATAGCCAAGATATGGAATCGACATAACTATATCTATATCTTTATCTATATCTGATGGAATATTATTCAGCATTAAAATAAAAGGAAATCTTGTCATTCATGATAGCATAGATGAACCTAGAGGACATTATGATAAGTGAAATAATAAGCCAGGTGCAGCAAGACATATACTGCATAATCTCACTTACATGTGTAATCTGAAAGAGTTGAAATCATAGAAACAGAGAGTAGAATTGCGGGGTATTGGGGATGAGGGAAATGGAGAGATGTCAGTGAAAGGATACAAAGTTTCAGTAATGTAAATGGATAAGTCTAGGTATCTAATGTACAGCATGATGACTATAGTTAGTAATACTGTATTGAATACTGGAAATATGCTAAGAGAGTAGATTTCAGGTGCTTTTACCATACACAAAAATGGTAACTCTGTGAGGAGATGGGAGTTATTTAGCTTGACTGTAGTAATCATTTCACTATGTATATGTATATCAAATCATCATGTTGTACAACTTAAAAATATACAATTGTTATTGAAAGAAAAGAAAAAGAAATAGGGATCTATGAACTGCTTGACAAATAACTCAAAATAATCATCTTTAAACACATGAGATACAAGAGAACACATACAGTCAACTAAAACAAAATCAGGAAAACAATACATGAACAAAATGAGAAGTTCAACAAAGAGATATGTCATAAAAAAGAATCAAACAGAAATTCTGGACCTGAAGTATACAATGATTAAACTGAAAATTTTAATAGAGAGCTTAAACAGACTCAGTCAAGCAGAGGAAAGAATCAGTGAATTCAAAGACAAGTCATTTGAAATTATTCAGTCAGAGGATCAAAAAGGAAAAAGGATGAGAAAGGACAGAATATAATAAATACTTTTGTTGATATTAAGATAATCATTTATATTTTATAAATGAAAGCCATACAATGACTATCAATTTAATGGAGAAGTCTTTTTAAAAGTTTAATGTAGTTCCATATACTAAATCATGGCTCAAACAGTATTATTGGAGTAGTGTTATCACATAAACAATTGATGAATATTAATAATTTGAAAACTACCAGATTGATTTCATGGGTGGTTTACATTACATGTATGTAAGTACTAAATGTACTAAATGTACATAAATGTACTTAAACGTACTAAACACTAGTAAGGCATGTGGTACAACATAGAGATTACAAGGAGTTCAGGCCAACAACAAAATTAGAGGGCAGAGTCCCAAGAATTGTGCTCACTTCTGACACCACCTGTAAATTCAGGTGGTTTCCAAAACCACCCTCAGGTTTGATGATTCACTAGAAAGATGCACAGAAGTCACTGAAAGATGTTATACTCACTGCTAAAGTTCATTACAAGGAAAGGATACAGATTAAGATAAGCCAAAGTAAGAGGTTCATAGGTCAGATTTAGGAGGGTTCTAACATAGACCTTCTATTGTCCTCTCTCCCTGAAGTGAGGACACATTGCTCTTCCAGCACTGATGTGTGACAATACGCTCAGATTATTGACAACCAGAGAAGTTCACCCAAGCTCCAGTGCCCAGTTTTTAAGGTTTCATTATGTAGGCATGATTGATTGATTGATTGATTGATTGTCCACATGGCTGACTTCAATCTCCAGGTGATTCATATCACATGAACCAAAGCCCCACCTGAGGTCACTTTTTCAAGACTGTCTGGAATGACCCAAAGTCCTCAAATAAACCAAGACATGCCTATCACACACAACATTCCAGGGGCCAAGAAATTAACTCAAAGAAGGTGAGGGCAAAGGTTAGCACTCTCTTTGGAAAATGCCAAACTCTTCATTTTACAAATAATGTATAATTCCAAATATTTGAAGAATATCAACTCACTAGTTATCAATATCTTGAATACCACTTCTGATTATATCCATGTTAAAGAAAAGATTGTGGGTTTCAATTTTATCCTTTGCAATATTTTCTGACATTTCTGTCATGTGATGTATATAATTTATAATTAAAATTAAAATTCATATATGTAAAATAATATCAGAATATTTTATTCTTCCTACTAAAGTGCTTCAGGAATAATCTGAATCTTCTACCTTTATTATAATGCCTAATCTTCTACATTTATTATAATTACTCCTTTGATAAATATTTTTGTACTCCTCATAACAGGTATGATATATATTGATAACAATATAGCTGCATTTTATTGAAGAGGTCTTCATTATTAAGCCTATGGTATTAGAAACTGAATTTTATTTTATTATAAATTGCTGAGAATTGATAAGAACATGATAGTGTTTAGTTGCTTTTTTGTTGTGTTTTGCTTTATTTTGGTTATTGATTAAAAATTGTTTCCAAGATGATGAAAAGGCATCTTCTGTTTGCATGATTCAGAATTCTGGAATATTCTTTTATTAAACTACTAGATCGTATTTCTAAAGTATGCTATATTTTATTCTTCGTGAAATAAATTCTTCTTGGATTTGCTGGTCTTCTTGCTTGATGTAGCACCCCTGACATGACACAGATTTCAGAGGTGGAAGTTGAATTATTCAGCCATAAAATCTTGTTTTTCTCCTCTGCAGTTCTGACAAGAAAATAGTGGATAGCTTTCTGTGACATTTGCCATCAATTAAAAGGGTTAAGTTAAAAATCCACTGCTTGGGCATCTGTTCATTTTCTCCAAGTTAATTTTGCCCCAAATCAGTTTATTTTGTCATCAGCTAAGAGATTCTTCCTTATAAAAATTTTCTTATAACTCAAACAGCAAAATTGCCCCTCAGAAGTATATAATAGAGTGGGATTATTGTGTCTCCCATTAAACTTTTCTAACTTTATTAACATGTAAACTACTTAAACATGTCAAATACAATTTTGCATTCCTATTTTGGAATCAGAAAAGTTCTATGGCCCCATAACATGGCATTATATAAGGTTGGGAGCTGGGTTTTTTTCTTCTTTGTGCCTCATTAGGCAAAACTTTGGTTATTACTAAAATATCTTTGCATAGTTCTTCATTTCCCCAGTATTTAAGTATTATATTCTTCTAGTTTTCACTAATAAAGCCTTATTAAGCAATTGAGACTTGATGGATTCTAATGAGGGCAGGAATGTTATTACTGTCCTTATTAATGTTTACTAACTGATTTGGACTAAACTGCAATGTACACTTCCTAAATTAATGATTCCAATCCAGTAAGAACTGACCAAGTTCTGAGGCCAGTCAATAAAGTAGTCAGCAATTCATTAAAATGATGCTTATTATTAGGACAGGGGACTGTGTAGGAGACAAAAGAGAAGAGAATGAATGTGAGTGGCTTTCTGCCAAGTGGCAGGACCCAGTTCAGTTGCTTTTGTTTTTTAATATTAAAAAACAATTTAAAGGTAAAATAGGACATTTTATTGGATTTACTTTGAAACTCCTGACAAAACTTAAGAAGTTAATCCATATAGAGTTGATGATTTTTTTCTTAAGGAAAAAAGTAATTTATTCATGTCAAGCTGATGATCATTTTAGTTTAGTTTGCACATACTGTTCTCCAACAAGTCACTATTTCACTCCTCAGCAAAAAAATGGCATTTGATCAGCTTGATTGCAATTTCATACTGCTTACACTGAAGTACATTCACCTGGTGGCAAAACCCATTTAATAATTGACTGTGTGTTTGCTAGAGCTTCTGACATGCACAAGCTACCACTAATTGTTTGGTCTCTGACTGGTTCCCTTCAGGCATTGAGGATACAAGGTCTCTCCCTATTAGCCTCCTATTTACCCTGACAATTCCACCTCTGGCAAACAGAGTGCCTAAAAATGTAAGCATGACTGTCTACGTTTTAAAAATATCTATAAAACTCCATTAAGTCCTCCTGCAAAAGCAGAAGCAGACATCTTCATCCTAAAGAATAAAATCAATTACAGAAAATCAAGTGTTCTTCCCCTGCTGCTGTGTGACATCAACAACTTCCAGAGCAGATGCTCTGACACCCGGCAACCAGCAGAACACAAAGACTCCAGGAAGAGCATAAACTTTCCAACTTGACTCATTTTAAATGCTGTCTCAGAGTTCTTTCTTCTTTTACAGAGGTCTCTTTAAAGTGAAGATATAGCCTGCACTGTATGAGATAAAACAGTTAACTCACTTTAAAGTTTTATGATGCCCACTAAATCAAGAGGCACAGGAAAAGGCCAGCAATAAGAACAAAATTGAAACTATTTTACTTTTTACATCAGCTCATATTGAATTATTTTGTTGTTCCAAACTGAATCTGAAAGCTTTTTCAAACAATTTATCTTTTGGTTAGGTGTGGGGATATTGCTTTCAAACACTGGCTGGGCAGGTGGGGGAAATAGCTACTGTAATTGTAACAAATACATCCTGAAGGTTAAATATTTAGTGAAATCAGTATCTATAATTCTCAGACATCCATGGGAAAAAAAGGACTAGGGGCATGAATAAATTCTAACAGTGTGTAACTCCAAGTCTTTAGTGTATTTTTTTAGGAATGAAATGCCAGATTCCATGACATTTCTGGCAGTAGATTTACTTAAGTTATTATTGATTTAGGTAAAGTTTAAAATAAAACCTTTGTTCTCAGCCCATAATCACTAACTGCCAGGGAGGGACTGGTCCAAGTATATGCTGAGAAGCATATAGCACAACCAATTGGAATGAAAGAATTTTCTAATTGTCATCAACAAAATGAATAATTTACTTGCAAATAAATGAGTTGAGCTATTTAAATATCTAACAAAAATGTATGGCATTTTACTTAAATCATTTAAAAATCCCCTTTTGTGTATATAAGATTTTAAAACAATAAAACTGAAATTATTTGGAAATGACTTTAAAATATCTTAAATTAAGGTATATTTCAATTTCCTGTTTTGTACACAACTGATTAGAGTGAAAATTGGATGGCAATTTGACTGTATTTATCAAAAGACTTTAAAATATGCATAAATCTCACTCAAAAATCCTACCTTGATAAATAAATACTTAGAAAATAAATGGAAAAAGATGTGCATAAAAACATGCCCATCAGAGTCGTGTTCACAGTAGCAAAAAACTGGAACCAATCCAGATGCACATGCTAATGAATTGGTTAAAGAAATTATGGTATCCTTCTATATGGATGATACAGCTAAGAACCACAATTAATATTACTGAGTGTTTACCATGTCCCAGGAACTGTCCTAAGAACTATACAAATTGACTTTTTAAATTCTCATAGCTTTACATTAATTCCCTCACTTGATCCTCAGAATTATTATTATTATTTTACAGATGAGGAAACTTAAAATTACAGAGGATAATTAACTTGCCTAATGTCATACCCATAAAAGAAAGTAAAAGTAGATAATGAATCCAGGCTTGTGTTGTTAACCACTATACTCATAACCATTAAAAATAGTGAGTCATTTCTACAACTATTAGCATCAGATAATAGTCACAACTTTTCCCATTCTGAAACAAAAAACAGTTCTCAGAAAAACTTATGTAGGTAATTTTATATAGAGTACATGTAATTTTATATGTATTTCAAAATTTATTATTAAAAATTTAATTTCAAATAAGCATGTATTTGATCTGAAATCAATAAGTTTGTTATAGTATCTATTATACATAATTTTGTATACACACACACCATCTACATATACACATTTATAGACAGAAGTATGTGACATAATGTGATAGATATTTTGAGTGATGATAAAAATTAGTAAAGGTTCTATGTTTTCTATATGGATCTGTAGTCTTGATTTACCAGAAGGTAAAACAATGCACTTTGCCAAGCTGAAATGGAACCCTTTCCATGTTTCTTCCATATTCTTTGCAACTATATGGATAATATGCATTCACAGTAGAAAGAGATGCACTGAGATATTGGAAAATAATAGTAAGACTTTAAAGTTGACTATCTAGAATGCTTTTGAGTTGAAACTTGTCTTATTTAATCCCTCACAGTCCAAAGTACTTTATGACCAGAATCTTGATTTAATAAGTGCACAGAGAATGGATCAATTTCTCAAAGATAGACCCTAAATAGCAGAGCTTATAGGTTCATATGAAGAAACCAGAAATCTAAATTTAGAATAAGGAAGAAAAGCTCAAGGAGAAATCATATATATGTGTATATGCTAATATATGTATGCACATATATTAATATATTGATGCATATATGTACTACCTATATTTATGTGTATAGCATATATAATCACTTTCCCATATACAAGTATATGTGTGTGCCTGTGTGTGTGTGTGTGTGTGTGTGTGTGTGTGTGTGTATACATAAACCCCCATATATTTATTTTCTTTTGCTATAGTATGGCTACATGTGACATCAAGTTATAATCATTTGGCTTCTGAGTAAGCTTTAGAGTAAGAAGTTTAGTTATTTGTGTAGCAAGAGCTGCTGGGCTAGACTGTAAAGAAATTATAGTTGACAAGTACTTCTGAATACATGCTTTTAAAAAATTTGCTCTTATCATACTGGTAAAATGGGAAAAAAAGCAAATAGGAAGTATCATAACACTTTCTACAAATATCATGACAATTTAAAAAACTATCTTCCATTATTTACCCATGAAAAAATAAATCAATAGTGTAATCAAGGGCAAAGATCAGAATCACAGGGTCCAGAAGTCTTACTTGTTATATCTTCCTTCGGAAGGTACTCAGGTAAGTAGCAGTCACAGAGAATAGCATAACAAAGAGATCAGTGGGTATATATTGAAACTCTGAATAAAGGAAGCTCTGAATTATTTGGAACCATTTGTTTTCCCCCATGATGTGGCCTCCGTGGCATTCAAATAAAGTCTGCATTTCATTTTCCAAAGTTAGAGCATCATGGATCTCATTTTATTGACTCTAAGCTGTGAGCACTTCAGTTGGGCTATATTGGTCAGCTGTTGAGTGTTGCCTGAAGCAGTAATAAATGCTACAGCAGTGACTGTCTCATAGGCCACTATTCTGGTTATCTTTTGCTGCATGGCAAACTATCCCAAAACTTAGTGCTGAAAAACAGTAATTTTTATTATGTTCATGGATTCTGTGGGTCAGGAATTTGGGCAGATCCCAGCAGGTATGACTTGTGTGCCAGACTGCAGTTCCAAAAATAACTGGATTGTATCTTCCATCGCACATTCTCTTCTGTAAGGTGACCTTACTATGTCCTCATCAAGATTTGGAACCTAATTCTCATCACATGCATCTGAGCTGGCCTTATCAACTCAAAGGTGGAAGTGATACTGTGTACCTTTTGAAGCTAGGTAAATAAAGGCCTTACCACTCCCATCTGGTTTTCATGGGGCATTTGTTTTGTGAACATATTCTCTTGGAAGGCTTTCTCTCAAGACCCATTTGCTATGCTTTGGGAAGCCCAAACCATGTGAAGGAGCCTCATGCCAGAGCTCTGTTTGAGAGTCACAGTTCAACTCCTACCTTTTCTTCTTCTCTTTTATACTCTGGTTAAAGAGAAATTTAGTTATTAGAGGAAATCCCTTCAGGCACGGCACCATTTGTTACGATGGGGGAGGTTTTGTAGTGTAATTCAGACAAGGAAAGGGAGAAATGCTCTTTTTATGAAATGAAGTCAGGGTTACTCTTTTGTCAGCAATGGGATCAGCATTATGTTAATAGGAGGGATTTATCACCTAGATCAATAAGAAAGGTGGTGGAAGAGAAAATTAATCCTCAGAGAATGAGGTCTGTTTTAAAATTGTAGTTACTGTGAAATATACTCAACCACACCCCAAGGAAGACACCTTGGCCTTCCCACCATGCCAGGTCTTGTCCCTCACTTCTCTACTGGACAAAGCTCATCTTCCTGCCTCCAGGAGATCCAATACACTGAACGGAGACACCAAACTTCATGGTATCAAACCTGAAGGTAGTAGCAGAATCAAGAGGATGAAACATTTGTAAGAAATGGGAAGGGCCTAAAGGAAACTGAGATGTGAGTATTTACATGGGAGGAGTTAGCAGAACTTAGGAAAGGGAGTACATGGAACAAAGAGGGAAAGTTATAGCAGAAAAAGTGATGGGAAGTGAGTAGAGACTGACTTGGGAAAGAAGACAATGCACATGAGCAAGCACTTTTCAGGCCTAAGTCATGAGGCATTGTTCCTAGGAAAGTAGATAAACCAGGGCAAAGGGCCAATTTCTCCACCAATCCTCGCTTCCAACTTTTTACAGCATTGGGAATATAAATTTCTGAAATAAACAAACAATAAATGCAACAGCGTTACCTCCTTCAAGGTTCTTTAGAAGGAAATGTTAAGTGAACCAGTATCTGAAATAGGTTCAAACTCCTCCACAACAGACATGGAGACTTCACTAGCACCTTACTATTGCCTAGTATAGAAAATTCATCACCAATGACAATCTACCTTGCAGAAGCAGCTAGGTGGGTTACAGTTGTGACTGCCCTGGTCCCAGAGTATAAATGTAACCAAATGTTACCTATGTTAGAATTTTTTCAAGGCATCATGACAAAATTGAAGGCTAAGACTGTCATTATAACTACTTAGCTTTGTAGACAAAAAGATACAGGCATTGAAAACTGGGTGGAAGAGCACTGATAAAATGTTTCTAATTAACATTTTTTCCCCCTATATCCTATTACCAACCAAATGAATGGGAGCCACTCTGTCTTTTTTAGTCAACTCTGTATTTCTGATTTCATCTACAGGTTGATTGTATAGGTTACTCTGATATGCTTTTTATGTTCAAATTTCGTATTGTTTTGTCAAGGAAGGGGTAGTGGAATTTCAAATTCACATTTTCAAATCAACTCTGTATGTGTGCAGGTAGGGAAGGAGTTAATTATGTAATTGTGTGGATAGTATGAATAAGGAAAAGGGAAACAGGTCAAGCAGGTGATGGAGGCAGGTCAGACAATAGACTGGATCAGGTGTTCAATCTGAAATCTTATACAAAAACCAAGTAGCATGGCAAGGAGCTGGTCAGAAGCCTGAGAGAGAAACAAAAACAAATAGGACTCAAAAGACAGAGAGAAATACGTATGGCAGTGCAATCACATATAGAGGAACAGGTAGAAAGGATACAGCTATAGCAGGTCAAAGGTCCCAGCAACAAGGAAGCACCATTGGTTATATGCCTCCTGGGAGACCCGAGCTGACCTCCACGGATACCTTAGAATACCCCCTGAAACAGCGAGTGAACGCAGCTGACAAGTGTCAGAAGTATCTAATTTTTCAGATCTTTCATTGTTATTTTCCATCTACTCTGTTAAAAGGAAAACCAAGGTTCACAATGGGTATTTAAAAATAAATTGTGATGAATAGGATTTTCTTTCTAATGCACACTCAGACCATGCAGCAAGTAATCTACGTGACTTGGTGAATGGCAAATGGATTCCGAATCTCAGCCCTAAATTTCTTCAAGGCCTAGGGCCAGTGGGACAGCACTAATTTGCAAATGTTCTGTAATGTATTAAAATATATACCATTATGTTTTAGAAAAAAATATCTAAGGCTTTATTTAGTCATAAATACTGGTATGGGATTTCACAAAATGATTTTTTGATTTACTTTCTATGTCCTCATGATTTCTAAAACGTCATTTATCTTAACAATGCATTTTCATGTTTTATTTTTTAAAATAAGGTTATAAGTGAAACTTGAGCTGAACTTTAAAGTTACAAGAAGTAGTGATATCTTTTATGATCCCAATAACTTATTTGCCATAATAAAGCCATTATTAATCATACTAAGTATTCTCTTCTTTATAATATAGATTTTTCTTCAGTGGAACCATACATCATAAATTAAGTTTATTTCATAAATCCTATGTTGAATTGTTTATTTTTATTATTCATACTATTATTTTTTATAAATAACTCATGTGTTTACTCCTTTTTATTTTGAACATGCTTCCATTTTGTCTGAATTTTTAATTACAATGTAAAAATCCAGTATTGAATTTTTACAAGCTATCTTAAAGTGATGAGTACATTTTAGTTTCTGTAGTGATTGAAAATATGAATTCTTATGCCTGGGTTAAACTCTATGTTGTATAAATTACTGGCTATGAGACTTCAGGCAAATTATTCACTCTGAGTCATAATTTCTTAATCTGTAAACTGAGAATAATAATTATACAAACTCATAGGCTTATTTGCAAATAAAATTTAATAATTCATCTTAGCACAGTGCATGACAAATGGTTAGGTACTCATTAAATGTTTTTTTGATTATTAATAATTGGTTTTTGCAAAAGAAAACAAGGTTGTGGTGGGAGAGAAGTGGATGTACAAAGTTTGGAGTTGTTAAAGAGAAGGTGGAAGTAGAAAGTATAATGCTTCGGTGAAAGGAGAACAGTAACATTAACACAGATAGGAGAGGATTTAGGGAAATATATTCCATCCTAAATACCCAATCCACGGGGCAACATGAAACCCTCTGAGAGCTTAAGCAAGAATATGACAAGATCAGATTTAAATTTGAGATGGTTAAATGTAACAACATAACGGAAGCCATCTTATCCTCAGATTACAGAACATGACATAGGATAGGATAATAACATTAGGATCTAAGTAGAAGATGATGCAAAGCGTAATAAGGCAATGGTGAAGGGAATAGGCAAGTCAATGGTTAAGAAGGAATAGAAATACAACTTGAGACTTAAAGATAAGGGTGATGAGAGAAAATGGGCAGTTGAGAATCATTTTAATGAAGCCAGTTTAGGTAATTGGTTAGGTAATAATGACGTCAGGAAGACTTGTAACATAAAAGTATAATTAAGGTCTTTGGAGTCAGAAAAAATGGGCATAACATGTTACTGTACAATTTACAAGACTCTATTTCCTTGGGCAAGTTCCTAGGAGTAGATGACATTAAAGAGAAAGTCTATAGAAGAAACAACACACTGCTACAAACATGATAGTTAATGAAAAATCTTAATATACCTTTTCATTAAATTTGAAAAGAGATGCATGTTAATATTTAAGGGAATAAGAAAAAAGAAATACCATTTTTTTGGAAAAAAAAGAGCAGTTTGATTCTTGGTATTTTAAATTTGAATAATTTGTCTAAAAGCCATACAGACATGATGAGTGAACTGGAAAATAAATGACAAGAAACTCAGAAAAAATGATGTCCTGAAGTTATATTCATTTGGGAGTCATAAAAGCTTTGAAGTAAGATGGAATCGTTGGTTTGCATTTATTCAAAAATAGCTTGAAAAACAACATGATCTCAAGAATCTTAAAATAAAGTAAGTCGAATCATTAACTTAGGACTAAATAATTAAACCAATATATAAATAATCTAATCAGGACAATGCAAAAAATTACCCTCAACAGTTTTTATGTCTCCCAGGTCTTCCTAAAGAAAAAAAGAGGTGGTAGATGGTGAACAACCGGAATTACAGAGAAAGGAGACTGGGGCACTAAGAAGCTCCTAATTATTATCCAGGGAAGATACATCTTTGTTCAAATATTTCACTTGTGTCAGGCAGGCATATCTCTATTGTGGAGATAAATGTAACAGATTATATTTAGCTGGTGGCGTTAAACATTAAAATGAAAACTAATCCTTCTATTCTTTATGTTGGCTCACTAAGCAACCTGCCAATTAAATTTTCATCTGCCATCTATGTTATCTACAGGGAGAGAATTCACTGGCTAGAGAAGTCTAGCATCCACCCCTCCTTTGGAATTTATAATTCTCATGTAAAATTAATAAATTGATATTCTAGTCTTTGCATTTTAGTCTCTGTGAGACAAGTTAGTAAGTCTGCCCTTCAGCAAAGAAAGATCCTCACTGGAGTGATGACAAATCAGGTTTTTTAGCCTTCAAACTCCATGCCCTGAGGTTGAACTATGGTAAATCCACCTAGGAACTGCTACCCTGTGGGCTTTTCTTTAGAAGCCAACCAACAGTCTTAACCAGGCATCAGCAGAATGTGATCCACATCTTTTACAATTAATCTTTTACAGGGTTCTTATGAGATTTTCAAGATTTTAAAAGCTTGATGAGATATGTTAATTTCCTATGTAAATGACTGTATAGGTTAGTTCAAACATCTGGTGCTTGCATCTGTAATTCTATTAGTGGTAGCACTATTTAGTTCATACTGAAAGAAAACTGTTATTTATCGTTATTGATATCACAGAATGATTGACAAATATTTTACAGCCCAGGTATAAACACAAACCAGCAGATCAAATATCCCTAAGTAAAGATGTGCAGTATATGAGCAACCATAGACATGAATTCAGAATGACACACACTGAAAATATCACGTAGCATTTAAGCATATTATAATTACGACCATACTACTAATTTATGTATTTTCATTACAGTTTTATCATTGCTTACGCTTTTATATCCTTGGATAAAATTTGGATATTCAATAATAAAAATGGAGGTGCAAAATATATTGATAATTTGATGAATACATTTGTAAATTTAAGATATTCACAAATAATGTTTCCTCTAAGAAACAGATTGAGAACCTCTAAAAGATCTTAGAGTAGGGAGATCTCTATTTAAATTTCCTGTAGAAGGAGAAGAGCATTTCAAGCTCTTCTCCTTCTACAGTAAATTAGGAGGGAGGAGAAGTGAATAGAGTTTTAAGAACAAGAATGTGTTCAAAAGAGGCCAAATTAGATGAGAATTTAAGTACAAAAGTGCAGCAACTTAGAAGTTTTATGTCACTGCTGATGTTAATTATGGTGATGTTGCTGTAAATGTATTCAGAAAGTGGGCATAACTAACAAACATTGGGGGAAAAAGCATGGCTCTTGCTCTCAGTGGGTTCCAATCACCTGGGACCACTTCTCTATGACAATTATCAAAGCTGGTACGTGGTTAGTCATATCTAATAAAATAATCAGTGCCTTTAGAAATAAGAGAAACTTATGTCCAGTTTATTTATTAAAAAAAAAAAGTAAAAAAAAATTGGATGAAAACAGCTTGGAGAAAAATAGTACAATATATTTGGAAATGCTTACCTTATGTAGACAAAACTGTGTTCACTGCTATGGAGGAGGATTAAAATAAAACATTTGGCAAAGTTTCTTATCTTTTGCTAAGAATAAGTATGGACTGGCAAAAGTCCACTATTCTCCCAATAGATTCAGAGCTCACAAAATGTTTTAGTGTTCATTTAGAAATGCTTTTCATTATATGAATATAATATGAGCCTGATGAAGATTATCCTAAGATTTAAAAAAAAATGTTAGCAGTTGTGTCAAGAATGAAAATATTATTATGTTTTTAAAGCAGAAACTGATCTTAAATCAGTTCATGACTCTTTCCACTAGAAATGTTTCTGTATGGGCAATACAACTCGATGCTTTTATATCCTAGAATTTAATACTTATTTTAAGCTTGTTACACTTTTCTCTCCTATCATATTTATATAATTTTGTTCTTATTTGATTATTTTTTCTGAAACCTATATTAATTAGAACCATCTGATAATGAACCAAGTGGGTTAGAGTTTTATGACTCTGTGTGGTTCTATGTATATGGATTTGCTTAGACATATTCAGCATTTCTCTATCGTTAACATACAAATATTTTGTGTTTATCTTTAAAATGGGATATATTATAAATTACCTGGATATTTAAAAAGAGAACCAGACCTAGGATAAATGGCTGATACCAGGACTCGGGTAGGGAAAATACAAGATGAGCCAATAGTATTTAGTATTTCCAGATAGTAAGAAGAGGTAAGTAGTATTAAAAAAAAAAGATAGGTCATGTCAAGGGTCACAGGAACCACTCTGAAAGAACTCCCAATGGCCAGAACTAGAACAATCTGAGCAGCAAAATAAGCAGCACGTTGTTGATTTATAGTCCAAAGTATAAAATAAATATTTGTGCACCTACAATGACATAAATAATTCAGCCAATTAATCAATGGGGAAGAATAGATAAATCTTTCTTCAAGAAGAACTCAAAGTAACATATAGAGAAACCCCCCTCCTCCTGAGGTTTAATATAATTTTTCCCCTTGAATATAGGCTAGACTTAATTACTCACTTTGAAAGAACAGAGTGTAAAAGGGAAAAATAGTGACTTTAGAAGAGAAACCTGGCAAACATTGTCTTAACTAAGTGATCAAGGTTAACATCACCAGTAATAAGTTATATTGATATCATGTTCTTCTAATACATGTGATAAGAAGGGCTCATCATTTCTGTGGTAATTTTTCTCCAAAATCTGTAACCCCAGTGTATTAAGAATGCAGACGTAAGTTGAAGAACATTCTACAAAATATCTATTCAGTACTCTTCAAACTTGCAAAGTCATGAAAAACAGGAGAAGACTGAGAAACTGCAATAGAATTAAAGAGACTGGGATACTAAATGCAATGTGGCATCCTATATTGGACATTGGAACAGAAAAAAAAGGCATTAGAGGATAAATTGGTGGAAAAATTGTAGACATCTGCATAAAGTCAGTAGTTAATGATGCACAAATGCTAATTTCTTAATTTTGTTGCGTATGCTGTAGTTATGTAAGATGTTAATATACGAGGAGATTTAGTGAAGGGTATATGAAAATTCTCTTCATTATCTTTGCCACTTTTCTCTTAGTCTGAAAATTTTCCAAAGAGAAAACAAAAAATATAGAACCAGAAATTGAACCCATATCCATTGGCTTCTGCTCCTATATTCTGTCAAACCAAGTTGAATTTATTAAAATATATAACATGAATAAACATATTAAAAATACATGCCTATTTACAGCTTGACTGAGTTTATAAAGCAACCTCAGAAGCGCTGTTCTTATTGGCATAAATGGTTCCAGGTGTAACAAAACACATTCTTTGGTTACAACCTAAGTCTCCTGACATTTTCATACCAAATTTAAGCTTTTCACAAACACTGCTGAATAACAGTAAAAGGATATCTGCAGAAAAGCTCTTTGAAAAATTCTATTTCAGTGCCCCTTTTCCCTTTTATATCACACATTTTTAATGATGATAGCTTATTTTTTATGTGATGAAAAAACACTTTATTTACATTGCCTAAATAATAATGCCATAACCTTATAAATAAATGAAATTTAGATTCTCATTTGGCAGATACTGGAATTGGCTTATCCAGAGGACATGATCTGGTAGTAATTGAGGGCATGAGTAGAATATTTGGCTTTCAGTTGTAGCCGATAGACAAGACCTGGTTATGCTGATTAAGTCGCTAGTAACATATTTTTGAAGCACAGAGACTTAGTAAAATGATATAGTGTCCTATTAATCAGTGAAAGATACACAAATTGAACAACATACATTACAAGGAGACTGCAGAGTCACTATAAAAGGACCCAAACCGTAACTAATATTGTGTATAATTAATTCAAACTCCTATAAACATTACTTGATACTATGGAAATTTGAAGGTATCAATCACATTGTTTTTAATTACTTAAAAATTTTCAGAAAAGAGGTGAAACAACTTCAGATATAGAAATTTTAGGGCTATTTATCATACTGACAGAAGTTAAGCAGTGTTTCTACCCAACATTTTTTATGAAAGGAAAGGACACGAAAAGCCTATTATCTTTATGTATAAAAGTATTTTTTCTTTGTTTCTAAATTTAGGATGAGCATCAAGAAGTTAGGTTGTATAAACCTATTAAGTGGGTAATGTTTTTTTGGTACACATCATTATCTTTTGCTATAAGATTCACAGCTGTTTTTTCAATCTGCATGCAGCAATAATCTCAGACCATTTTTCATACGGGAAAATGAAGTCACTGGATAAAGATACTATCTAGATATGCGATCTAGAAATGTAAAGAAATGATGTAATTTTTCACATTAATTAAACAAAAGTAGGTATAGTAATTGCCTTTGCATATTACTAAAAATAAAAATATTGAACATCTTTTAATGAAAAAAGAAAAACACTATTTTTTTAAATGTTAGAGCTTTGTCAGTATTTGTCTGGGATACCTGGCATTTAGGCTTTTCTATCAGTTTCCTCCATACATTCTTTCATTCTGTCTCTGACATCCTATTAAACTGGTCCAGCTTTACCTTTTTCCTAACACTCTTAGCTCCATAAACTATATCTTACCATAAATATTCTTAAAAACTATTGTCTGCATAGCTGGCTTAGATATCCAACAATTAATGGGCATCCTAGAATACAAAACGAGATCTTTTGGCTTATCTTCAAATCTCTAGGCAAAATAGTACCTAAATGGTTTAGGACAGATGGTTGTTTTATTTCTCAAATAATCTTCATTTTCACACTTTTGATTATTTAACACATATTATGAACTGCCAAGAATAGTCATCTTTCATGACCAAAACAAAGTCTAGCATAACATACTTAAAAATTTAAGAACCATTCTGGACTGTCTCAGTAATATTTGAAAACAGCTATTTTCCATTATTTCCATTGTTGTTAATTACAATTCTGAATCAAAAATTGTTAACTTTGAGTTTTTAGTCATGAGAAATCTGTTTGCATAGTTCAAGTTATTCACAGTCCAAGTTACTATAGCCGAAGATATCCATAGTTCAAGTTACTAAGATAACTGAATTAGGGCATGGGAATTAGTTCAATAATAACCAAAAGGCAAAACTAAGTATCTTGGTTTCTACTATGTAATTTGAGCATATAAAAATCCACAAGGAACTAAGAAGTCAAATGTTTATGAGCCTAGGTATTCAATTTCCTGTTGATATTTTTTAACCAATATTCAGAATTTAGAATCCCCTCTTCCCCCTTGATAAGTATTCAATTAGTTCTCATTTCAAAGCATTTTAGATGTCAATAATGATTTTAGAAGGTAGTTGATGTCTTCAATTAGGGAGCCCTATTAGAACCAGTTATATTTGGTCTTTATGTAAAATGGATAAAACACTTTTGTCAGTGTTTATGGATGAATATTTCTGAGGGCCTTCTAAGTATAAAGCAGTACTTGTGTGCTCCATTGGTAAATACAGTGGTTAAAGTGCAAACCATATGCTTAAAGACTTTACAATTTAATAAAGAGGATTAATGAAATATGCATAACTATAATATAAGTGCATAAGTGGTGCAAAATAAGCAATATTTTTGAAAAATGCTATAGAGTTTCAAAGAAAGAAATTGCATGTGGTTGTGTGTAGGAATAGAAACAGAAAGAGATTAAATGAAGATAATCTTTAGAATTAGATTTTGTAAGGTGGATACAAATTTTACAAATAATGGTTAGAAGAGCATTTTAGGCAAACAGAAAAGAAAGGGTAAAGACTTGTGACAGGAGTATATAAGTTATGTTGGGTGGGGAACTTCAGGTAGGTGTGAGGAAGCTATTGTGGTTGTATACGTTGAAAATAATCTAAGCCTTGACAAGATAAGTGCAAGTTGAAGAGAATAAGAGGATACAGATGGCACAGATATTCCAAAAGGAGGATATTTCTAACTTCAAGAAAAAATATAGGAGAGGAAATACACTTTGTTCAAACTTTGTTAGCAGAATAGTACTTCAAATCACATTGCTATCAATATATACTAATGACTTCGAAGTCCATAACTTCAATCTAGACATTTTTCTTGGTCTTAGAAACAATCAGACATTTTCACCTGAATATTTCACAGATACTTCAAACTAAATATGATCAAAGATTAACTCCCCACCCTCTCTCTATACCTCAATTCTACTTCTCTGTTTAATTTTTGGGTTAATAACTTTAATATCTATCCAGTTTTTGAAGCCAAAACCCTGGATATAATCCTTTGTTTACCTGCATTTCCATCCTTGACATCCAATCATTCTCCAGTTTCTAGAAAAATGTAGAACAGCCTGCTAAATCGGCCTCAATCCTGTACCCACTACTCCATTGCTTCTATTATTGACTTAGTTCAGGTTTCATCATTCCTCACCTGAACTGTAGGAGCAGCTTTCTGACTGTTCTCTCTACCTCCAGCCTCACATTTCTCCAATCAATTCTCCCCCTGCCCTGGAAGATTTGTAAACTTGAATTGTATCAAGAATCTTTCTTGTTAAAGATCCACTGATAGCTCCTCATTGCCTTTAAGGTAAGTAAAAAACTTTAAGCATGTCACTTAAGATTCTTCCTGATATGATCTTTTTTCTCACCACTTGCGTGTATATACATTGTACTTTACCCATCCAAAAGAAATTGTGGTTCACAAAATGCCAAACATTTTGGTAAAACTGAAGTGGCAGACAACATATCAGTGGTTGCCAGAAACCAGGGATGGGGAAAAGATCGGTAACAAAGGTGCATGAGGAAACTTTTTGAGGTGACAGCTATGTTTATTAATGCTTTTGTCAGTGGTTACATGCCTGGACAGTTGCAAAACACATCAAATTGTACACTCAATGTTGCTGAATTTTACTGTATTTATTTATACCTCCAGAAAACTGATAATGTGTCAACACAATATATAACTGAAACTTAAAAATGAGTATAAGGAAAGTAATCTATATTAGAATAATATGCATTGCTAAATGTAAATTCTCAGGCATATTTCTATCAGAAGACATGAATACCTCTATGAATATTCAAAATTGGCCCTGGGGGGCACTAACCCCCGCTTTGAGATATACTGTTATAAATCATTTAGTACTTTGCAGTAAAATGAATTTGAGAAACATAAGACTGCTTTTTTGTTTGTTTATTTGTTTTTTAAACATCTTTATTGGAGGATAATTGCTTTACAATGGTGTGTTAGTTTCTGCTTTATAACAAAGTGAATCAGTTATACATATACATGTATCCCTATATCTCCTCCCTCTTGCGTCTCCCTCCCATCTTCCCTATCCCTCCCCTCTAGGAGGTCACAAAGCACCGAGCTGATCTCCCTGTACTATGCGGCTGCTTCCCACTAGCTATCCATTTTACATTTGATAGTGTATATATATTCATGCCACTCTCTCACTTCGTCCCAGCTTACTCTTCCCACTCCCAGCATCCTCAAGTCCATTCTCTACATCTGCATCTTTATTCCTGTTCTGCCCCTAGGTTCTTCAGAACCATTTTTTTTTTTTTTAGATTCCATATACATGTGTTAGCATATGGTATTTGTTTTTCTCTTTCTGATTTACATCACTCTGTACGACAGTCTCTAGGTCCATCCACCTCACTACAAATAACTCAATTTTGTTTCTTTTTATGGCTGAGTAATATTCCATTGTATATATGTGCCACATCTTCTTTACCCATTCATCTGTCGATGGACACTTAGGTTGTTTCCATGTCCTGACTATTGTAAATAGAGCTGAAATGAACATTGTGGTACATGATTCTTTCTGAATTACGGTTTTCTAAGGGTATATGCCCAGTAGTGGGAATGGTGGGTCATATAGTAGTTCTATTTTTAGTTTTTTAAAGAACATCCATACTGTTCTCCATAGTGGCTGTATCAATTTACATTCCCACCAACAGTGCAAGAGTGTTCCCTTTTCTCCACACCCTCTCCAGCATTTATTGTTTGGAGATTTTTTGATGATAGCCATTCTGACTGGTGTGAGGTGATACCTCATTGTAGTTTTGATTTGCATTTCTCTAATGGTTAGTGATGTTGAGCATCGTTTCATGTGTTTGTTGGCAATCTTTGTATCTTCTTTGGAGAAATGTCTATTTAGGTCTTCCACCCATTTGTGGATTGGGTTTCTGTTCTTTGGATATTGAGCTGCATGAGCTGCTTGTAAATTTTGGAGATTAATCCCTTGTCAGTTGCTTCGTTTGCAAATATTTTCTCCCATTCTGAGGGTTGTCTTTTCGTTGTGTTTATGGTTTCCTTTGATGTGCAAAAGCTTTTAGGTTTCATTAGGGCCCATTTGTTTATTTTTGTTTTTATTTCCATTTCTCTAGGAGGTGGGTCAAAAAGGCTCTTGCTGTGATTTATGTCATAAAGTGTTCTGCCTATGTTTTCCTCTAAGAGTTTGATAGTGTCTGGCCTTACATTTAGATCATTAATCTATTTTGAGTTTATTTCTGTATACAGTGATAGGGAGTGTTCTAATTTCATTCTTTTACATGTAGCTGTCCAATTTTCCCAGCACCACTTATTGAAGAGGCTGTCTTTTCTCTATTGCATATTCTTGCCTCCTTTATCAAAGATAAGGCAACCATACGTGCGTGGGTTTATCTCTGGGCTTTCTATCCTGTTCCACTGATCTATATTTCTATTTTTCTGACAGTACCATACTGTCTTGATTACTGTAGCTTTGCAGTATAGTCTGAAATCAGGAAGCCTGATTGCTCCAGCTCCGTTTTTCTTTCTCAAGATGGCTTTGGCTATTCGGGGTCTTTTGTGTTTCCCTACAAATTGTGAAATTTTTTGTTCTAGTACTGTGAAAAATGCCATTGGTAGTTTGATAGGGATTGCACTGAATCTGTAGATTGCTTTGGGTAGTATAGTCATTTTCACAATGTTGATTCTTCCAATCCAAGAACATGGTATATCTCTCTATCTGTTTGTATCCTCTTTAATTCTTTCATCAGTGTCTTATAGTTTTCTGCATACAGGACTTTTGTCCCCTTAGGTAGGTTTATTCCAAGGTATTTTATTCTTTTTGTTGCAATGGTAAAGGGGAGTGTTTCCTTAATTTATCTTTCAGATTTTTCATCATTAGTGTATAGGAATGCAAAAGATTTCTGTGCATTAATTTTGTATCCTGCTACTTTACCAAAATCAATGATTAGCTCTATAGTAGTTTTCTGGTAGCATCTTTAGGATCCTCTATGTATAGTACCATGTCATCTGCAAACAGTGACAGCTTTACTTCTTCTTTTCCGATTTGGATTCCTTTTATTTCTTTTTCTTCTCTGATTGCTGTGGCTAAAAATTCCAAAACTATGTTGAATAATATTGCTGAGAGTGGACAACCTTGTCTTGTTCCTGATCTCAGGGGAAATGGTTTCACTTTTTCACCACTGAGAATGATGTTGGCTGTGGGTTTGTCATATATGGCCTTTATTATGTTGAGGTAGGTTCCCTCTATGCCCACTTTCTGGAGAGTTTTTATCATAAATGGGTGTTGAATTTTGTCAAAAGCTTTTTCTGCATCTATTGAGATGATCATATGGTTTTTATTCTTCAGTTTGTTAATATGGTTTATCATATTGACTGATTTGCATATATTGAAGAATCCTTGCATTCTTGGGATAAACCCCACTTGATCATGGTGTATGATCCTTTTAATGTGTTGTTGGATTCTGTGTGCTAGTATTTGGTTGAGGATTTCTGCATCTATGTTTATCAATGATATTGGCCTGTTGTTTTATTTCTTTGTGACATCTGAGTCTGGTTTTGGTATCAGGGTGATAGTGACCTCGTTGAATGAGTTTGGGAGTGTTCCTCCCTCTAATATATTTTGGAAGAGTTTGAGAAGGATAGGTGTTAGCTCTTCTCTAAATGTTTGACAGAATTCACCTGTGAAGTCCTCTGGTCCTGGGCCTTTGTTTGTTGGAAGATTTTTAATCAGAGTTTCAGTGCTTGTGATTGGTCTGTTTATATTTTCAGTGCTTGTGATTGGTCTGTTTATATTTTCTATTTCTTCCTGGTTCAGTCTCGGAAGGTTGTGCTTTTCTAAGAATTTGTCCATTTCTTCCAGGTTGTCCATTTTATTGGCATAGAGTTGCTTGTAGTAGTCTGTCATGATCCTTTGTATTTCTGCAGTGTCAGTTGTTACTTCTCCTTTTTCATTTCTAATTCTATTGATTTGAGCCTTATCCCTTTTTTTATCAATGAGTCTGGCTAATGGTTTATCAATTTTGTTTATCTTCTCAAAGAACCAGCTTTTAGTTTTATTGATCATTGCTATTGTTTCCTTCGTTTCTTTTTCATTTATTTCTGATCTGATATTTATTATTTCATTCCTTCTGCTAACTTTGGGGTTTTTTTCTTCTTCTTTCTCTAATTGCTTTAGGTGTAAGGTTAGGTTGTTTATTTGAGATGTTTCTTGTTTCTTGAGGTAGGATTGTATTGCTATAAACTTCCCTCTTAGAATTGCTTTTGCTGCATCCCATAGGTTTTGGGTCATTGTGTTTTCATTGTCATTTGTTTCTAGGTATTTTCTGATTTTCTCTTCGATTTCTTCAATGATCTCTTGGTTATTAAGTAGTGTATTATTTAGCCTCCTTGTGTTTGTATTTTTTACATATTTTTTCCTGTAATTGATATCTAGTCTCATAGCATAGTGGTCGGAAAAGATACTTGATACGATTTCAATTTTCTTAAATTTACCAAGACTTGATTTGTGACCCAAGATATGATCTATCCTGGAGAATGTTCCATGAGCACTTGAGAAGAAAGTGTATTCTATTGTATTTGGATGGATGTCCTATAAATATCAATAAAGTCTATCTTGTTTAATGTATCATTTAAAGCTTGTGTTTCCTTATTTATTTTCATTTTGGATGTTCTGTCCATTGGTGAAAGTGGGCTGGTAAAGTTCCCTACTATGATTGTGTTACTGTCGATTTCCCCTTTTATGGCTGTTTGCATTTGCCTTATGTATTGAGGTGCTCCTATGTTGGGTGCATAAATATTTACAATTGTTATATCTTTTCTTGGATTGATCCCTTTATCATTATGTAGTGTCATTCTTTGTCACTTGTAATAGTCTCTATTTGAAAGCCTATTTTGTCTGATATGAGAATTGCTACTCCTGCTTCCTTCTGATTTCTATTCGCATGGAATATCTTTTTCCATCCCCTCACTTTCAGTCTGTATGTGTCCCTAGGTCTGAGTGGGTCTCTTGTAGACAGCATATATATGGGTCTTGTTTTTGTATCCATTCAGCCAGTCTATATCTTTTGGGTGGAGCATTTAATCCATTTACATTTAAGGTAATTATCGATATGTATGTTCCTATTAGCATTTTCTTAATGTTTTGGGTTTGTTATTGTAGGTCTTTCCTTCTCTTGTGTTTCCTGCCTAGAGAAGTTCCTTTAGCATTTGTTGTAGAGCTGGTTTGGTGGTGCTGAATTCTCTTAGCTTTTGCTTGTCTATAAAGGTTTTAATTTCTCCATCAAATCTGAATGAGATCCTTGCTGGGTAGAGTAATCTTGGTTGTAGGTTTTTCCCTTTCATCACTTTAAATATGTCCTGCCACTCCCTTCTGGCTTGCAGAGTTTCTGCTGAAAGATCAGCTGTTAACATTATGGGGATTCCCTTGTATGTTATTTGTTGTTTTCCCTTGCTGCTTTTAATACTTTTTCTTTGTATTTAATTTTTGATAGTTTGATTAATGTGTCCTGGTGTGTTTCTCCTTGGATTTATACTGTATGGGACTCTCTGTGCTTCCTGGACTTGACTGACTACTTCCTTTCCCATATTTGGGAAGTTTTCAACTATAATCTCTTAAAATATTTTCTCAGCCCCTTTGTTTTTCACTTCTTCTTCTGGGACCCCTATAATTTGAATGTTGGTGCATTTAATGTTGTCCCAGAGGTCTCTGAGACTGTCCTCAATTCTTTTCGTTCTTTTTTCTTTATTCTGCTGTGCGGTAGTTATTTCCACTATTTTATCTTCCAGGTCACTTATCCGTTTTTCTGCCTCAGTTATGCTGCTATTGATTCCTTCTAGAGAATTTTTAATTTCATTTATTGTGTTGTTCATCATTGTTTTTTGCTATTTAGTTCTTCTAGGTCCTTGTTAAACATTCCTTGTATTTTCTCCATTCTATTTCCAAGATTTTGGATCATCTTTACTATCATAACTCTGAATTATTTTTCAGGTAGATGGCCTATTTCCTCTTCATTTGTTTGGTCTGGTGGGTTTTTACGTTGCTCCTTCACCTGCTGTGTTTCTCTGCCTTCTCATTTTGCTTAACTTACTGTGTTTGGGGTCTCCTTTTCACAGGCTGCAGGTTCGTAGTTCCCGTTGTTTTTGGTGTCTGCCCCCAGTGGCTAAGGTTGGTTCAGTGGGCTGTGTAGGCTTCCTGGTGGAGGGGACTGGTGCCTGTGTTCTGGTGGATGAGGCTGGATCTTGTCTTTCTGGTGGGCAGGACCACATCTGTTGGTGTGTTTTAGGGTGTTTGTGACCTTATGATGATTTTAGGCAGCCTCTCTGCTAATGGGTGGGGTTGTGTTCCCATCGTGCTAATTGTTTGGCATAGGTGTCCAACACTGTAGCTTGCTGGGTCTTAGTGTTGAGATGGAGATCTCCGGGAGAGCTTCACCATTTGATATTGCGTGGAGTGGGGAGGTCTCTGGTGGACCAATGTCCTGAACTTGGCTCTCCTACCTCAGAGGCACAGCCCTGACACCTGGCCAGAGCATGAAGACCCTGTCAGCCATACAGCTCAGAAGAAAAGGGAGAAAAAAAGAAAGAAAAAACAAAGAAAGAAAAAAATAATAAAATAAAATAAAGTTATTAAAATAAGAAATTTTAAAAATTATTAAAAGAAAAAATAAGAGGTAATATAAAAAGAAAGAAGAGAGAAGAGAGCAACCAAACCAAAAAAACAAATCCAGTAATGATAACAAGCGCTAAAAACTATACTAAAAATAAAATAAGATAAAAGGACAGAAAGAACCCTAGGACAAATGGTAAAAGCAAAGGTATACAGACAAAATCACTGAAAGAAGCACACACATATACACTCACAAAAATGGAAAAAGGAAAAAAATATATATCTATATATATATTTAAAAAAGGAAGAGAGCAACCAAATCAATAAACAAATCTACCAACAATAATAAGCACTAAATACTAAACTAAGATAAACATAAAAGCAGAAACAAATTAGATGCAGAAAGCAAACCCCAAGTCCACAGTTGCTCCAAAGTCCACCACCTCAATTTTGGGATGATTCGTTGTCTATTCAGGTATTCCACAGATGCAGGGTACATCAAGTTGATTGTGGAGATTTAATCCGCTGCTCCTGAGGCTGCTGGGAGAAATTTCTCTTTCCCTTCTTTGTTTGTACAGCTCCCAGGGTTCAGCTTTGGATTTGGACCCGCCTCTGCGTGTAGGTCGCCTGAGGCCGTCTGTTCTTCGCTCAGACAGGACAGGGTTTAAGTAGCAGCTTATTAGGGGGCTCTGGCTCACTCAGGCATGGGGTGGGGCAGGGAGGGGTACAGAATATGGGGTGAGCCTGTGGCAGCAGAGGCCGGCGTGACGTTGCAACAGCCTGAGGCACGCCGTGTGTTCTCCCGGGGAAGTTGTCCCTGGATCACGGGACCCTGACAGTGGAGGGCTGCACAGGCTCCCGGGTGGGGAGGTGTGGATAGTGACCTGTGCTTGCACACAGGCTTCTTGGTGCTTGCTGCAGCAGCAGACTTAGCCTTTCATGCCCGTCTCTCATATCCATGCTGATAGCCAAGGCTCGTGCCCATCTCTGGAGCTTGTTTAGGCAGTGCTCTGAATCCCCTCTCCTCGCGCACCCCGAAACAATGGTCTCTTGTCTCTTAGACAGGTCCAGACTTTTTCCTGGGCTCCCTCCCAGCTGGCTGTGGCACACTAACCCCCTTCAGGTTGTGTTCATGCAGCCAACCCCAGTCCTCTCTCTGGGATCTGACCTCTGAAGCCCCTAACCTCCCCAGCAGGTGAGCAGAAAAGCCTCTCAGGCTGGTGAGTGCTGGTTGGCACTGATCCTCTGTGGGAATCTCTCTGCTTTGCCCTCTGCACTGCTGTTGTTGCGCTCTCCTCCATGGCTCTGAAGCTACCCCCCACCCACCCCCCGTCTCCACCAGTGAAGAGGCTTCCTAGTGTGTGGAAACTTTTCCTCCTTCACAGCTCCCTCCCAGAGGTGCAGGTCCTGTCCCTATTCTTTTGTCTCTGTCTTTCCTTTTTTCTTTTGCCCTACCCAGGTGCGTGGGCAGTTTCTTGCCTCTTGGGAAGTCTGAGGTCTTCTGCCAGCGTTCGGTAGGTGTTCTGCAGGAGTTGTTCCACATGTAAATGTATTTCTGATGTATTTGTGGGGAGGAAGGTGATCTCCATGTCTTACTCCTCAACATCTTGAAGGTCTCCCCTAATAAGACTGTTTTGAATGTTAGTGAGAAGGCAGCAAGGGAAATGAAAATGGCCTGAACTACATTAAAATTTTTGGAGATGGAGAAAAAAATGTTACTCAGAACATAAAGCTCCTAACTATAACATTTTGGTATCAGGTGTAAATCACAAAATCGGTTCTCAATAAAGCAAGGATGACATGTTTCTAAATGCATTTACCGTTTAGAAAGTAGAAATGCTAAGCAGACATAAAAATGCAGGTGGATATTAATGCACTGCAGGTTCTATAATTGCTTCTCATCTCACTAATGATATATTTTTTAAATTTATTAATTTCATAAGCTCATGTTAAATGTATATATATATATATGCATTTGTATATATGTCACCAAAATTTATATATATACGTGTATATATATACGTATATATAAGACAAGAGAGCCATGTGCTCCAACACAGGTAACTTGCATATTTTTACTACAAAGTCACATTTTTCAGATGGAAAAAGGTTAGTTTGTCTCCACTGTCAGTTTCATGTATATTCACCTCATACATATGCAGCAGTAAAGAGTCTCTGATCTCAAGAAATTTATATTCTACAAATCCACGTTAGTAGAGTGCACTTACCAAAATATGAAATGTTATGAGAAACTTAAATGACAATAGGTGTTAAAACCAGATATTTACATTTTAAATTATTTTTAAGCTGCTCTCGTGAACTCTGTATAAAAGTGAAGTAAATGGTGTTTATATTAACTGTATTTACAAATATCATCGATTCTAATAAATGTCTAACCTCTGAATTCACTGTAGTTGTATAATGAACAAATTAAAGAACCTATTGGCGATAAAATTTGAGTTGGCATTGCAGGGTGATTGTTTGCAAATACGGCTACAAAAATTCCTCCCCTCCTGCAAGCACTTCTGCAAGGTGTGCCATGTGACTCTACTTCTTCTTGCATCTAGAAGTAGAGTCTGTTTCCCTAATCCTGAATCTGTGCTGGCCATGCAACTTGCTTTAGAAAGTAGAAAATGCAGGGGACGTTGGACTGTGGCACTTAGAAATTAAAATTAAAGAGGCCTTGCAGCTTTCATTTTTCTCTCTTGCAATCATGAGCCCACCATACTATAAAGAAGCTCTGCTAAATTCCTGGACAATGAAGGACCATGTGGAGAAAAATCAAGGCACCCTAGCAGACTGTAAGCACTAATAGGAAGAAATGTGAGTGAGGTCTTCCTGAACCTTCCAGCCCAGACAACCCTCCACCTGAATGTAACCACATGAAGGGGTCCAGGAGAAAATGCAGAGAAACCACCAAGGCATCCACAGAATTATGAAACATAATCAGTTATTGTTCTAAGTAGATTTGGGGTAGTTTATTACATCAATATAGTAATAACTATTGCTGTTAGTCATGGCTGGAACACTCTGTATCAGTATTAAAGTACTACCATTTACAAAAACCTAAAACATTTGGCGTTGGCTTTGGGACTGGGCAGAAATGGAGATGGGAACATGGTAGGGAGATCATTATTAGAAGCTAGAAGGGTAGTGAGAAAGCTGCTAAAGAGACCAAAGAGGCCAAAGAAAAGGAGACCCATGCCATATATAGGCCAAAAAAATGGTAAAAAAATGTCACCAGTGGTAATTAAAATTATAAAATGGATGTCTGAAACTTGTGTATTTGGTTAAAGGGAATTTCAGGTAGACTTTGGTTGGTTTTGTTTTCCCTTTAAAGGTGCATATTACAAGGTATGAGAAAAGAACGATGAACTAACAAAAGAACTGTTCAGTTTGCAGTTAGAACTTTAGGAGAAATATGGAAATTCTAAGGCAGAATTGTGAGAAATCAGAAATTGTTGTTTAAGCCAGTGTGCTTTGGGGTGTTACACAGTAAAGTATAATTGCCACAGCATCTAACCTTGTCTATAACAAAAGAAGGAAAAATGCATTTGTCCTTAACTAAAATCATTTGTTCAACTTAAGATTTTTTAAAATTTGAGTAAAATGTGTTATTTGCATTAGCTTGAACCACATGAACTTGCACATAGTCAACCATTCTCTTCCACAAAGATGGAAGTTTCATATGATTCACCCTCAAAGGTATTTCTTATTTTCTCCAACAATTTATTTCATTTTAGTACGTTCTTCCTTCTTTCCTTCCTTCCATTCCACTAAATAACAAACATTTAGTCAGTATCTATAACAAAAAGTACTGTGATAATATAAAAATGCATCAGCTTCAAAGTTTCCCATAAGGTATTTACAATACAGTAAAATATAATAATTTAATGATAGTGTGTCTTAAATCTGTGAGATATTTTATAGTATACAGCACATTTCTTAATTTTTTTCAGCATTATTTTTATACTGTCACTATGAGGTAGATGGGACAACAAAGCACAGTGGTCCACAGGACTTATAATCTAAATTATATTAGAAAAGTTGCATAATTTACTGAGCTCTGTTTCCTCACGTGAAATTTATATCTCCCCCATGTTAAAATGGAAATAATATTTCCTTTTCAAGCTTAATAACGATTAATGAAAATAATGCATGTAAAAAACTTAACTTAGAGCCTAGTTCATGTTAAGTCCTCAAAATGTTAGACAGACCAAAATTTCTGCCAGTTATTATTAGCGTTATTACTTAGTATTATTATTTCATTCTTATCACCATTTCACTGACACGGAAAGCAGGATCCAGTGAGTTTAACTAAAAGTCATAAAGTAGCAAATGTAGGTGTGAAAACCAAATCTTTTGACTACCTGTCCAGTTTTTTCTCCATCATGAGAGCCACCCTGGCCCTTTGAAAACTTTAAATATTGTACTTAGATGTATTATCTCCAGAAGAGACTCTGAATTTGTGTGCATGTGTCAGAACCTCTACCATTTGTCTCCTTCATTTTGAAATACATTTAGCTTAAGAAAAATCTGAAGATGAAGTTTGTCTTTGATGGACTTTTAAATGATAATTGCATTTTTTATAGGAAAAATAACTGATTAATTCAGGTTTTATAGGGGATTTTGTACACTCTGAGAAAAGATGAATAATGAGTTTAGACATAACATTTCTAAACATTTTACTATGTTGTAATTTGGTCTCATCATGGATTACAGCCTTGATTTTATAGATTATCCTAGTAAAACATTTAAAAATAAATGCTTAGTATAGATTTTCTGAGATTAATCTGGTATTTTAGTATATCAAGACTAAACGCACCAGAGCTTTTATGTTTTTTTTTTCTTCTGATTTTATTATAAAGCCTTAAAAGCCAACTAGAAATATATATTAATAAACTATAAAAAATTCTAGATTTTGCATTGGTTTGGCCTAATTCTGTTAACAAAACATAAAAACAGGGGAAGGTGGGGAGCTGTCTCTTTCACAATATCTTCTTCACAGCTGCTTTTTTCTCTTTACAGTTTCATCTCTATCCAATTTATTCAAATACTGTAATCTTCCTGTATGTTTGAGTTAATTACCTTAAAATTTTCCTCTGCTCTAAAATTTGGTAGATTCTCTGACAATACTGCTTTTACCACTCCCTTGCTCCAAAACACTTTAGCGGCTTCCTAACCTTAACTGCTTTAAATAGAATCTCCTCTCACTGACTTTCAAAGCCATCCATGTGTATTCCACTCTTACCTAACCAATTTTATTTTGAATTCCTCCAAAATGTACCATATGCTTGGATAGTGCCAGTGTCATTACTGTTGCATAAATAGCTTACAATTTTTATTTTAGTTCTGGATGTTGATTCCTTCATTCATGTTGCCTTCCCCTCAAATTCCTTCAACTAAGAGGCACACTCCAAATAGCGCTCTAAGTCCTCCATCCACTTGCTGACAGTTGTGTCATTATTATTTAATGCTTTCTAAGACTGACTTCACATTCTACCTTATACTTTTTTTTGTTTTTTTTTTCAGTAGGAAGAGTGGTAATATGAAATGCAGTGTCTGACTATGAGCCAGGGTCACTGCAAATACAGTGCTGGTTTAGTTATACCTGGGAATCCATCCAGCTAATCCAATGTAGTCTGTAGTCTTTGCAGGGGTTTGTCTGTAGGGGTTTGTCTGTTGGGTTCTTCTGAAAGAGAGATGTACTCATGTGTCTGCTACTTCTCTTTCCTTTCTTTTGTTTTATGGTTTTGTTTTGTTTTGTTTCAAATCTCTGCTTCTTTTATCTAATTACTTACGTATCTTCTTCCCATGAAATATTAAACCCATTTAAATATTTTAGCAACTATTACCTATTCCAACATTATCCAGATTATACCATAAATATTTTATTCCTGTCATTTGTCATTTGATAAGTGTTGCCTTTTATTGTTAAAAAATAACTGGAGAATATTTACTTTTTCTTCTAAACTATACTGTAAGATACTTCAAGTAAAAGACTTCAGCTCATCCTCCATAGTTTAATAAATGCTTAAACATTCAGACTTGATTTTACTTCTACCTCAATTTATAATTAGTAGTCCAGTTAAGAATTTTGGCAAATACATACTGCCTTGTCACTTGTTCTTACATCATGTACTGCTTTAGAGTCTTAGAATCTCGAAGATAAGGACAATTTCTTCAAATCTTTCTATACTGCCCTAAAGATCAGTGTTATGCATGTATTTGATACTTTCAAAAAACCTTGGTAGTTGACTGACTGAATTAGGTATAAATTATCTGACTAGAAGTGAGATCCTCGGAAGAATATTTAATTAAGCTTGATGCCAGGAGCTTGACACAATTTTTGACGACTTAGTTTGATATGGACCTTTGTGAATGACTAATGTTTCCATTTTTAAAATAATAGGAATGCCTACTAATTGGTTTCAGCCTGAGAACATTAAGTATATTATTGGAAACATTTATCTGTCCACCCACATGTGGGCATCCCCAGAATCACAACAGACTTGGGTGGAAACCACATAAAAACAGTCTTACTCTTATTATCTCACTCTGTCATTCTCCACTTGCTATTACATGCTTTACTCCTTTATCACATTACATAGGGCATTTTTTCCTTACTCTTTTTATTCTTCTTGAAAATCCCACCTTGTCTCCATCTCTTTCTTGTGACTTTGCTCCTCATTTCACCTGTCAGTTATTAACGCTCTTATGTTAGACATGATTGCCTTTAACTTTATCTGTATGTTCAACCACCGTAACATCTATCCAAGTCAGAGAAAGTAATATTCAGAGAAAGTAATATTCAGATTTATATCAAAGAATTTTAATTTTATCTTTGACTTTCAACTTCTCTTCCAAAATACTCAACATCCTTATTTCATGAAATAGCCTCTATCTTCCTCTACATTTGTTTCTTCCTCTATGCATATTAGTATGTTCAAAATTTTTCTTCCACAAAATATGCCATTTTTACATTAAGTTCCTTCTACATCCCATCACATATTTCCACCAGACTTTTGAGAATGAAAAGCCTATGCTTTAATTAAGTCCCCAAATTACTACCTCCAATTCACCCAGTGATTTATTTTAATCTGAAATTTGTCCTCATCAACTCACAATTCTCACTAAATATCTACTATAGAAATCCAGTGATCGTCCTTCAGATTCCAGTTTTCTTGATTTCATGGCAAAATTTGTCAGTGCTGACCATTTTCTCCTTTTTCAAACATGTTTTCACCCTTGGTTTCTGAGATAATTTCCCCTCTCCATGTACATTACACACCTCTGGCCTCCTACTCTCAATCTGCTTTGTGAATTCCTCTTTTGCTATGCATCTCATAAGAGTTAACATTCCAAAGGTTTCAATATTTTAAATCCTTTTATCACACTATATTCTTCCTGGGAATTGATCTATATCCAGGGAGTAACTACAGTCTATATTTTTAATAGCCAAATAAATTTAATCTCACTTGCAAACACTAACTGATTGGTATATTTTCTTTATTTCATTTACCCTAAAAATCAATGCATGATCGAAACTTAAAATATCTGTTCAATCTATTAAGTCCTAAATATCTAATATCTACTTCAGCAGTTTAGATATTCACTATATCTTGTTTGAAATTTTTAACAGTCTTTTCATCATACTTTTTACTTCTCTAGTCTCATCTCCTTCAATCTAGTCTTACTAGGCTGTGAGTATAGTGCTTCTTACATCCAACTATGCTCTTGCTCTCTTCTCAGTTTTTCAGTTGCTCCCTTTGCCTTCAGATAGAAATTTAAATTATTAGGTATGGCACTGAAAGCCCTTTAAATTCTGATCCGCTGTCTCACCACCTCAATCTCCTATGGCTTCACATTCTATACTATGTAAATCCCAGTTCAGTTTTGCTCTCTTGTGCTTCTGTGTTTTTGCTGAAATGCTCTCCATTCTCTTAGATGAAGCTGTCCCTGAGGCTCCCTAAATATCCCTTCTCCTATATCCTCCTACTCTCTATTCTTAGCCCTTAAAGTAAAAAAAAAAAAAAGTTTTGTGATGTTATAAGGTTATAATAGTATCACATATTTTATGTTCATCTGTCTTTATCTCATAAAATATATTCTTTAAGTCCACGTCTTATCTCCTTTAATCCATAAGAATGAACTAATTCTATAAATGGTATTGCATGCAGTGACAGTTTTAATCAACAAATACTAAAAGCACAACTATTATTATGAAGAGTGATCTCTATATTCTTTTAATTCTAAAAATGAATCCACTTAAATGCTCAAAATATTTGAGACTCAAGCACAATAGAAGAAATAAGCCTGAGTTGAGAAACAAGGAATTTGGATTAGTTGTATCTTGCCCTACTAATTTACTGTGTGATTTCCAGAAAATCATTCATCATTTCTCACCTTAGTTCTCTCCTCTGAAAAATGATGGATATATATTAAATGCCAAGAAGAATTATTCCACTTTTTTCATTTAAAATGAGAGCATGTCTGTGCATAATTATCATCTTTAACCAAAATGTTCATTTATAAAGAAGCTTAAAACATATTCTCAATAGTTCTCAATTTTATATTTTATAATAATATTTTTCATTCCATGAGAATTACGGATTGTTTTTTAATGAAAAAGGATAACCTCTCTTTGGTTTTACATCTGATTCTACCCAGAAGCTTTTTTATAGAAATATAAAGGCATGAGATGACAGACTCCTTGGATGACATATATTCCATTTTAGAACAAAGAAAATGTTCAGGGCTGCCTTTATTTTATATGGCTGTGCAAAGGTCAAAATATTCAGAATTATCTTTAATATATTTCTAACCTGATATCATCTTTTTTTCATATGCAATTCAATTGTTTACCCATGAAGTTTTATAATCGAGCCAAGTTCATCTGATCAAGGACTCACATTCTATTAATCATCTAGATTCCATTTGATTGCCTTTTTGTATTTTGTGTGTTCCTCACATTTCAACAAATGTGAATCATTAGTCTAATGACAGAATAAAAAAGATGACAGAATAACAAAAGATGTATAAACTGAGTGTATTGGATTTAAATTATAATTATTTTGTCACTCATATTTTTGTTTACAAATTTTTCTAGTAGTCACTGTGGTGAATCTTGTCATATACATATACTCGGTCTAATATCAGTTAGAGAGACGTAGTATTTTTCAAAAACTATAATACCTGACGAAATCATTTAAATAGTTTTGGCTGAAATACTTAAAACTATATCCATCAGACATAGCAGTATTTTACCTGGCTTTGCCAGCTGTTACCCAAAACTGTTAGTTTGCCCACTTTAAGCAATAATCAAGGTTAAATATTTATCTCAGTTAAAAATAGCAAATGATGTAGGTTAGCGCTGATACAAAAGAATATTTTGCAGAAGAATAAATGAGACAGAAGATTTAACTGTCAACAATAGACATTTATTAATGATTCTTCTGTAGGTCGTTTAGACCAGGCTCTGAATACAGACATGGCCACTATTCGAGAAGTTATAGTCCAAGATGGTAGTCATTAGAGAAATAGGAAAAGAAAATAAATATATTCTAATACATATCCATGTCATTTATACAATAATTATGTTATATCTTTCAGGAGTGAGGAGAAATATGTCAATGAGGTGAGAAGAGGGAAAATAGCAATGATATCCTCATATCCAAATAGGAGAACATATCAAGTCTTCCCAGATTACTTTAGGAAGCATTCATTCATGGCAGAAATAACACATAGGGAATTTTTTAAATATAGAGAAGATAATAACAATGTTCCAGATACCTGGAGCGCACTATGGACTGCCCAATGAAGAATAAAGAATTTATAGAATGACTTCTTGACTAACCGAAATGAGTGAAATATAGAGATTTCATGATTATGATACTGTTTCATAGAGCGTTTTAATCATTTCTCTTTTAAAAATCATACTCTTAAAACTTAGTATAATTATTAACAGAGTTGAACAGTCTTACTGGGAAGAAGCCTGAATCACAACAGAGGCATGGCAAGAGTAGAAACTGAAGTGAGGTCCAGAGAAGATGAAACGAGTCTGTTCCTATGTTTATATTCAAGCTTCACTGGGGAAGGATTATAGCGTTTATATGTCCAGTGCCTAGTATACTGCCTGCTCACTGTCAGCTATTAGTTTAAAAATTGTTGCTATAGAGTACAAGAATGAATAAATAGCCCCAATATTATACAGATTCTGAGTAATTGTGTAGGGCTCTTGAAAACTGGTATTGTACAAGTGGAATTTACATATGTCTTATTTTGTAGTCAGTATCAGTCACAATAAACTGAATGTATTTGGGTGGTATTAACAGGAAAATTTGTGAGATATTAACCATCACTGCCTCCCAGAAGCAACAATTTTCAATGTTGTTGTTTTACTTTATGGTACTCATCTGTATATTTCTCAGTAACTTGCTGATGTTTACTGATGTTTAAATCCCTTTGTCTGTTAGTAGTAAATATTAGATAATGACAATTTCACCCTGGAAGGTCAGAATTGTTCTCTTTCACAATCTTTATTTTTATTATAATATTTTAAATCTATTTTCAATGATTACAATTTATTAAAATATTACAGACAGGTTCTATAGTGCTATATACACACTACTTCTTGGGGTTAATTGCTCATTTTTTGGTTTGATAATTTTTTTCTTTGTCAAAAATATAAATTTCCTCTCAATACATTCAAATGCATGAAATGATCTATAAATTACTTTGCTTTTTTTTTTTTTTCCCCTTGGCAACATCTCTTCCGGAGCTTCTTTCTCGAATGATTTTTCTCTAGGTCTGCTACACAGTTGCTGTTCTATAATCTGTCTTCACTATTATCCTGTAAAATCCTTTAAGTCTTATTTCTGTGTTGGATCCCCTGTTTCTTAATTCCCTTGACTTCCTTTTTTTGGATTCATTCTCTTGTTTTGGTTGGGCACAACCTTTCAGTAGTTTCTAAGGAATGGGGGTACACATGATGACATTTTTGAAAGCCTTCATGTATGAGAATGTCTTTGACAACCCTCAGTTTTCATTGGCCAGGTATGGAATTCTGCATTGGAAGTCATTTCCATTAAATTTTCAGGTATTGTGTCATGGTCTTCAAGCTTCCATCTTGTCTGTTTGGGAAAACTGATATTTTAAAGCCTGATCGTTTTATAATATGTTGTTTTTATCTCCCATCTCAGGGAGTATTTAGGATCTCCCCTTAGGCACAGATGTTCTGCAATTTCACAGTAATGAGACTTGGTATAGCTCTTTTTCATACATTTTACTGGGTGGACCCATTCGGTATGAAACACTCACATTTGTTAATTTTGTATTGTGTGCCTGAATTGTTTCATTAAAAATTCTTTGTCTTCTTTTCCTCTGTTCTCTATTCTTGGTAATTTTATTATTTGGTTATTGGGTTTTCTAGATAGTCCTTTAATTTTATTTTTCTGTTCTCTTCCAATCTATCTATTTGCCCTTACATTCTCTTTCTGATAGATTTCCTCCGTTTTACATTTTATTAAGGTTTTTATTCCTGCAATTGATTTTAATTTTAAAGACATAAATCTATTCTTTGAGACTGAAGAATGTTTTCATTTCATGGTTGCAGCATCTCACTGAAGCTATCTGATGACATTGATTTTAGTTTTTAAAGTTTTCTTCCATTCCCAGTATTGTGTTTATTTTAAATTCTTTATACCATCTTCACAATTGTGGGGGGAGGGCCCACTTGTCAGTTTTTAATAGGTCTTTTTTTTTGACTACTCAGCTTTTCCAGAGAAGATACAGCAATCTCCTGCCTGGCAGCAAGGGGAATAGATAAGTCTGGCTGCCAACTTTCTTAACAACAAAAGGAAAAAGGAACCTGAGCTTTTGCCAGTTAGTAGCTATATGAATACCTAAAAATTAATAAGTGTAACAAATTAAAATAAATAATTTGTGTTATTTATGCATTTTTTTCTTTTTACTTGATATTTTGTTAAAAGGAGCAACAAACCAATGGTGCCAATCACAAGGATAAGAGAAATGGTGCAGATTTCAACTAGGAAAAATATAAGTAGGTTTTTAACTTACTAGACCAATCTGTATGTGACCTCAGTAAGCCTTACAGGACAATAGTTTCTCTATAAGGGTAAAGTTTTTAAATAAATTAACTATACAATTTGGATGATGTTAGCAGTGATCTTCAACTATATTTGACCATGCTCCCTTCTCCATCACTGCGCGTGTGTATCATATACATATGATATGAGATACATATACATGAGATGGGTTAATTATAAAACATACAAATAAATGAGGAAAGATGGATGTGTTAGTCAGGGTCTTTGCAGAAAAGAGACAATTTTGGAACTCTGAAAACAATGAATATATTATTTACAGAGTTATGAATAAAGTTAAGGGAACAGACAAAGATTGTTGATGGAAGCACGGACTAGCAACACCAGAAAAGGTATCACTCCATTCTCTAAAGGGATCAGGGAATGAAATAGGGTTCCTAGAGCCAAGGAGGGAGCAGAAACCTTGGAAAACAAGCTGTCTAGTAGCATCTGTAACTATAGAGGAAAGCAGCCACTTCCATGATCCTGGTGTCCAAGCAGAGAGCAAATTGGAGCTGGGAGAGAAATACATTAATTTCGCTCTCATCTTCTGATCTCCTTCTGATATCTCCCATTGGCTAAACCCAACTAGAATCCAAAGGGCAATGAACCTAGATGACTATGCCCTTAGACCACAGCCTACCTAAGGCACACAGCAGGACATAAAAGGGTGAAGAATGGATCTCGTGATACACAGAGAATGACCAATTAAATAGAATCCAAAATTATATATAAATACAAGTTCCACTATTTTCTTCCCATACCAAGGAAGACTTCTTTCTCTAAGCATCTTACTTTGGTGAACATTGTTTTAGAGCTCAGGAAGCAAAGTTGAAAATGGAAGTGAGCTGTGGTCATTGTGAGAAATCTCCTTCTACCTGAAACTTTTCTTAATGAGAAGTGATTTTACACTTTAATCACCAGAGATTTACTAAATTTAATGAATCACCAGGATTTTACTAAATTATACATTCTGATTCAATAAATCTGTAGTGGTGACTGATTCTGCATCTCTATCCAATGTCCAGTTGATGTCAAATCTTGTGGTCAGAGGACTACACTTTGAACAGCAACTTTTAATAGGACAAAGAGTACAGGTCATCAATTACCTGCCTTATCTCTTACTTTCAAAATTCTTTAGCCTTAGGCAAAAATCTTAAGCCTGGCAAGTCTGTAGGTTTCCCTGTGAAATAAGAAGCTTAACCAGATCATCTCCAATAGGCTTTAAGACTAAAAAGTGTGATTCTGTGAAGTTTACAGGTAGTTTTTATACTTTACGATTAAATCATTAATCATTTAAATGATTAAATTAAATTAATAATGACTTTCCCATGTTATGTATCATTTTAAAATAATTCAAGGCACCAGTTAACAAGGAATAGAACAATTTTAGTGAAACAATTTGAAAGACAGGCCTCATAGCTAAGAATAAGTACTAAATGAAGGGTGGTAAGAAATATATTATTTTCTTGTCATATATTTGCCATATTAAGATTGCATGTAATTAAAAATTCTATTGTTCTTTTGAATATTAATACACATTTTGGAACAATGAAGTTACTAATACAATATGTACATAACAATATACTGTTTGTCTAAAGAATTACTGACATGGGAATATTATGTCCATAATTATGGATATGGTTAAACTCTAGTGAGCTTCCACTTAAATCACAATGTGCATTTATTATATTATTCTAAGTAGACTTGTACTTGAATAAACCTGTGATCTCCATGTTTACTGATGTCTACCTCCTTCTTCTAACACTGTGAGCCTTTAGAGTCCTGGAATAGCGGGAAACACACATATACCCACATCTAACTTAAGGTATCTTTGGCTATTTTACTGACATCTTACGTGACCTCACAAGGAATTCAGTAAAAAGGAAGAATGGGTCAGAAACTGTTCATCCATTGTACTATTTCATTATATCTTCCTCATTGTCTCCTTCATTCCATAACCATAAGAATTTACATCCTATACCATATGACAAGGCCTATTTAAGCAAAGATGGAAAGAATATGTCTGCTAATCGGAACCTTGTCTCCAGTTTTGTCTTATAGACTAATATTATCTTCTTGGATTTTGTGACTTCTTAAAACCCACAATATTTGCCTCTGACCCCCATAAGGTTTACTGTGGAATTAGGTGTTTTCTCTCTGTTTTTCACGAAAGGTTTTACTTGGTGAAAGTAAGCATATACATCCTCATAGATAACCAGAATACAACATTTAGGGTCATCCTTGGTATATTGCTTCCAGGAACCCCTGCGGACATCCAAATCTGTGGATGCTCAAGTCCCTTATATAAAATAGTGTAGCACCTGTGGATTCTGAGGGCTGACTGTGTATAGATCCTACTCATGAATTTGGGAAAGGTAAAATTTTAAATTAAACAAAATGGTAGTACAGCTTATCCAGAGTGAATTCATTCATTGTTAAGGAAATCCAGGGTGATTACCAATAAAATCATAACAATTTTTCTGGAAAAACAGATAATAGACATCTTTAACTTCAACAATCCAGAAGAGCACTTCTAAGTGTGATCAATGCCCCTGGGCTTTGATGACATTGATTTTGGTTTTTGAAGTTTTATTCTATGCCCCTAACTCATTCCATCCCTAATATTTTTCACCTTAATGTCTTCATTTGTAATATCAGAAGATTAAATGAGAAACTAAGAATCCTTCCTTCTCTGAAATGTATGCAATATTTTTATAAATCTCTAAATTTGTGCTTCTCTTATTTGTCAGTTAAAAATAAAACAATAAAGCACTATACTCAAACAAAGGTAGGACATTTAAAGATGACCACATTTGGATCTAACCTGATCTCTTTAATCACTCTTTTCCCTCACCAAAACATCTACTGACTTGCAATTGTAGCTTGTTTTCTTTCTTTTTCTCAGGGCCATTATATATATAATGGCCCTGAGAAACACACACACACACACACACACACACACACACACACATAAATATATATATATATATATATGTTTGGGTTTTTTTACCTTCTGCAGTAAGGGTTTAAAAAATGCAGGTGTAAATTAATCTACTACTTAAGCACTTTTAAAAATTTCTCATTACAGCATTTCAAACCACTGTTAATTTGCATGGGGAATAGTCTGCATTTCAGATTATCATTTTGCTGTTAGCAATAAAGGAAAGGCACATACTATATATTCTGAACTTGAAGAAAATTTCCCTGAGCCAAACTGAATCTTAAAATTATGTGTTGTCTTCCCTATCTGCCTTTTAGAGATAAACTGCAGTTAGGAGAAGTGACTTGCTCAAAGTCACAGAGTTTGCTAGTAATCATTTCTGGACCAGGACTCAGGTATCTTGACTCACACTACCTGATGTGCTTGTGATTATCCAGTGTGTCACTCAATTTTAGTTTGCCAGCTGTAAGCATACAATAGGCATGCATACACATGGGATTTATGGCAAAAATAAAACCAGTAAAATTTGAACATCTGTTCTCAAGCTAGTGTGGGAAGAATTGCCACTTAGAACTGTAGTGATCATACTTAATGCGTGTTTCTGTTTGCCAATTAGTGAAAATGATCTCTTAACCATTTATTTCTAGTTCCTTGACTTAATATATTAATGCCTTAGCTGTGAACTGGCATCTGTGATTTGATTGGTGTGACAGAATATAGAATTTGGTGACAGAGTATATCAAATGCTCTGCATGACCTGGCTAGATTCCTATTATTTGGTTGGTATACCACTCCCCAGCTGCTGTAACTCTATATTCCTAGAGGCTTGAGCATATCAGATGGAAATGGTCCCCATGGGAGATGCCTGAGAAGCTGTGACTTATCCCCAGTGGGTCACCTTTAGCCAGTCATTGTCTCTGGTAGGGGCATAACCATCGGGCTTCCTTGTCTCTAGGTAAGACAAACTTTGTCTTGCAGCTCATACTCCAGATTCCCCCATGGGATTATACATGAGCTAGATTTCTCTTGCAACCATATCTTATTTACCTTTTCTCCAATATTAGCCTGCTTTACTCACTCCCTTCTCCTGGCAGCACCCCTCAATAAATCATTGGTTCAAGAATCCTTATCTCAGACTCTAGCTGTTTTTTGGGGGTTTTTTTTGGCCACTCCATGCGGCATGCGGAATCTTAGTTCCCTGACCAGGGATCGAACCCACGCCCCCTGCACTGGAAGCGTGCAGTCTTAACGACTGGACCTCCAGGGAAGTCCCTCAGACTCTAGTTTTAAGTAACCTGTGTCTCAAGTAGTGACGTGTGACATCAGTCCACTGCTGGAGAAACATGAAGGCTTCCATGCATTAGAAGTGACTCTAGCAACAACGAAACTTAAATTGACTAGACTGAACCAACTCATCCACTTAAATGGCCTGACAGAAGATATATGTCCATTTCTAGATGTAAGATTTACCTGCTTCAGTTTCTACTCTTATACACGATAACTGGCATTCAATAAAAAACCATGAAAAAAACCCAAAACAAGAAATAATAATAATTATTATTATTAAAGAAAACAGAGTCAGACTCAGAGACAATGTAGACAGTGAGCTATCAGACAGGAACTGTAAAATAACTATTACCAATATGTTAAAGGTTTATAAAAAAAAAGTCAGACAACGTGCATGAACAGATGAAGCGTTTGAACAGAAAGATGGAAATTATTAATGAGGGTCACATAAAAATTCTAGAAAAAAAACACATCTAGAGATGAATAATGATAAATCATTAGCACACTCAGCACAAGAAAGGAAAAGTTAACTTGAAGATAGGTAAGTAGAAATTATCTACACTGAGACACCAAAGAGAAGAAAAGAGTGAAAAAGAAAAGACAGGGACTTCCCTGGTGGTGCAGTATTTAGGAATCTGCCTGCCATTGCAGGGGACACGGGTTTGAGCCCTGGTCCAGGAAGATCCCACATGCTGCGGAGCAGCTAAGCCCGTGAACCACAACTGCTGAGCCTGTGCTCTGGAGCCCGTGAGCCACAACTACTGAGCCCACATGCCACAATTAGTGAAGCCTGCATGCCTAGAGCCCATGCTCCACAACAAGAGAAGCCACTGCAATGAGAAGCCTGTGCACCGCAACAAAGAGTAGCCCCCGTTCACCGCAACTAGAGAAAGCCCACGTGCAGCAACAAAGACCCAATGCAGCCATAAATAAATAATAAATAAATAAATAAATAAATAAATAAATAAATAAATACATTTAAAAAAAAAAAAGACAATAAAACAGAACAGAGCATCCAAGAGTTAGGGAACTATATCAAGCAGTATAACTTTTGTGTAATTTGAGTTCCAGAAAGACAATCACTCACTCAATCAATCAATACAAACCTAAGATGAAAGAGCTCCAGGTGAGATAAAAATAAAATAAAATAAAATAAGGCAAATTCTTTGCACTTAGCCTTGGTGTTGAGATGTTCGACTCAACATTTTTGTCAATCCTTTTAGAAACTAAACTTTACATTGTGTTTGTGGTGGTCTTGAGTGGGAGAAATTTTTCCACTTTTCCCCAAATGGTAGCACACCTCCTAAGTCTAAGAGGTTTTTCTACCCATTGCCTGGAGGCCAATGTGTTCACTTCTACCTCCCCCCACATCCCAACACCTGCCCCAGAAGCAGTAGCTCTTTTCTAGAAGCCTGAGGATCATAATGTTTCTTTTTTTCCTCCAGCCGTTTTCTTTGATACGAAAGAACAGTTCCCAGATGCGGGTAGTATTTTTTTTCTGGTCTCTAGAAACAATCAATAACCTCCCAGATACTTGTGACACCAAGGGACTCTCTCTAGTCTTCTATTTCCCCCCCAGTCTCTCTCATGAGCACCCAGTGAAAGCCTGTAAAAAAGAGTTTGCAAGTGACTCTGAACTTCCTTTGTGTCTGAAGGTCACAGTTTCTCTTCTAAACTGACATGTTAGTCCAATCTCAGCCTTTAATGGTTTGCTGACATTTTAGCTGAATTCTCTCTTACCTGCTTCTGTGGCAGCCACCTCTTCCACACCGCCAAATGTGAAAAAGTTTGCCAGTCCTCATCTCCTTTTAGAGAAGCTTGTCATGGTTTTGAAGTCAGTTAACCCAGTTGACTTGAAACCTTGGCTCTCTAATGGATACAAGAAAATTTATTTATGATTTTTGTATATTTTCCAAGTTTTACTTGTAGGGTAACCATTTGTCTTGTGGCTTTCTACATCTTAAATGAAAGCAGAATTCACAATGTGCACTTTAAATAATAAAATAGACTTATTTCCTACTAGGATACTGCATACTTCAGTACTTGATCTTTGTCCATGCCACTTTGGGAAAGGAGTTTTACTTACACCTTCCTGCTCTGGTCCCCTCTTCTCTGTTTGGTCTATTGGGAATTGGTTGAGGACAGTGTGTATTAGGACTATCTAATATTTACTGATACTTATCTTCCACTGGAATATAAGAAATTGAAATTGTATGAATGTGTGTGTGTGTGTGTGTGTGTGTGTGTGTGTTTGAATTAGAACACGACAAATAGAATGTTGGAGAAGGATGGAGTATACTTTTGGGGTGGGATTCTTAAACTGGATTATTGTCATTTTAAATGAGAGAAGATAAGTAACACTTTGCAGCAGGGTTTAAAAGTGGAAAAGAGCTATAGTGATATTCTGGAGATCTGAATCTTTAAATTCCTTCCCCAGGATATGGGAAACTCAATTTCTATATCACAACATCTACATCTGAATAATTATCAGGGTTTGTATAATAATCACATAGGCTAATATTCCAGTCTTACTTCTTTTCTTCTCCCCTGTGCTTAGAACACTGCTGATGAAATAGTTAAGTGCTCTGAAACTGTCAGTGCTGGTTGAAAAACATTAAGAAATTTATTTCAAACAAGGAGTGAGAAATGTGTTTTTACAACTATTTTTATGCTTAATTGTCAGTAATTTCATAAATTACTGAAGATTTTAAAACAATTTATTGGAATAAAATTCACTATGTCTATAGGAAAACTCATTTGCTGACCTCATTTGCAATCAGGATCAAATGAGAAATGTAAAATAAAATAAAAATAATTATTTATGCTATGCATTTCAAAGTTTATAATCTGCAAAATAAATCAATCTTCTGCTCAGCTTGTCTTCCATTCTGTATAATAGGATTTTAATTTATCATTTCTCCCAAGTATCTAAACGGCCGGGAAAATAAAAGTATCAGTTAACCTATCAGTAAATCATTATATAAAATATCAAAGAAAAAGAAAAAGGAATTGTGATATAAATAAGACACAGTTTTAACTAGCATGCTGCAATTCTACTTACTTTATTAACCACCTATTAAAGTCTTCCATGAGGTGAGGGGTTCTCTGCAGTGAGAGGGAGGGAAAACATTCTCTTCTCCTGGAAATAAAATTCATACCTGAAAGACATGAGAAACATCGAAATACTCGATTTCAACAAATCTCACAGGGACTATTGCTAAGTACCTCAGCAAGAATTTGGGGGCCTGACTTCAGGAAAGGGGGTAGGCAAAACCCTTTTGGCTCAGGGGAAGGCTAGGAATCTCCTCTGCTTCCAGCACACAGGCTTCTGCCCCTCCCACCCCATCCCCCAATGCTTTGATGGGAGGGTAAGTTAAAACTCTCTGTCTCCCAGAAAAAGGGAAAACAACCCCTTCTTGGGATCAGGATTTGTTTCAATACAGACTAGAGGTCTGCTATTATTTAGGGAGGTACAAGAAACCCTTTCCCACTCAAAACCCATCACAGATATCAAGTGTTTGGTTGACAAACAAGAAGCACGGCAGAGATTCAGAGACTGTGCCAAATCTAAGGTCTGTGCTCACAAAGTCTACATAAGACCAAGTCTCTACCAGGAAAACTGAGAGCCCACCTGGTCAAGTACCAAGTACCAAGTATCACAATCAAGTACCAAGCAGGAGGCTACAGCTCTGAGAGGGGCAAAGAGTGTAGGGAGACACCCTTCTGTGACTAGCACAAGCTTGCAGGGACTCCTAAAACCTAAGAGTAGAGTAAAAACACAGAGAAAAACAGAGAAATACTCAGGCACCACACTAAGTGAAAGGTTAAGAGCAGCCCATATACATCAATGGAAGAGCATAACAATCCAAGAAATAGATTCACACAAATATATGAGCTGATTTATGATGAAGATACATAGGGGCCATTTTCTTTTGAATTTATTAGAAAAAGGATAGTTTTTTCAACAAACAGTGCAGAAACAATTGGATGACCCTTTGCAAAATGAGAACTTTGACACATACTTCATATACACAAGTTTTAGCATGAAATGGATCACAGGCCTAAATATAAAAGATAAAACTATCAAATGTCTTTGGAGATATATATTGGGAGATCTGTGAGACACTGACTCAGACAAACGATTTTTAGATAAAACATCAAAAGCAGAATTTATAAAGAAAAAAATAATAAACTGGACTTTATAAAAATTAAAAACCTTTTATCTGCAGAAGATACTGTTGAATGGAACCACAGGCCACAAACTGGGAGAAAATATTTACAAATAAAACTCAACTATAAGAAAACAAATAACTCAATAAAAAATAGACAAAATACCTGTACAGACACTATACCAAAGGAGATATGTGGATGACATATAAGATGTTCAACATTATTAGTCTTTAGACAAAAATAATCACTGTACAACCACTAGAATGCCTACATTTTTTAAAAGATGGAAAATATCAAATTCTGGCAAAATTGAGGAGCAGAAGAAACTCTCAGTGGGAGTGGCAAATGATATAGTCAATTTGAAAAAGAGTGTGGTAATTTCTTATACATTTAAACATATACTTGCTAATACATCATAGCAATTTCACTCAGGTATTTAGTGAAGTAAATGGGACACAGGTTTACATAAAAATCTTTATATGGATGTTTATGACATCTCTATTTATAGTCACCCAAATCTGGAAACAAGATGTCCTGCAACAGGTGAATAAATAAACAAACTGTGGTTCGTCAATACATACAAAGTTCATCAACATATCAATACATGAGTAGACAACCATTCAGCAATTTTTAAAATGTCAAACAAAATGCAAACTGCAATGACAACAACAACAGCAACAACAAAAAAAACTTGAAATATTAATTTACTCAACTGCATTTTGCTTAGTGAAAGAAGTCAGACTCAAAGACTACAGGTCATTAATTTTCCATTTTGGAAAAGGCAAAATAATAGGAACAGAAAACAGATCAGAAGTAGCCAAGGATTGGGAAAGACAGGAAATGCTGTGTATAAAGGAGTCACAAAAGTTACCAAACTCGTCTGTATGGTATTGTGTTGGTGGACGTTTTATGCATTTGTCAAAAATCCATAAAACTGAGAAACACGAAGAGTGAATTTTACTGTGTACAGTGTGCAAATTAAAAGAAAAGAACAACAAAAATGCCAGGTGATCACAGGATGGATGGCAGACTGTAATGAATACATCTATTATAAATGCATGGCACACCCTTTCTAAAAGAGATGCCAAAGTAGCTTAGCTAAGTAATTTTGGAAACCAATACTTTATTTTGCTATATTTCAGGATAATGTTTATATTTGTATTATGCTCAGAAAGAAGTATTTTTTAAAAACTAACCTACCTAAGTCTTAAAATAAAAGGAAATGTACAGAATGATTCAATTGTTTGAAAATGAATATTAATGAGAGTACTTATGCTAAGTGTGTTTTGGTATAGTGTAAAAGGAAACTGATTGTTATCCATGCCTCTTAAATATTAAACTGTTTAGGGCTTCCCTGGTGGCGCAGTGGTTAAGAATCCACCTGCCAATGCAGGGGACACGGGTTCGAGCCCTGGTCCAGGAAGATCCCACATGCCATGGAGCAACTAAGCCTGTGTGCCACAACTGCTGAGCCTTCACTCTAGAGCCCGCTTGCCATGACTGCTGAGCCTGCGTGCCACAACTACTGAAGCCCGTGCACCTAGAGCCTGTGCTCCGCAACAAGAGAAGCCACCGCAGTGAGAAGCCTGCGCACTGCAACAAAGAGTAGCCCCCGCTTGCTGCAACTAGAGAAAGCCTGTGTGCAGCAATGAAGACCCAACACAGCCAAATAAATAAATAAATGAAATAAATTAAAAAAAAATTAAACTGTTTAAATATATAATATCATATGTTATTTGTTTGAACAGATATTCAATTGTCGAAGAAAGTAACCTAATATGTAAGGTAATCATCATTTTACTTTCATGTAAGTTATCTAATAATTTTTAAATGGTTTATTATATAGATACTTCATAACTGAGTTTTAGCTGTCTTCTTAATCAGTTTGGGCTGCTGTAACAAATTACCATAGACTGGATAGCTTAAACAACAAACATTTATTTCTGATAGTTCTGGAGGCTGGGAAGTCCATGACCAAGGTGCTTGGAAATCCAGGATCTGGTGAAAACCCACTTCCTGGTTTGCAAAGGACCATCTTCTCCCACGCAGATATCAGAGTGACTAAGCAAGCTCTTCTGTCCTTCTGTCTTAGTTTTTAAAGAATGGCAATGATTTCAATTATTATTATGGCTTTACTGAGGTCTAATTGACAAATATAAATTGTATATATTTAAGGTATATTTAAAGTATAGCATATATATATACACATTGTGAAATATCAATAATTACTATAATCAAGCTAATTAACATATTCATCACTTCACATAGTTTCCATTTTTTTTCCTTTTTCTTTTGTTGTGAGAACACAAGGTCTACGCTCAGCAAGTTTCAAGTACATGGTACAGTATTGTTAATTATAATCACATGACTTCTAGTTCCATTCTACTGTGGTCAGAAAAGATACTTGGAATTATTCTGATCTTCTTAAACTGGTTAAGACTTGTTTTGTGACCTAATATGTGATCTATCTTAGAGAATGTTCCATTTGTACTTGAGAAGGCTGTGTATTCTCCTCTTGGGTAGAAAGTTCTGTATATATCTGTTAGGTCCATTTGGTCTCAATATATAAAGCAAATATTGACAGATCTGAAGGGAGAAATCAACAAGTAGACAGAGTAGGAGACTCCAATACCCCACTTTCAATAATGGGTAGAACATCTAGACAAGAATCTGTCTTTTCTTATAAGGGTACTAACTGCTTTCATGAGGGCTGCATCTGCATGACTGAATTACCTCCCAAAGGACTTACCTCTTAATACCATCACATTGTGGGGGGGGGGGTTATGATTTCAACATTCAAATTTTGAGGGTACACAAACATTTAGGCATAACACTTGTTCTAATCATGAAAATATGGCTCAATTGAATATACAAAATCTAAAAGACTTAGCAAATATCTACTAGTTCTTAAAAAGATGGATTCTGTCTTAAAATTTACTTATAAAGATTTCCTTGTTTCCTAAAATTTTAAATCAGGGATGATTTTAAAAAGCATTAGCACAAAAATAGATGGATTCATTATAAGACTATTTGATAATGAGCAGTTTGAGAGTTCTGTTTCTCATTGGCCAGGTCTCAAAGCTCATTTTACCTGAATGAGAATGAAATCAACTAGGGAGTCTATTCTTTACATATAAAGTAAGTTATGGTAACTGAGGAATAATTTAAAACTTTTAGTTAACCTTTAATGAAAAGAATGTAAAGAACATTTTCAAGTATTTATCCTAGTTTCTGTCCCATGCAAAATACAGTATGTTAGTTTTTAGTAGTCTGTAATCATAAATCATAAAAATTGTAATGTCGTGTAAAATCACCTTGATGGGATATAGCATTATAATGAAATTTAGGAATATAGAAATTTAGAAAGAAAATATTCTATCACTTTGAGTACTATTATGTGTGTGTGCCTATGTGTGTAGGAGGTGTAAGAGATATGGACAGCTGTTTTATCTTAGTTACTTCTTTAAAATGATTTGGTTGTACCTGATATTCTCTAAGGTCTTTTCCAGTTATAAAATTGAGAGATTCAGTGCTTCTCTTGTGATACCTCAGTAAGTTTCACTAAGTGAACATTGAAAGCTCTAATTAAAACAGAGATAATTAGGATCAAATTAGGATCATTTCCCTCTAAATTCCCCAAAGTCTTATTACACACGACAATAATAAAACCATTTCAAGGATATTGACTTCTTTGGTAATGACATTATCCTAACAGAAGGCATTTTATATGTAAAGTCAGGTCATCTTTTCCTTCACTTCTCTAAAATTTGTGTAGGTTCTAATGTGGGATTTTGGAGCCAAAATGAGCTACAGACTGCTCTGAATACATATACTATCTAATTCAGAGGGACAGGATAGGGGCAAAAGAAAAACAGTGGTTACTGAATATCAATTGTATAAAAGAGGAGTCTATCCTGACTTCAGCTGCTCTTTGACTCTCATTCTGGTCTATATTTTGGTAATGCCACAAATGAATTTATGTCCAGGTTAATTTTAGAAAAGAATAAATTTATAAAATATAGTATTCCCTTCCACACTTATATACTCTGACTGTGATAGCTGGCCTTAACTTTCCCCTTGGCTTTACTAATTTTAGATGGATTTCTTCCTGACTATTGGCCCCTAGTCTCCCTTCTCTTAGAGGATTTACTTTCAAAAACTTACAACTGTAAATTCTTTCTCTGCTTCTTTGAGATGCAAATCTTCTCACAGCCTCTTGCCAGTTTTACAGCCCAGAAACATCTTTCTCAGTGACCTAGGAGCCATCCTTCTGAAATACAATCATCAAGAAAGACAGGGTCCACATCTCCCAATCTCTGTGGGAGGGTAGTGGCCTAACTTCTAAAAGTCCTAATTAACAAACACAGTTGGTCTAATCATACTGACTAACCTCCCCATTATTGTCCTCTAGTAGTGTTCTGCTAACTCATCCCAGCATTTAAAAACTCTCCTGTCTTATATTTCTGTGGGATTGAGTTTAAGCTCTTGGCCCTTTTGCAATTTTCTTAATCCCTATGGCAACAGTTTTGAATAAATTCTTCCTTGTCTGTTTAACTTGCATGGTACAGTTTTTCTTTCACAATTCCAAAGTGGAAAAAAGTACAATGCATGTTAAATTCCAATTTCCCATAGAAAGATAAAACCCAATTAATAAAAAATTATACGTGTTTCAGTTTTGACAAAAGTGATGATATGTAGTATGATTCCAAACTTAAAACATTCTTAACTATGTGTATTACTACAATTTCTCTAAGTAAATAATGCTATGCTATATATGTATATACACATGTAGTTGTTATTTATATTAGAAAATATATAATATAAATATATATTGTTATTTATATAGTCTATCATGTATACTGTATATTATATACATGAATAAGAACAATTTTTCTTTTAAATTTCCCAAGTTTTTTCTCTCTTACTTCATAGAGCAATAATATAACCATTCAAGCATATTGACTATTTTTAACAACATTAGCACAATAAGGATATATGTGTGTATGTATACATATGTATGTGTATATATATATATATATATATATATAAATTTGCACATTAATCCTATTATATGGTCTCTGTTGTTGAAGTTATGATGCAAATGAATAAGGTATACCTTTGAGCTTTTAAAGAGTTCTTTCTAAAGAACAAGGAGAAATTTTGAGAGAGTTAGGAAGAAAAAACATAAATAAAACAAAATAAAAGGAGTAGATGGCAGATAGGAGCATTTATGTTGCAAAGAAGTCTTGAAGGAGTGAAGTCTTGAAGCAAGTGGCTTTGGTTTTGGCTTTGGTTTTTCATCTAGGCTCTTTAGAGCTGTTATTTTAGGGGTACTCTGGCATAACATCATGTGGGTGAGCCCAAAGCTGCTTTGAATTATTTTATTATTTATTTACTCTCTTACTTATAATACCTCTCTTATATCCCACCAATGTGTGGAGATGGTGACAGCTAACAATATCTAAGAGTACGCATCTGAAATATTGGAAGAGAAACTATCTACCCATGGTTGAATTGGAAGAGAAACTACTCACAAGAAAAAAATGCTCATTAAATTTCTTCCTCTAGATTGAGTCTTAATTGTGGATCATAATTAAATAACTGACTCTTTTGGAAAGTAATATATGTGGCTTAGGTTTCATGAACACCATTTTCTCATCTGACTGAAAAACTGCTTGAATTTTCTGTGTGTTTGTTTGTTTTGTTTTTCACTCAATTCCATTAGAGAATTCAGGTAACAACATGGATAACATCAAGTATTACTCCTTGGTAAAACAGTCTTTTTTAAATGTCCCACAGCAGACAAGCCAAGCCTCCTTGAAGGGATGAATCATGTAGAGATCATATTTGTTTCAACAAATGACTTGTCATCTAGTGCCTATTGCACTTTTCAGGGGAAGAACAGACTAATTTTTAACCACAGGAGAGCTGGATATACTATGTATTACTCACTGACAAATATATGAACTCTGTTTCCAGCTTTACTTTGAAGAATTGCACTTAGGAACTCCTAATTATACAATATGTCAGCTAAGAGATATGAAATGACAACTTAAAGGCTTTCTTTCAAACTATGACTGCCATTTATTTTTTTAAGTGATATTATTTATTGTACAGGAGTAGACATTCATAGCACTTTGCACTTCTTAAAACTGAAGGAAGGTTCCAAAGACCTAAAAATTTGAGAACCTTTACTAAGTATTGGTCAAGCAAATGAAAGTTCTGGTAGGTGGGAAAGGAGTGTAAGAAATACCAAAATTAGTGACCAGTGACTATGCAGGAAGAAATGAGCTACAAAGACAATTTGAAGAATGTGAAAACCAATATTTAATGTGTGCTAAGAGATAAGGATGGACATATTTTGCTCTATAAAATAAGTAGTTTGGTAGATGACAAATGGTGCAGACAGGAGATGGATTGCAAAGAACTCATGGTAATGGATAGAGACCATTTGAAAGGTAAATTTTGAGGGTTGTGAGTTTCTGATTACAGAGTTCAATATTTTGGTCTGCCTTTTAGTACTGATTCTTTTACTTATCATCATGATACTTTACAGTATTCTTTATTTGGAAATTATTAATAGTGTTAATTCAGTATTTCTAGACATTTTTACCTCTACATTCCAAATGTTACAAATATGTTAAGTAACAAAAGCATATGTGTGATTTATTATAAAGTTGTAATAAAATACATTAAAGTTTCTGAAGCACACTTACTGGTACCATATCCTTTTTCTCTAAGTGAAGGTAGAGTGAAAAAACACCATAGCCTTTAGAACCAGATCTACTTGGGTTATACTACTATAAGGATTCCTTGCTTCACTAATCTAGTGGGGTTAATTAGACTCTGGGTTTTATTCTTCCAATTTTTAAATATTAATTTTAATGTCAACATATTATTATTAATGAAGATGACATGCATTCCTACAGTAGAGGAGATGATCAATAAATTGAAGCTGTAGCTGCCCTTTTTCTGTCAGGTAATAGGACTAGTGATTATGATACCATAAACTTAAGGATGGTAGTACTCCTCAGGAAAATCTTTATAGTTTTATACAAGTTGATCTTCAACATAAAGTAAAGGAAATGTTACATATATCCATGTACTGGAGTTTCTATGCAAGCAATTTATGTTGTTTTAATTCTGCTCAAAACAGTACATAGTAAGTTGTCTTATTTCCTTAAAGGAAGAGATAATTTAATTCATATTTTCACTGAGCTTCCTTAAGAAAATCTAGCATGTGAATTTTTCTTCTTCATCCCTTATGTTCTGTCCCAACCTGCTGATGCTCTGTTTGCCCACGTTAATTTTTTTAGCATTGATTTTTAAAGAAAAACATTGACCTAGTGGTACTATCCTTTTTTATTTTCTATTATCTCATGTCATTTTAAGTTTAACCCGTTTTAAATTTTTTAAAGCAACAAATATCTGTTATATCACAGTTTCTGTGTCAGCATCTGAGTCTCTGATGTGGTTGCATTCAAGCTGCTGGTTGAGCTGGAGTCATCTTAAGGCTTGACAGAGAGGATTTGCTTCTTAGCTCATTTATGGTGCCTGTTGGCAGCCCTCAGAAAGTCTGCTATCCTTTTTATCGTGATCACTGCATCACTGGATAGAAACAATTGAGCTTTATTTTTTGTTCTTCCAGAAAAAAAAGCTACATGCTTGAGTTTATAACAGACAGTACTGCTTAGCTGCTCCAATATCTGTTCCTAAATTTGTTTCTCCTAGCTACACTTTGGCTACTTGTGCATACTATTGGCCAAACGAAGTGGAAGTCTGTTTCTGTGTTCCTAGAAAACCTTTGCTTTCTTGACATAGGTGCTATTCTACCTTCACGTTCCTGCTTCCTGCTGGAGACTGTTGTATTGACAGGAGCAATAAGTCATCAGTTCTGACAACTCAGAGCCCTTGAATCAATCCAACAGCTGACTTGATCGATACTTCTTGTTATGTGAACAAAAATAATGTATTGCTTAAGCTTGTGTTGTAAATGATGTTCTGTTACCAACAGCTAAAAACATGCCTATCTGATATATTTTGCAATATCATTTTTCCTTTCTGGCCTTGAATTTTCTCACAGATAAAAGTAAATGTAATGGTTAACTTTATACATTAACTTGAATGAGCTAAGGATTTCCCAGATAGCCCATGAAACATTATTTCTGGGGTGTATCTGTGAGTGTGTTTCTGGATGAGATTAACATTTTCATCAGTGAACTCAGTAGACTATCCTCCCCAATGTAGGTGGCACCATCCAACCTATTAAGGAACGGATTAGAACAAAAGGCAGAGGAAGGAGAAGTTCACCCCTTTTTCTTCTTGCTGCCCTGCCTGAGCTAAATCATCAGTCTTCTCCTGCCCTTGAACAAGGATTTACACCATTAGCTCCCCTGGTTCTCAGCCTTTTGGATTAGGACTGGAATTATATACCACTGGCTTTCCTGGATCTCCAACTTGCAGATAGCAGGTCGTGAGACTTCTCAGCCTCCATAACTGCGTGAGCCATTCCTCATTACTTACTCTCTTCCATATATATATATATATATATACACACACACACACACACACACACACATACACACATATATATGTATATATATATGGAGAGAGAGAGCAAGAGAGAGAGAACCAATACAATAAGATGTATATATCTATATCTATCTATATCTATCTATCTATCTATCTAGCTATCTAGCTATCTATCTATCTATATATCTTTCTCTGGAGAACCCTAATGAATACAGTAAGGATCTAAGGATCAGATAATAGAACATATATAGGAGTTGTAGTCCCAAACATCTTCATTCTTATTCTCTGTCATGTTTGCCCTGATCAAGTTATGGAAACTATCTGGAAATTGAGAAAAAGAAGCTACTCTAAAAATGAATTTTAGTTTTGATCTTGCCAACTGCATTCATCTCCTATGCATTAATGGCCAATTTTAGCAAATTTTTGTTTTGAATCAGGTTTTCTAAAAATTGAATGAGAATAATTATTTTAACTATTCTGATATGTTTCTCTTGGTACTGCATCTCATAAATTCATCTTCATGTGTGAGTTAGTAAAGAGAAAATGTCTTGCAAATGAAGGAAATAATTTTGCCATCAATCTCTAGATAAATTCAAACAATACATATATAAGTTAATAGAAAATGGCCTATTGTATATGTTTTTTAAATTTCTTCCACATCTCCATCTCTGAATTAATTATCCTTTCAAGTTAATCACATTAACAGAGGATAAAGAAAACACTGTTGGAATTACCTTACTTGTGCAGATTATAAAAACTTGGCAGAGAAGTTTCTATGTGATACCTCTGCTATAAAAATTACATATCTTGTATGCAACTCTGCTATCTTTATTACCAAGAGAGTATGATTATGGATTTACAGGAGTGAGAAATTAGACCCAAACTAAGGAAGAAGAAATTATAATGAATTTGTAGCATTGACCTCATTGAGGTGAAAAAAGAAGAATTCTTACTTGGATTCTCTTGGCTAAATACAAGAAAAAGCTGTAAAATGTGAAAAAAAAAAAATAAGGGAAACTAGGGAGGAGATATAGTAACTTATCTATGAAAGGTAGATGCCTAAGGGACAAGTGAAATGTATAATCTATGTCCCAAACAGATTAAATATGAACCTAAATGGTTAACACAATTAGCCCTGAAATATACAACACGCTAAAGATAAAGGCTGAATCACCCAAGATGATGAAAACACCATAGCAACTCGATAACTTGTTAATATAGACCTACTGAATTTGGACTAAACTTGTCTGAGGCTTAAATGTCAGATGAATTCCATCCTTTCCTCTCACATCAGGCCCTTCACTAAAGTGCGTGTATCTAAGGGAAACATGTACAACAGATGCCGTCTCCTGAGGCAAGAGTCAGACCTAAAGCACTCTTATGATAGACTTTTTTTTTGAACTATAGTTTTGAACTCTTTTTTGAACTACAGTTCTTCACAGTTTGAACCTTATCACCCTGCCACATTCTGCCTCACTCGATATACCTCCTTGGACCTGAGGTAGGCATCTAGATTTTTCTGTAGTTATGAAGCAGTATGATTAAAAACCTCTGCCATAAAGGAACTTCTTACCCTGGTTACATATCAGCCTTTTTGGTGAGCATTTGAGAAATACAGAGAAACTCAGTGGACAGTGGAATGATATAGAATAATGACATAAAATGAGATGGTAGCAAGCAGAACCCATGATTAAATAGAAGTGTTATAATGGTTACAATGGTATAGAAAAGAGCTATAAGTGGAACAGAAAGTGACCAAGTCACCATAATGGTGATTCATTAGATTTAGGTTTTATCACAGAATGCCATTTCAATTTCTATGTGACATGCCTGCACAGTCATTGATAGAGTTTCCTGTTTTCTTTATTTCCTCATGCATCCTTATCATGTCTCCCTAATTATATTAGCTTGATTATGTTTCTACAGCCTGAAAAGTTCTAAGTGATGAAGTGTACAAGCACGAATCCTTATATTCTGGTCTGGGTCTAACATTTTTCTGGATGATGAATTGTACTGAGGTCAAATCTCAGGCCAAAATTGAGCTTTGCTCAGAGAGGAAATAGAGTTGCCTCTTTTTGTTGTTTGTTCTATCTGCTCATTTGTTGGAGAGTAATATTTGTTTTGCTATCTTTTAACAAATGCTCTATTTGAAACTCTAAGCAAAGCCACAATATTTTCACTGTATTTGAAACAGAAAATATAATTAAGTTTTGATTAGTACCACTGGTTTCTCTTCCTTGGTTGATGTAATTACCATTACATGACAATTCAGATACATAGTTTAACCAAAGCAAATAGTAAAATATCCCTCAGGTCTGTCATCCTATATTGTCCTCTAAATGCAAGTCACTCCTGTCATCTGTCTCTACTCCTCTCTCACCCCTTTGTTGCTATGTATTTCTTCCCTTCTGATTTAATTTCTCACTATAGGCTTCCTTGCCAACCCATTCCACTATGCCATCTGGAGCACCAGTGCACTGTTGAAAACAAAGCAAAACAACACACAATTACATGACATCAGCATATTCACTGAATGCTCTCTACCCCTTGCCTTAAATAAAATCTTTCTCTCCTCTAAGTGTACCAGGGTCCTTACAAACCTTCTGAGTGAGTAAAGAAGATTCATTCATTCATTAAGTATATACAGAAAGATCAGAGATGATGGGGGAAGGGAAGGAGAATGGAAATTTCAGCTTTTTCTGATTATTCCTACTGCCTCAAAAGTAGTCCCTTTCACATTCATGCAAAGACAATTCCATTGTAGGCTGATGAACCATCACTGTCTGCCTGGAACTGTTCTGATTTTAACACTGTTAAGTCCTGCACCCTGAGAAATCCCTCAGTCACAGGCAAACCTTACAGTTAAGCATCCTAGATTTTCAAGTAATGTCACCCTACATCCCTTCTGTAAACATAATTCTTTCTTTATGGGACAACACAGTCAAATATGGCTTATATTTCTACTGCTTGACTGAAACTATTGAAAGTTTGAAAGTCTTCCCATTTAATGGAGTGCTCTCCTTTCCAGGTTTATAAGACAAAATTCACTTCTGGTTTTCTCCCGTCTTTCTGGAAACTTGACAAGCACTTTAACATTTCTCTGACTCCATGTATAATTTAAATGTTGGCATTTCCCATAAGTCTTGTCCTTTACCCCTTATTCTCATTCCATATGTTCTCCATGGATGGATTCACTTAATTCCATTTGGATTTAATTATCAATTATATCCTAATGATCGCCAAATCTATTTCACATGTGATTTCTCCCATTTACCTATTACCTGTTAGACATCTCCACTAGAAGATGCACACTCATATTAATATGCCTCAAATTAATTCTAATCTTTCTCCTGCTATTCTATTTCTCATTTTTGTGGGAAACACAAGCATACACTCAGAGGCTTAAGCAAAATCCATTTATCTCCCTTACAGCTACCATACCCACTCTCCCAATCCAGTGTCCAGTCTGAAATATTCTACCTCACTGATACATTTCTTATATGCCATGCTTCTTCACATAATTTATCAACCAAACTAAAATATATTTCAAAGCAAAAGAAGAAGCTAATCAGACAAAACACTGGAATAAGAAGTGTATCAACTGAGACCTTTCATGGTCTTTGTGTTAGCTGACCTTTTATGGTCTTTGTGTTAGTTGAGGTTTACCAAAAAAACCCAGAACCAACAGAAACTGACAAGATGTGTGTTTCTGTGTGTGTGTGTGTGTGTGTGTGTGTGGAGAGGGATGGACAGAGAGACAGAGTCAGAAATTTTAAATTGTGCAGCTAAATAAAAAAAACTATAAATATCCATTTCATCATCTCATTTTTAATTTGAATTCCATGGCTAACTATTGCCTTGTAGAAAATCACAGAATATACTATTGCTCATAGTGCCCTATCATTTGCTGAGAGGAGGGATTTGGTTCTCTGTGTTTTTTTTTCCCCTTGGTTCCATTTCCTTATTTATAAAAAGAAAAATGGGCTAAGGTCTCCACTGGGAAAAAATAACAAATGATCACAGATTATTGGTTATTTTTAGAATAACATTTACGAAGTTTTACAGCTGGCAATCTGTAGGAGAAATTGAAGATGATTACAGTCTGAAATACAATAGACACATTTAAATTCCAAAGAGAACACATTCTATTTCATTAAAAGCATTGAAAATTGATGGTGCAAGTACAGTAAAAACTCAATTAACTGATACCTGACTTGCCTAGAATTTTAATTAGCCAATGTTCCCCTCAGATTTGATTTTTAGAAATCATAAATAAAAGGGGGAAAATTGCACACTGATATAAACTTGAACAAGACCTTTAATCATGTCATTTTCCCATTTAGACATCTTCAGTTAGTCTCCTTGACTTCCAATTTCTTCTTCCCAATAACCTTGCACTTTTCTAATTTCCACGTGGAACTGGAGTTATCTTGTGAAATGCAAATTTCCTCCATGCCCACTCTAGTTTAAATGTTTGAAGGCTGCTCTATCATCTTAGATTCAAGACAAAAGTCCTTGAAATAATCTACAGCCTCCTCATGGCCGGCACCCCACTTCCTCTGCATCATTACATTGTACCATGCACTTTGCCTTCTTCTCTAACTGCATTGGCTTTCTAGCAACCCTGAACTATATTCATGCTCATCCTTGCCAAAGGAGTGTTTTATCTGTCTGGAAATTTATTTCTTCCCCTTAGCCTAGACAATGCCTAGACACTGTATACCAAGAGGAATAAAATCTATTGCATGAATAGGCTCCAGCTTAATCTGTACTTCCTTAGAGAAACTTTCTCTGCCATCTTTCATGCAATTAAACTCCACCTTATCTGCTCTCTTACTATATATTTCTCTTCACAATAATTATACTAGTAGCAATTTAACAAACATTTTGAGATTATTTTATTAATATATGGATTTCTCATTTATAACCCCCCAAGGGCATCCAAATGCATTTTTGTTCACAATACTGTCTCCAGGACTTAACACAGTATCTGGCACATAGTAAGAGTTCAATAAGAATTAGTTGAATTCATATAGATTTCTTATATAGAGACATAGTCTCCAGAAACAAAATAAAGCTCTTGTTGTGAGGTGTTCTGAATTTCAGATATCTTAATAATACTATTTGAGATCAGAGTGGAAGCCATTCACAATGCACCTACCCACATGTATTTATGGGACCAACTCTCATATACTCTAGACACCTACAGCTCAGAACTCTCCCCTCTAACAAGTCAGATAAAATTTGGTAGAAAAGAAAAAAGAGTAACATGTAAGAAGTCTATGCTTATCTAATGTGTGAGTTGTAAAAAGGACCTATAAATGGATTACTTTTATAGGGAAAGTGGGTAGGCCCCAGGAAAGAGAAAATAAAGAAATAGAATGGTGGGTGAAGTTGAGGAAAATGGTAAGCAATAGGTGAAGGTGAAAGGAAAGAGGATGAGACATGAGGGTGTGACCCTGAAACCATGAGTCAAACACCATCAGCTGATGCCACTCCCACTCCCCACACACAGCTGGACTTTGTAAGACTTTAAAACAACTTCCTTAACACTTTTGTATAGAACCTCTGAGAACTTCACTGGGGACATTTTTGGTCAGGTGAAATACTGTATAGAACAGATAATGACCTCTCCATAGCCAGCATTGATGGCTATTAGTAGTACAGTTATTGAGAATGAAGGATCAGAAAGGAATATCTATTCACATAGAAAAACCTAGAATATATCATATATATACATATATATATATATGTATATATATATTCAAATAAACAAGATAAATTTGGCCACCTGACTTCTTTCATGCCTTATAAAAAAATAGTTCTGTGGGCCTGCCACATAAATATTTTGTGCACTCACACACACACGTTCACACACATAAACATATGTACATGCATGTTTATATTTTCACACATACACACACATATATACTTACACATAGATGCAGAAATCAATATAAATACATATTCATTGAGAGACAGAGTGAACAAGCCGTGATAAAATTTGATTAATCCGAAGAAAATTTTGTGATACATGTCATATATGCAACTCAATGTGGTTTATGATGACACTATTAAAATAGATTGATTCATTTCCTGTTCTTTAATATTACTTTTCGTCCAATAGAAGCATGGGTTAAAGATAAAAATTAAAGTCTGACATAATTTTTTTCAACTTTTCTAAGGTTATGATTTTCTGAAACATAGAGTTTAAATCTGAATACTAAGAAGTATGTAATTAGATATTTTTAAAAACATATTTACTTGCAAGCCTAATGTATTTTGTTCTGATGAACAACAATTACTAGCTTGAGATTTAGACAAATATATTTGAAGCCTCAGAGCTGTGACAGACTTTCGTGACTATTTGTTCACTTATTTGTTCATTCAAGTAATATTTATGGGTTGTCAATCCTATGGCTGATAAAAATTAGGTAAAATATTGTATCTTTAAAGAGTATCTACATCTTAATCAAAATGTTCTAAATTGCTAGCAGGATCATGGCAATTAGTTTGAGAGTAATAATTCAGAACAGGGAGTGTCTGCCTCTAAGAGGGACAATCAGAAAAGTTTCACTGAGTTAACCATTAGCTGAGCGTTGGAGAGTGGGCATGATTAGTGAATGCAAACATGGATCACCAATGGATTTTTTAATGGCAGTGGAATTATTTCTTCAAACATAATAGATCTTTGGACCCTAAGAAATTGAATTGATAAATGTGGTTGGAACAGAAGTGGATGGTTGAGAACCATGACTAAAGGCTGTATCACCCAAGAGACTTTTGTGAAATCCAGATTTTCTCATCTACAACACTGCATTTGCACATAAGGAAACTGAAGCTAAGTGTCTTAACTTGTGATCATGTAATCAGTTAAGAGTTGACAGTTAGTTAACAGCATAAAAAGCGGTAGAACTTAGATCTCCTGACATCTATTTATCAATAGAATGGAAGATGTAGAAAAACAAATGGATTTTTGGCATCAGACTTTGCCATGACTCTAAACTTTGTTACTGGTTGTATGCTCTTAAGCACCATATTTAACATCTCAGATATCAGTATACTTATCTGATAAATCAAAAATAATGTCCAGTACTGTTTGAAAGCAACATAGAAAGAGTCCCAAAATTATTGTAAAAGGCCCCTGAATTTAAACAATCTCTATTACACATATGAACACTAACACCACTAAATTTTTCTTAAATGAAGGAGGGTATTATGTATCAGTTAATAAACACAAATTTTCCCATATAATATAAATTCAGTTTGGCAGGGACACAAAACTCTGCACCACAGATGATTTGTGTTATCATTTGAATATTGTGTTAAATCTTGTCATTTTTTTAAAAAGGAAATTGATTAAAGATTGAGGAGAGCTGAAACTAATGACAGTACAATTGGGAGCTAGCTTGGGATAATTAGGCATGCTGAAAGTAGTGATTTCCTAGCCGTAATCAAAGACTGACGGATGTAAAGCTGGCCATGTGTTCCAATTAAAGAAAATACATGAAATTCCAGAAAGCAATATGAAAGAGAATATCTCGAAGTAATATGAAGTGATAGAAAAATCATAGAAATCTGTATAAGGATGTGAAAAATGATGATCACAAAAAAATACATTGTCTCCAAATGTAAAGAAAGGTAATCAGGTATACAGAGTGATGGTTCAAGAGAGTTTTACACAGATTTCTCTACGTAAGAAAAAATTAGTTTTCATATTTATCTTGACAAATTTTCCAAAATATAAGTAAGATTCTGTCAAATTTCTCCTCAAAATTCTCCTAAAATATTATTTTCAGTCTTTACATGATAAGAATATGCATTTACAAATATCAACATCCATTATGAAATATTACTTTAAGCAAGAAGAACTAAAATTTGAAAATATAGGTTAATTTAGAAACCTAAATAAGCATTCGAATATCTTATTTAATCATATATACATTACTATCTTGGATTGAACCAGCTTACACACCCACACACGCAGATATACACACTTGCACATGCATTTATACTTACATCCACACTTATAAGATAGGTGTTCCTTTATCAATTTTTATAATTTCAATATTTATACATATGCCCAGGAAAAATTTAGGTATGAAAGTGGAAGATAGCTTCTTTACCTCTCCAAAAATTTTGATTAATATGCAATAATTTGGTTTCCCTAAAATGCTATCACAGCAAATCATCTAATGAAGCTAGAAAAGAAATATACCTTGAACATCTTATTCTATTTATTGAATGGGGATCCACAGAGGATAATTCCATGAAGACAAGTTGAGTGATTTTTTCATTCTGAGAAAGAATTTATCATGAACATTTGTTGATCCATGCTTTTAGGCAGATGCTCTGCTGCCTGAGAAGACAGGTGACCAAAGGCTCTGGGATATACATAGTATTAGTCACCTTCAGCAAGGCTGGACAAATCTTGTAGTGTAATGACTTTAGTTAATCTTTCACCTGTCGCTTATATGAAATATACTCATTTCTTCTTGAAGGTACAGCTGAGGAAGAGTATCTCATCACCATCCTGTCTTTACACTTGAGGGAAAAGAGATGGAAAAAAAGTCAAAACAACTCAAAACAAAACAAAACAGTAGCCTGGGACTCAGAAATTTCTAATAGTCTGGTAGTGTTTCCTAATTTTTCTTGGTCTTAATTTACCTTTCATTAAAAGGATATGAAGAAGTGTTCAACCCTACTTTAGGGAATTGGCATTAGAATCATGTGAGTTTATATGTGGGGACATTTTGAAGAGTATAAAGTGCCATACAAATGCACTTACATCTAAGTAAGAGATCCAGCACACAATAGGCTACACCAAGAGAACTGTTTTCTGTTTTAAGAGGTACATAGACTAGAGCATATTCTGAGGTTAAAAACTTGAGGTAGAGAGGATCTACTAATGAAGCCACAAGATAATGAAGATTTTATGTGTTTAGTGAAGGGTGTTAGAAAGGTTTATGATAGTGGACTGTAGAGAGAGACGGAACTAATGAGTAAGGACAGGAAAGAGATTTTTACAAATGAAAATAAGTGTACTCAAATAGCATTATCTAAAAGTTGAATCAACTGGTTTAATAAGTGGTGAGTTTATTGATGTATTTGGAGCTTAAGTAGAGACTAAGTTGCCACCTGATAGTAAATAAGATCTCAGATGGATAATGAGATTGTATGGCTGCTATGGTCCCTGCCATTCTGATTTTGAAAGGCTGTTATGAAACACCATTATGATCACTGCATGGTTCAGTATTTTGATTATTTATTGCTGTATAACAAACTATCCCCAAACTTAGTGGTCTATGATGATAATTTCTTCTCACAATTCTGTGAGTTGACTGCTGCTGGGAAGGCTGGTGTTAACACATATCGGCCAGTTGGTGGTGGTCAACAGCTGGGAGGTCAGCTGCAGCTCAGTTCACCTTCATGGGTGTCTTTCCACATGACCACTTGGGCTTCCCTACACACTATGATGACCAAGTTTCAAGAAAGTGTGTTCCAACAGGACAAAGTGAAAGCTCAGATCTCTTAAAACTGAGACACCAGAGTTACACAGCATTGCTTCCAGATCATTCTGTGTCAGGTGAGTCACAGGGAAAGCCCAGATTCAGTGTGCCAGGAAAATGCACAAGGGCTTAAACGCCTGGAGTGAGGATCATTGGAAACCGTCTTGGAAAGTGGCAAAGAGAATGTAGAACAGACACAATTTTAAACAGAAGTTTTGGAAAGCAAGAAAGGAGCCTAGAAATTATTGAAATTAATTAAAAGATTGAAAGGTAAGTTAAAACATGGATATCAGAGCTTCACTGTGTTAACATCTAGATTTTAGTCAAACATAGGATGTGAGTGAAAGCAGTTTAGTCCAATTTAACAATTAATGAGGATGTATTAGGTGACAAATATGGGACTAGTTACTGAGGTAACAAGATGTGCCTTATATAATCTCTGTATTTGAGACACTTCTTGAATAATTGGGAAGCAGACTGGAAAGTAGGTACCAATAACACAATATAAATGATATTAAAAAAAAGATTTATACAGTACTGGAGAGAATACATTTGAAGTGACCACAGAGATGAGAAAAGACATGAACTCTTCTTTGAAAGATTAGTTAATTTATTCCAGCAGTCAAATAGAAGGATAAGCAAAGGAACTAACTTTTATTATGTGCCAGGTGCTATGCTAGGTGGTATTTGTCAATTACCTATTTTGTTTTTTAAATGATTCCCTTGAAGCAGATATTCCAATGCCCATTTTATACAAAGAAGAAACTGAGGCTCAGAGAGGTAAAATAACTCACCCAAGGTTAAATGTATCAAGGAACTCTGATTCCAAAATCCATTCTCTGCTTATTGCCCCACACAGCTTTACAGCAATAAAAGGAAACCCAGTCAGTATTGACTTGGGGATCACTGAATTTGAAACATTCTCAGAATGTTAGTACCCATGCCATGAAACTGTCTGGGCACGTCTCATATAAAAAGTCACAATTGCATCTATACATCATCTCAAGAATTCCTCAGATCACCTCCCATGTGATTCTGTAAAAATTCCCTGTGGAAGGCTAAATTAGGCCTGTCCCTGCCTGGGTTATTTCTTCCAGGTGGAAGTATCTACTGCCTAGGAAGTTGGAAATGCTCAAGATTTTGATACGGTTAGAGTTAAAATCAGAAATCATAAGCATTTAGCTAGTAGTAGCAACAGTTGAGGTAGAAAGGGAAGGAGTAGCAATATAATAATAATAGTAATAGTAAAATTAAAAATATAATTATAATGCACCCGAATGATACAGTGGCATTACACATGCTATTCTACTGCTGGGATATTCTTCTGTACTCCTCTAACCTTTTATCTAAGTTAATTCTATACTATTGAATACATTTGTATTTTAGCTTATACAAAATGTCTGTTCAGTATATCATCCCTAATTTCTCCAGCCTAGGTACAATTCTTTTATAGTCTCTTAAAGCATCATATTCCTTTCTTTTATAAAACCAACTGTAATTTACTTGTACGAACATTTGATTTATTCCTGTATCATTTTCTATTGCAAAAGGTCTATTAAGTCATTTGGGGGGGGGGAGCATTTTATGCCCAGCTTGTACTCAGTACACAACATATAGTAGATATTTAGACATTTCTGAATGAATGAAGGGTCAATTAAACTCTGGGCATGTACAGTGTGAACAGGATGCTGAGTAATATCAACTTTCAAGCAGTGAATTCAGAAAGAGGTGCCCTTGAAGGAGGAAAAATAAAATATTGTCCCCTATAGTTAGAAACCTTTCTCCACAAATGTGTCAGCTTAATGTATCTGCATTTGCATGTCCATAAATTTACTAAATTGCTCTTGATCATGCACATATGCATGCACACACACACACACAGACACACACTCACAAAACTATTACATCATTACCAGTAGTAATCTCAGGTACTTTTTGCTACTAAATATGTTCCTAAGAAAAATTTTTTATTCAAGAGTGTAAAAAGACCATTTTACTAGCCAAAGAGACAGGTGTTAGAAGTTGAAAGAGCCAGATTTAAAAATCCAATTGAAATTGGCATGTTTTTTTAGCTATGAGATGCTTTCTATAAGTTTCAAAATCTAGAAATTGTGATGAATAATTGCATGTGTCAAGTTGGGGATTGTTTGGGGATGAGATTAACACTTAAGGTGGTGAACAATGACTAAAGCTGACCATCTCCCCATAATGTGGGTGGGCTTCATAGAGTTAGTTGAAGACTCGGATAGAACAAAAAGAATGGTGTCCCAGAGCAAGAAGGAATTGTCCAGCATACTGCCTTCAGAATTCATCTGTACCATCAGCTCTCCTGAGTCTTTAGCCTGCCAGTCTAGACTAGAGCTGGAGGATTGGCTCTGCAGGGTCTCCAGCCTGCTGGGCCACATTGTAGATTTTGGAATGCCAGTTTCCACAATGGTGTGAGCCAAGTCTTTATAGTATACATAGTATTTATATATATATGTAGTATTTATATATATATAAATATATATAATGTCTTCTATATATGTCTTTATATATATATATATATATAGTATTTGTTCTGTTTCTCTGGAAAATAATACAGGTGTTGGTACCAAGAGTGGTTCTAGAGAATGCAATCTTAAGAATAAATTTTCTGAATTGCTTCTGAATTGGTTTCTGCAATTGTCTCTCTAATTTGATTAGATTTAAAGATGCTAATGACTCTATTTTCAGTATTAAAGAAGCATTGATAGCCCATGGCATGATCTGGCAACAGAGTTACACAAAATATTACTAATGGATACTCCTAATCAAACACTTATAAGAAGCAAGGGTTGAGTGATAGTGTTTATGATACTTTAGAACATTTTTGTCAAACAAATGGGTGTAATGAGATTGGTGGGTTATGCCTAATGTTGCTGGACAAAATGGGGAAAGACAAAAGATGAGCTCAGGGATTGAGATTCCCAGATCAAATAACACATAAATAATCTAAAAGCTTCTATGTCTGCCCTGAAAGTGACCCTTTTCTCCTGTAGCCGCAGGGCTGAGATGGCTAAAAACCAAACTCAGAATCTCATCCTGTTAGTAGCTAACAATGCAAACTGAATTCCCAGCCTCACAGGGTGTCTACTATTAAAGTGAGGACATTCATTGGGAAGGAATGGTGATGTGTGGGAAGACAATGATGAAGGTGGGCCAATGTCCAAAGGCAGGAGTAGATGGATGTCCCAGCTCAGAGAGATCAAATTTACCCTTCCTCCACCTTTTTGTTCTATTCAGGCTTTCAACAAATTGGATGATGCCCACCCACACTGAGGAGAACAATTTGCTTTATTCAGTTCAACAATTCAAATGCTAATCTCTTCCAGAAACAACCTCACAAACACATTCAGAAAAAAATATTTTACCAGCTATGTTAGCATCCCTTAGCTCAGTCAAACTGACACATAACATTAACCATCACACCAGGCAACTGTGTATGATGGAAAAGGAAATAATCAGACCTCTCAGGGACTACTGGACACTGGTTCTGTACTGACACTAATTTCAGAAGACCCAAAGCATCATTATGGTCCACCACTCAGCACAGAGGCTTATGGAGGTCAGGTGAACAATGGAGTTTTAGCTCAGGTCCATCTGACAGTGGGTCCCAGCCCCAGTGGGTCCCAGACCCAGTGGGTCCCAGTCTCAGTGAGTCCCTGAATCCATCCTATGGTTACTTCTCCATTTCCAGAATGCATATTTGGAATAGATATACTTAGCAACTGGCATAATCCTCACACTGATTCCCTGACCTGTGGAGTGAGGGTTATTTTGGTGAGAAAGGCCAAATGGAAGCTACTACAACTGCAATATATCGATACCATATTCCTGGAGGCATTGCAGAAATTAGTGTCCCCATCAAGAACTTGAACGATGCAGGGATGGTGATTCCCACCACATCCCCATTCAACTCTCCTATTTGGCCTTTGCAGAAGATAGATGAATCTTGGAGAAGGATAATGGATTATAGTAAGCTTAACCAGGTGGTGACTCCAAATGCAGCTGCTATATCAGATGTGGTTTCATTGCTTGAGCAATTAATACATCTCCTGGTACCGAGCATGCAGTTTTTGATTTGACAAATGCTTTTTTTCTTAATACTTGTTAGTAAAGACCACAACAAGCAGTTTGCCTTCAGATAGCAAGGCTATCAGTATACCTTCATTGCCCTACCTTAGGGGTGTATCAACGTTCCAGATCTATGTCATAATTTAGTTCACAGGGATCTTATTCACCTTTCCCTTCTACAAGGTATCACACTGGTCCATTACGTTGATGACATCATGCTGATTAGAACCAGTGAGGAAGAAGTAGCAAATATACTAGAATTATTGGTAAGATATTTAGGTGTCAGAGGGTAAGAAATAAATTCAACAAATTCAGGAGTAAAATTTTACCTTAGTAAAATTTCTAATGGTCCAATTGTGTGTGGAGCATGTTGATATATCCCTTGTAAGGTGAAGAATAAGTTGTTGCATCTGGACCCTTCTTCAACCAGAAAAAGAGGCACAATACCTAGTGGGATTCTTTGGATTTTGGAGGCAACACAATTCTCATTACTCCTAACCAGTTACTAAGTAACCTAAACAGCTGCTAATTTTGAAAGGAGCCCAGAACAAGAGAAGGCTCTGGAAGAGGTCTGACTGCCATGCAAGATGCTCTGTCACTTGGGTCATATGAACCAGCAGATCCAATGGTGTTTGAAGTGGCAGTGGCAGACAGGGATACTGTTTGGAGTCTTTGGTTGGCTCCTATAAATGAATCACAGTGTATGCCCTTAGGACTGTGGACCAAAGCCTTGCCATCCTCTGTGGATAATAATTAGTCTTCTGAAAAACAGTGTTTGGGGTGCTAATGGGCCTTAGTAGAGACTGAATGCTTAACCATGGGCCACCAAGTTATCATGTCACCTGAGCAGTCCCTCATGTTTTCTGACTCATCAAGCTATAAAGTTGGGCATGCAAAGCAGAATTCCATCATCAAATGTAAATAATAATTATAAGATCAGTCCCAAGTAGGCACTGAAGGCACAAGTAAGTTACATGAAGACTTGGCCCAAATGTCCATGATCTTCCCTCCTGCCATACTATCTGTCTTTCCCAGCCTGCACCTATGGCCTCATGGGGAGTTCTCTACAATTAATTGATAAAGGAAGAGAAAACTCCGGCCTGGTTTACAGATGATTCTGCATTATATGAAGGCACCCGAAAGTGGACAGCCACAGCACTACAGCCCCTCTCTGGGATACCCCTGAAGGACAGTGGTGAAGGGAATTTCTCTCAATGGGCAGAATATCAAGCAGTGCACCTGGTTATTCATTTTGCCTGAAAGGATAAATGGCCAGGCATGTAATTATATACTGATTCATGGACTATCTGCAGTGGTTTGGCTAGAAGGTCAGAGACTTGGAAGGACCATTCTTGGAAAATTGGTGACAAAGAAATTTGGGGAAGAGATTTGTGGGTAAACCTCTTTGAGTGGACAAAAAACATGAAGATATTTGTTTCCCACGTGAATGCTCACCAAAGGATGACCTCGGCAGAGTAGGATTTTAATAATCAAGGAGATAGGATGGCTCATTCTGCAGTAACAGTCAGATTCTTTCCCCAGCCACCCCTGTCATCACCCAATGGGCTCCAAGAACAAAGTGACTACGGTGGCAGGGATGGAGGTTGTGCCTTAGCTCAGCTACATGGACTTCCACTTGCCAACTCCAGCCTGGCTCTAGCCACTGCTCATGCTCAATCTGCCTGCAGCAGAGACCCACACTGAGTCCCCCATATGAGACCATTCTCCAGGGTGATCAGCCAGCTAGCTGGTGACAGGTTGGTTACTTTGGACCCCTTCATCATGGAAGAGGCAGAGGTTTGTTCTTACTGGAATAAATATTCACACTGGATAAGGATTTGCCTCCCATGTATTCATTGCCTCTGACAAAACTACCGTCCACAGACATAATGTTTTAATACCATCAAGATATTCCACACAGTATTGCTTCTGAGAGAGGGACTCTCTTCACACCAAAGGAAGTGCAGCAATTGGGTTTATGCTAATAGGATTCACTGGTCTTACCATGTTCACCACCATCCTGAAGCAACTAGCTTAGTAGAAGAGTAGAATGGCCTTTTGAAGACTCAGCCAGCGAGGTGGCAATATCTTGCAAGGCTGGAGCAACATTCCCAGAAGGATGTGTATGCTTTGAATCAGCATCCGATATATGGTGTTGTTTCTCCCATAGCCAGAATTTATGGGTCTAGGAATAAAGGGGTAGAAATGAGAATAGCACCACTCATTAATATCCCTAGTGACCCACTAGAAAAAATTTTGCTTCCTATTCCCACAACCTATAGTCTGTTGCCCTAGAGATCTTAGTTCCAAAGTGAGGAATACTTCACATTAATAATTTATTGAACTGGAAGTTAAGACTCTCACCTGGTCACTTTGGCCTCCTCATGCCTCTGAATCAACATACGGAAGGGAGTTATTGTGCTGGCTGGAGTGATTGATCCTGACTATCAAAGGAAAATTGCACTGGTGCTCTACACTAGAGGTAAGAAATATAGGAATACAGGAGATCTCTTAGGTCATGTCTTAGTGTTACCATGACCTGTGATTAAAGTTACTGGAAAATTATAACAATTGAATTCAGGCAGGACTATATGGCTCAGACCCTTCAGGAATAAAGGTTTGGGTCACTCCACCAGGTAAAGAACCACAACCAGCTTAGGTAGTTCCTGAAGGCAAAGGGAATATAGAATGGTTAGTGGAAGGAAGTAGTTATGAATACCAGCTATGACTATTTGACTAGTTACACAAATGAGGACTGTAATTGTCATGAGTATTTCCTTGTTATTTTGTTATGAGTATGCTGTGTGTGGAGAATATATACATTTGTTTTCTTCCCTCTCTTACCCCTTTATCATATACAATAGATGTACTGACTTTATATCACAGTATTTAAGTATTTTATCTTTATATCATAGTATTTAAGTTACAGGATATCAAGAAGAATTTACAACCCAGGATTTTGCATTCTCTTCTGAGGAAAGGGTTAGTGCATTTTCAGTTGTACACATAATAGTTGTATTATGTTAGGTGCAAGTATGACCTCGTTATTGTCTTTATCTGGTAATTAAGCATGATTTAAGGAGATGTGTATGGGTGCCATTTATAAGCAGTGGACTCATGATAGCTAATTTTATGTATCAACTTGGAGGGTGTTTTTTGATGAGTTAATTGGCTTAGTATGTACTAAGCCAATAAACTTTGGGTAAAGTATATTGTTCTCCATATGTGAGTGAGCTCAGCTAATCAGTCAAAGGTTTGAATAGAAAAAAAAGCCTAACTTTCCTGAGCAGGAGAGAATTCTCCAGCTGACCGTCTTCAGACTTCATCTGCACTGTCAGCAACCTGGGTCTTCAGGTTTCTGGGCTTGGGCTTGGAGCCACACTTCATGCTCTTTCGGGTCTCTAGCTTATCAGTGTGTACTGCAGATATTGAAGTAGTCAGCCTCCATGATTACGTGAGCCAATTCCTTACAGTATATATCTTTCTATATATACACATCCTATTGGTTCTATTTACCTAGAGAACCCTGAGTAACACAAAAGCATACGCTTTTATTTTTTAGTTTATTCATCAAATAAGACAAAGAAGAAATGCTGGAGGAAGTGCCAGGCTTGGACCACAACTACATGTTGGGTTATAATTTTTGCCAACTCTATGATGAATCTATTTACAATATCACTGCTTCAACTCACCAAAGCCCAAGAATATATTTTTCGTTCTGAAATACAAGAAATCTGTTTATTCTCTTCAAATTATCAATGTGATTTTTGAAAACTGTGGATAAAAATGGAAGCTTACAGGATAAGAAGGCTCACTGGAACTTTATTCTGATGGATTGTTCCAGAAAGCGTAAGGAGCAAGAATTTGATTGCCCACTTCTGGAAAAGAGGTTTCTACATATTGAGAAACTTCTTGCCAAATGTTGGCCTAATTAAGCCTGAGAAAGCCCATTTCTCTGCAGGCCTGGAGCTGCTGGATAAAGGCAAGCAGTGCTGCAGCATCATGAGATTTCATTACTATGTTGGCAAGATTCCTTTATTAGCAGTAGTTGGGAGGACACCTGGCTAACTGGGGTTTACAGGATATATGATTTCTGCAACATTACAGCTGGAATGGTAAAGAGCATAATGCAATTTCTGGAGGAAGATGTTCTGCAGTTGGCCAAGAGCCTTTGTATTTCATAAGGATGCCAAAACCAATAACCCTCTTCTTCATGTTTAGAAGCATTCTGCAAAGTACATGAAGCATCTGAGGTGGTGGAGATGGGCTAATTCCTCAAGCTAGTAACAGCAGTTAATAGGATCAAGCCATCAAACTTCCCAGACTGATCTCCATGTATTTACTAAAATAAACAAACAAAAATCTCAAGGTACATACAGCATGATCACACACTATAAATAACCAAGGCCAATAAAAATCCTTCCTCTCTACTCCAATGCTCAAACTAAATTTAGACCAGTTTCAATTTGAACCTTGAAACTAGCTTTGTTTGTCTCTTTGTAAAACACAATAATAATTTTGCTTCAGCATTCTCTAATCAGAGGATATCATCAGCGTGGCTCCTGGATTATTCACTTACTTACAAAGAATTTCATTTCTACTACACAGATTATCTGGGTCACTTTCATATTTTTTTAAAAAGTGAATTTAAACATTGCTGTTAACCTAAATGAAACAAAAAAACCCTGAAATTAATTATATGATTGCTATTATTCTAGAACACAAGTTTTATCCTATTTATATTAAATCTTAGCAGTTTTATACATGTAACAAGCATAATCTTCTAAGAATCCTGAGAGCAAATCAGTTGTGATTTCTCAGATTTTCCTTCATTTTTCTCTCTGTAAATTCTAGTATGTTCTTTTATAATTTTAAACTAAAGGACTTTTTGAAATGTTCATATTTCATAGGTTAGATTGTGTGTTTGTCACTATATATAGTCCATCCAAGTTAGAAAACAATGGTACTTGAATTTCTCTTTAAAGGATAACTTTTATCTACATTTCATACATCTATTTCATTCCTTATATATGTTTTCTGTTCCATCATACCCAGAGGTCAATGCTTTTCTATGTCTCCATTCAATGTAGCTTTTTAAGTAAGACCAGTGGATGAGTATATTATTACTCTATTTATAAAATGAAAATCTTTTCACTGGGAACCCAGCCTCATAAGAGATATTAAGATATGTGTGCTTATAAAAAATAGCATTTTGTTCATATATATACAATTACTTTTAGTGTATCCCATATCCACAATTTTAAGAGAAATCACTCGTAATAAATACAATCCCTTATCATGATAAAGATTGTTTAACATTTCTTTGCTAGCTCCTCAGTTACTTCTGAACTTTTGACATTTTATCTTTCTCCTTCAATGTTCTTTCCTGCTCATCAATCACTGTTTTCTTTCTGTTCAATGTCAGTGAGAAGAGTAGTGATGCAGTCACAAATAATGAATCTTGAACAAGCTTTTGCCATTTATATCATAAATATGACAGTGCAATACCTGCAGACAACGTTATTTCCGGTCTGCATTCCTGTACACTGAAGTCAGTAAAATTGCTACTAGTCATAAAGCATGGACATGAGACATACTTGGTGCACTGAATCTTCTGACTGGAGAATGAATTACTGTTTCAGGAAGAGAGAATCAAGGCATCATGGCCTTTTGGTAGAAATCTGATTCTACTATGTTTTGAGCTTGTTCCTTACACATCCTCTTCATGATTTCGTTTAACCCAAGATTTGGACTAATTACTCTACTAAATAAAGCTTTGTCTGGATTTTTATACTCCCTTGATTCATAATGGGTATCCTAGTCAACTTCACCCCTTTGACCACTCTCAGAAGCAAGCATAGCCCATGATCTATTTTAATCCTCTTTTAAGTCTTATACTGATGTAATATAAGAAATAGCCAGTGGTTATGACTGACAAAGATTCTCTTCTTGACCAAATTCTACTCAGACTCCTCTGAATTATCTTCTCAATTAGGCCCTACTTTTCAGCTTCTGTGTTTGTCTCTACATTGTCCAATTCTGGCTAGGTCAAGTTAGCCAGAATCCCCCATCATTAATAACGAATCACCCTTGGTATCTGATTGGGTATCATCTTTCAGCATCCCCTAGGATGAACATCCTGGCCTGCCTTCAGCAAAAATCTTTTTAGCCAGAAACCCCACCCCCATCCTTATCACTGATGCTTCTTCTAAGAAATTTTCTAACTACTAATCTCCATCCTGCTCCTTGAATATAAATTCCCACTTTTTCTTGTTGTATTTGAAGTTGAACCCAATCTCTCTCCCTCACTGCAAAACTCCATTGCAGTGCTTCCCTAAACTTATTCTAATAGTCTCCCTGAATAAAGTTTGCCTTACCATCTGTAACATGTCATAAATAACTTTAACAGTTAGAATAATATTTTTGCCTTAACAGAACCAATAAACATTGAAAAATCATTATAAAATCATTGAATCTAAAATCTCAGCTTCCCCAAATTTTTAGTCTTTTCTCTCATTTCCTTTCTAAAGCTTATTCAATATCTATATTGACTGTACAAATATAGAAATAGCTTGTGAAAAATAATTTTTTTTGAGCCTTACACAGCTCTAAGTCATACACTTCATATTTCTCCTCCTAAACTTTTTAGAACCCTGGACAGCAAGAAAGAGTAGGCATTTAGCATGTTTTATGCACCCCAAGATCAAATGGAATTTATTCTTTTATTCTTTCATTCTTGGTTCCCTCTGTATATGTCATTCCATTTGACAGATGTTCTGGTTATCCTTCCTTTGCTCCCACCCCTACTCACTAGCAGGATATTGTAGGGATGTAAGGAGATCCTCACCCCTTCCTCTCTGCCATGCCACAGTTTTTCTGATCCTGTTCAATCAATTATAACTTCTCTCTGGGGCTTTTCCCATGGCTCCAGATACACTGGTTTTGGACGATACCTTCACCACACCGTGTCAGGACAAAAATTGCAAGGACTTCATGCTGATTCTACTTCCTTTGTGCTTCATCATTACCTTGTTGATTCTTTTAACCCTTGCCTTAAATTATTTTCAGTTAAATTCTTTTGAATGTGCAATCTGTATCTAAATAGAATCCACATTGAATTATCTGAAATGTTCCTTTCTTTGCCTACCCTGGACCCCTTCATATAATTAAATCTTCTTTTGAGTTTAATTTTAGGCCAATCATTACTTTCTCAGGAAAGTTTTGTCTCACCTCTCAGACTAAATATTTTCACTACTAATGCTCCCATGAAACACTGTAATTTTCTTATAAAAGTATTATATTCCTTTCCATAATTATGTTACTGTCTACCTCATTTAACTCTGTTCTCTATGAGAGCTGGGTCCAGGTCTCCCTTGATCATCTTTCTATTTGCAGGGCCTAGCCATGCCTTCTGGCATATTGTGGGCACTCAATACATAAGTTGAAAGATAACTGAATAAGCAAATAAATTGCTATTTTGATTCAAGTTAACATGTACTGTACTGTTTTCTCTCATGTCAGCAACTCCCCAAGCACTATTCCTTCTTTTTGAATTAGTTAACTTGGGCCATTTGCTGACATCCCTTTGATTATGTTTCAGTAAAAGATATTTCTCAAAATAAAATAAAATTATTTTGAGGGAAAAAATAGGTTGTTTAGGTGAGCAAAGAAATCTTTAAAATGATAACTGTACTCATTTGAGTGTGGTAGTTTTGCTGATCAAAAGATTTGTCAATATACAAGCATCATTACTTAAAATGGCTAAGGGCAAGTCTTGACAAGCCTCAAGAAATTTCTGCCTCAGGAGACTGATCTGGCTTCCAGATCCCTTGACTTTTCCAGATCCTTGTAAAGGTCAGGATGCAATTCCCTTGCAATTCAGGCTTAGCTTAGCTCTACCAAAAGTTTTATCTCTGATTTTGAATTTAGCTAGAATGCTTTCTTCCTTTCCCTTTCATTATTCTAACAAGAGGAACCTGTTTTTGTCTTGGCCACTCACTTTGCTAAAATTTAAAAATTCAGTAAATTTCTGAATAGGTATTTACATTCACAGCAAACATAGGAAATTCCTGGTGGGAGAAATAGTTAGTAATATCAACAAGTTGCAGATGCTTACGTATTACATTACTTATTAGCATATTCAAAATCACAGTCCTTATATTGTATTTTATTTCCTCTTCAGTTTCTAAAACACCATTCCTAAATCAATTTTTATACCAAAAATAGTGAGATATTATAGCCTTTCAATAATTATATATTAACATTAAAATGATATGTTTTTAAGATAGTAACTATGATTTCTAATGTCAATTTTTATCTTTCCTCAGAGTAAATATTGACTAAACAACAAAATTTTAAAAATTAACTTACACACCATCAATATCAGCAACAATAGTTACATACAAGTAATCTTTATATACTAGAACTTATATTCCCATTTTTAAAATAAAAATAACAATACCTAGGGCTTACTGTGTGTTGGTCATTTTCCATGAATTGAGACAGGCACTTTACATTTTTACTCTCTGTTTTTCATTAAAAATATATATAGGAGTTTATCTCCACTTTATAGATACAGGAGTAGAGCTTAGAAAACTTAACAATTTGTCCAAGACACACAGCCATAATTAAAATACAGGGTTTCCTCAATCCACAGCCTCTTTCTTATTCTGCCTTAGAAGAGTTTGAAGAGCCAAACAAGAAGGTGACTAGACAGCATGGAGGCTAAATAGGTCCTATAGGTTATAGGCCTGTGTTTCAATCGCATCTCTATCAATACTTCGTAATGTGTTCTTGGATACATTGCTTAAGTCTTGAGTCTCAGATTCTTTTGCTGTGGGGTAGGCACAATATAATTTTTTAAATAGATTGCAATGAAAATGAAATACACACAAAAAAGAAAAGGTACCTGGTATGTAGTAAGACCTCAATATGCTAGTTATCATTATTATTGGTATTATTATTTCATACTCCTTTCCCCAACCCATATCATTGAGCTATTAAAAACAGATGCTGTTCAAATGTCAGAAATTTCCCTCATAAGATATCTTGGTTTTAGACTAGATGGAGTAAGCACACTTCAACCCGATTCCCCTGTTGATTACAACTAAAATTCTCTAGACAAGATATATAAAGCAACTACCTGAAGACTCTGAAAATTACAAAAAAAAAAAAAAAAAAAAAGATGAATTTTGGAAGGAGAAAACTGAAAAAGCAACTTATACATGGGTGAGTTTTCCATTTTCTCTTTTTTTTCTTGCAAATTTTCCCCCAAGGGTGGGCCCAGTCACAGAGTTAGGCAGCAGTGGTAGTGCCAACGGCTAAAAACTTAGAGAAACCTTGTCTTTTTGGCCAGATTCAGAGAGATACCATTAGAAATATTCTGTCGATGGTTTTATAATTCATATACACAATGGATACTGTTTTAATTCATTAATTAACTTTGGGATTCCTCAGATTAACACAGTTCATAATCATTTTTGGTTCCTGTTATTTATTTTAAAGCAATTGACTACAGTGTGTGTGGGAATACTGGAGTGTGCAACTGCCCTATAAAGAAATTTCCCATTGTTTTAAGGTCATCAAAAGAAACTATCATCATCATTATTATAAAATGTGCTTGTGTATTATTATTATGTTATAGGCCTTGATCTAAGCGCTTCAGAAATTTTAACTCACTGAATTCATACAAAAGGAAGTAAGTTTTATTATTTTCCCCAATTTACAGAAGACAAAACACAGACATGGAGAAGTTAATTTAGTTGCTCAGTGTAACCCAGGTAAGTACATGGTGAATGAAGCCAAGATTCAGAACTGCATTTGGAATCCAGAGTTCATCATCTTATCTACTACACCAGATTGACTTAGGACAAGTCCTGAGGTGAAGTCCAGTGTAGCTAAAATGCATTTGTTCTGCCCCTAACATCAGTGTGATCTCAGACACATTAAGTGACCACTCTCAGCCAAGTTTCATTTTCTATAAAATGTGAGATTGAACTGCAGCACAATTGATGGCTTTTATAGCTATCCTTTTACTTCTATGATTCAGTTTACTGTGTATTGAAAGCTTCTTATGAGCAGGGCATGATACATATACCTCATCCACTTTATCTTGCAAAGGAGTTGTTAAGCACTTAGTAAATATTTCTTTTCTCAGAACCAGGGGGTTGAAATATATGGCAAGTACACAGAAACCTTGATGATCCTCACTTATCCAATGGTGAAATTATGTAGTTGATCTGGTGGAATAAGAAAACAGATCTGACTCCCCCTCAATACTATCCTCTCCAACATTCTATCAACTATGATTGGAGAAACCCTCATTATATTTTGCAATACATGTGTATACACACATACTGAAAACACACATGCATACAAACATAAACATAGAAAACTCTAAAAAAGACATACAAATTAAATCAGTTTATGGAAGATATCTACAGTTAAGGATATTATATCAATAGAAACATTTTTTTTTTTTCTGATGGCACCACCTTAGCAGTCTTTTCAGTGACAGACAAACTACCAAATAAGAGTGGTTTTAATTGAGGTGGAGTTGGAAACGTATGACTCAAAAGTTCCACTTACTGTAGAGAGTATACTTTATTAGTCTCTTAGGTTCTGTCAATCATGTGTACGAATAAATAAAACCAATCTCAACTTTGTACAAATTAGAAAAAGGTGCTCTTTTGGTAAAATGACTTCACAACATAGTATATGGATTGGCAAACAGGTGGTGGTTGACATTTTATTCCCTAAGTCCACTAAGCCAACCACTTTCACGCAGGGTGAGTACTGTACAACTACATTTGACAGCCCTAATCATATTAAAGAGCAGGCTGTTACATTGTCCCCAATATCAAAAGTTGTTTTTTTTAATGTATAAATTCAAAAGTGAATGGAGTAGCAGCAAATGGGTATCCATCTGTGACTTCAATTGATAAAGACCAATTCCTGTGACACACAGGTGATATGCAAAGGTCGGTTAGGTCTTATCAATTTCCCAAAAGAAGTCAAAGCTAAGCAGAGCCATGCATGACCTGAACTATTTGCTACCATTTGAGAAGAATTACAGAATGTTGGAGTGGGAAAATTGCTTAGAGATATTCATACGTACTCCTTTGTTAAATAGTAGATGAAGGAAATTGAACCTAAATGTGTTTGGAGACTTTCCTAAGATCAAGGATGTCACAAAGGCCTTGCAAATGATTGACCCAAGTCTCAGTTTTTGTAGAGAATACATGGAGAATATAAACTATAGAAACATGAGTAAATTTAGCATCACAAATTTTTCCCCTTTTGTGTCAGCAGAAATCATTTTTTTCTGCAAACAAAAGATACTCCAAATGTGGCTAATGGCTCCATTCATTGATAGATTCATTCAATACATATTTAGTAAGTGCTTACCAGCCCATTCAAATGGCTTTTAACGGTATAGACGTCACTTTAGGATACAGACATAGCCACCTAAGACTGATCATGTTGATTATACAATATGTCTTCTGCCAACACAATAGAGTATCTATTGGGTACAATGGGCTAATAGATGCCTATTCATCTTATGTTCCCATTCTCTTTTCTCTTTCTTCACAATATAGCATTGCAAACTAGAACATCTTGTCTCTCATATATCTGATATTTCACATTCATCATTTTCTGTTCCTCCCTCAGAGTCAAAATCGACAACTATTTTTCTATAGCTAGACCCAGGGATTTCTAACTATTAGTGTCCTTTCTACAACACAATGCTATCTCCTAGGAGTCAGATCTTTTTTATTACAACAATTACATTTTTCTAGTAGCTATGCTAACCTAAAGCATACTTGAAGAGAGACTATAAGTGGAAAAAGGTACTTTGTCCATGATGTTCCTCTTTATTCAGGCTTCATCAAGAGGCTCCTTTCTCTCAGAATACTTTTCATTTCCTATCCTACTTTTCAGTTCCTAAAAATAAAATGATTATTTTTGAGCTGTGGGTGGAAAAACTAATCTTTAGCATATGGTCTCATCACAGATTGTGACAGTATTACATTTCAGAAACAACCAAGGCGCAGTAATTACTCCTTCCATGAGTTTGATTATCTCTAGGGAACGAGAATGAAGGAAATTCTGAAATTTCTATTGGCAATAAGCAAGGGTGCTAGAGTGATCAGAAACTTTAGTTTTTCAGAGTTTAATCCTTAGTTCAATGTTAATCTCTCATTGAGTTACATATTGTCCTGTTCTTTTTATCAGGGTCAGGAAGCTTTGCTGATTAAGTGCTAGACTGACACTCATGCAGACAGACAGTCTTCCTGTTTCCTCTTGCCTCTGCCATCTTCAAGTGCCGGTCTGTACTATGTGCGGATATCCAGTAATCGATTGCTAGGGAACGACTTACATGTGCATGATATGCCATTTTTAGAGGAACTGTCATTTCAAATAAGTTTATTCAGAAAATAGATCTACTACTCAACCATACCGTTGACAAATATTAACTGAAATTACAAATTTAAGGAAATACCAGACACAAATTTCATGGTGATATGAAATAGGATTTATTATTTAAAATATTGATATATAGAAACTGGTCAGTTCAGATGATTCAGAGTCAGAGGGATTAGCAAGATTATCCATCCTGAGTGAAGTATCCTGAGTTTCATCAGAAGTCATAGTGGTGGGTGATAATGTTGAGGTAAGTGAGGAATATATATAATATATAAACTTCTCTAATCATGCCAGTTTCTGTTACGTTCCAGACATTAATCATCCTAAATATATCCACAGACCACCTCATCTGAGCCTAATATAGCTTATCAACCTTAGAAATGATATATCTATATGATATCATATATGTCAGAATTGAGAGGTACAGAACACAAACATAGTCAAATTCTTGATATTCAGGCTAGTTTCCTATAAGTCCCCATTCATTTGTTTTTTTATTTGTGCTTTCTAGTGTTTTGATAGGAAATCCTGACTCTGCTCCAGGTAACTTGGTAAGGGTTATAATATGTCTTCCTTATGATTAACAACAAGCTAAACATTTACTGGACTTCTAGGAAATTGGTGGTTGTGTCCATTGTTTGGCATTATATTTACCTTAAGCACCAACCAGATTTTCTCCATCACTCTTCATAGTATGTGATTTGCTCACCTCCATAAATTCCTTAGATATTTTCCCGCTTTATTGTCTTTGTTTATTCTTCCTCTGGGTTAAAAGTAGTTGCTTATCACCTCCGTGAATAAACCCCACATTGATCTTCTTCAGATGTACCCTTCTCCAGTTCTCACCAAGTAGATATGATCTTTCTTGCACTCTGAAATAACAGGGAAATTTTGTCTCTCATTTGACTTTTACTACTCTCCTTTTTGATATGTAGCATATTATGAATTTTTCTTTATGACACTTTTCTCTTTCTTCACAATATATTGTATCCTACCCAGGATGTAGCATCATGTCTGCTGTGGTTAATATGTTCTAAATATATACATAAATATATATACATTTATATGTATTTATTCTTTTCATTTATTTATGGATAAATATGATGTCCTTGTGTTTGAGTGTTTGACAAACCTGGGACTGACTCCTCATAAAATTTCACTATTTTTGGTAGAATGAAATGGAACATTATGAACACCAAGAGACAGACCCAAAGGCTCTTCATGTTTACTTCTTATCAAATGCAATGGCCAAAAAATGCACATAGATTACTTGTACTGTTCTCATTCTTGTGCCTGAAGATGATAATCATCAACTGTCAGATGAAGAGTCTTGTTCTTGCAAACTGCCTTTGTTTCCTCAGTAATTGTGTGTGGATGATGGAAGAGACTCAAAATGTATTCTTTAACTCTCTTTAGGCTCCACCAGGAAGCTCTTTCATCCAAGAAAGTTGGTCCCCTACCATAAATGGATTTCCCTATAAAATGGATTTATAGAGAAATTCTCCTTCAACAGCATTTTGACTTTTATGGAAAACAATGGGACAGACTATATATATGTATGAGACATACATACAAAAATAGAAAAGAGTTTTCATAAACAAGAAAGACTTTAAAGGAATTAGTCGGTATTATCCAATTTCTCTCAGTGCAGTCATAAAAAGGACACAACCTTGGTTAAATTCAATAGCAGTTATCAGTATCTTAGTTTATGAGGACCTGTTGCTAAATGGCATTGCTACGAATTCTCAAAGTCCCTTTGTGGATTTTCTGAGTGATCCCCAGTAATAAGTTATAATCCATAAGACTAATATCTACCAATTCAGCTTAGAATTTAATGGCTCTATATAAATTTGTCTAAGAAATTGGTGTTTCTAAGAATATTATAGAGGTATTTGATACATAATCATCTGAGATATCTAAATAAAACACAGCTTTCTAAAATCCATAACAGGTATTGATACAACATCTCTGGAGTCAAGACTTGGAATTCCACCTCTTTAACAGGCTACCCTCTGATGGTTTGAAGATCACTACTCTAATACCAATTTAATTAAAACACAAATTTTGATGCTCAATTAAATTGTCATTTACCTGATATTTGATCACCATTATTAAATGCTTTTCTACATTTTAGCATGCTAATAATCTTACAACCTTAATGGTATAAGCCTCTTTCTTTTTTAAGACTTTACTTTTTAGAGCAGTTTTAGGTTTACGATAAAATTGAGAGGAAGGTACAGAGATTTTTCCGTATAACTTCTGATCCCACATGTGCACAGACTCCCTCGTTATCAATATAATTCACCAGAATGGTACATTTTTTTCCAAGGAAAAACCCGAATTGACATATCATAATTACCAAATGTTCATAGTTTACCTTATTGTACACTCTTGGTATTCTACATTCTACAGATCTGGACAAATGTATAATGACATGTATCCATTATTATGATATAATACATTCCATCACTCATACCATTATTATAGTGTCATACATTCGCTCCACTAACAAGCCTTGGTCTCTATCTTTCCCACTTATTACCCTTAGCAACCACTGATCTTTCTATTGTCTTCATAGTTTTGCGTCTTCCAGAATGTCATATAGTTGGAATCATACAGAATGTAACCTTCTCAGATTGGTTTCTTTCACTTAGTAATACACATCTATGGTTCCTACAAATCTTTCCATGGGCTTGATTATTTCTTTTTAGTGCTAAATAATATTCCATTTGTCTAGACATACCAGTTTATCAATTCACCTACTTCAGGACATCTTGGTTGCTTCCAAGGTTTGACAATCACGAATAAAGCTGCTATTAACATCCATGTGCAGGTTTTTGTGTGAGCATACATTTCAGCTTCTTTGGATAAATACCAAGGAGTGTGATTTCTGGATCTTATGGTAAGGGTATGTTGTTTTCCAAAGTGGCTGTACCATTTGACATTTCCACCAGCAACGTATGAGAGTTCTTGTTGCTCCACATCCCCTCCAGCATTTGGTGTTGTCAGTGTTCCAGATTCTGGCCATGATAATAGGTGAGTACTGTTATCTATTTGTTGTTTTGATTTGCATTTTGCAGACGATATGATGAGGAGCCTCTTTTCATATGCTTATTTGCCATCTGTATAACTCTTTTGGTAAGGTGTTTGTTAGGGTCTTTGGCCCATATTTTAATTGATTTCTTTGTTTTATTATTGTTGAGTTTTAAGAGTTATTTGTATATTTTGAATAATAGTCCTTTATCAGATGTGTCTTCTGCAAATCTTTTCTCCTAATCTGAAGCTTGTCTTCTAATTCTCTGATATTGTCTTTCACAGAAGTTTTTAATTTTAATGAAGTAAAACTTATCAATTACTTCTTTCAGGTAGCATGTCTGTGGTGTTGTTATCTAAAAAGACAACAGCATACCCAAGGTCATCTAGGTTTTCTCCTATGTTATTTTATAAGAGTTTTATTGTTTTTCATTTTATATTTAGATCTGTGATCCATTTTGAGTCAGTTTTGTGAAGGGTGTGAGGTCTCTGTCTAGATTCACTTTTTTGCATGTGGATATCTAGTTGTTCTGATATCATTTGTTGAACAGATACTCTTTTATCTGTATTGCCCTTGTTCCTTTTTTCAAAGATCAGCTGACTATGTTTGTTGATTCTATTTATGAGTTTTATATTCTGTTTCATTGATGCATTTGTCTATTTTTTTGCCAACATCATACTGCTTTGATTACTGTAGCTTTAAAGAAAGTCCTGAAGTTGGAGAGCATTGGTCCTCCAACTTTGTTTCTTCTTCAGTACTGTATTGCCTATTCTGAATCTTTTGCTTTTCCATATAAATTTAGAATCAGTGTGTTGATATCCATAAAATAATTTTCTGGGATTTTGATTGGGATTACACTGAATCTATACATCAAGTTAGGAAGGACAGACATCTTGACAATATTGAGTCTTCCTTCTTATGCATGAATATGGAATATCTCTCCATTTTCTTAGATCTCCTTTGATTTCATTCATCAGAGATTTGCAGTTTTCTTCAACTAGACCTTGTACATATTTTGTTAGATTTTTATTTTATCTTGGGGGGTGCTAATGTAAATGGTACTGTGTTTTTAATTTTAAATTCCACTTGTTCATTGTTGCCATATAGCAAAGTAACTGATTTTTGCATATTAACCTTGTATCCTGCACCCTTGCTATAACTGCTTATTAGTCTCAGGAATTTTTTGTCGATTCTTTCAGACATTTTTCTGTAGCTGATCATATCAACATAGATAGTTTTATTTCTTTCTTCCTAATCTATATACCTTTTGTTTCTTTTTTTTGCCTTATAATACATTAGAAAAGACTTCCAGTAGGATATTGAAAAGTAGTGGTGAGAGACGTCATCCTTGTTTAGTACCTGATCTTAGAGGGAAAGTTTCAAATTTCTAACCATTAGCCAAGATGTTAGGTATAGGTTTTTTATAGATAGTCTTTGTAAAGTTGAGGAAGTTCTCCTTTATTCCTAGTTTACTGAGTTTTTATCATGAATGGGTGTTGGATTTTGTCAAATACTTTTTCTGCATCCACTGATAATGATCATGTGATTTTTTTTTTTCTTTTTTGGTCAGCTGATGTGATGGATTACATTAATTGATTTTGAAATGTTGAACTAGCCATGCATACCCAGGATCAATTCTTCTTGGTTGTTGTGCATAATCATTTTTATCTTTTTGGGTTCAATTTGCTAATATTTTGTTGAAGATTTTTGCAGCTATGTTTATGAGAGATACTGATCTATAGTTTTCTTTTCTTGCAAGGTTGTTGTCTGATTTGTGTTAGTGTAACGCTAGCCTCACAGATGAGTCAGGAAGTATTTCTTTTGTTTCTATCCTCTAAAAAATGTTGTAGAGAATTGGTATTATTTATTTCCTAAATATTTGGTAGAATTCGCCAGTGAACCCATCTGGGCTTGGTGCTTTCTGTTTGGAAGGCTATTATTTATTTATTCAATTTCTTTAATAGATACAGGCTTATTCAGATTTTCTACTTCTCCCTATGTGAGTTTTGGTAGTTTGTGTATTTCAAGAAATTGGGCCATTTCACCTAGGTTATCAAATTTGTGGGCATAGAGTTTGTTACAGTATCCCTTTATTTATCCTTTTAATTTCCATAGAGCTATAATAATGTCCCTCCTTTTATTTCTGATATTATTAATTTGTGTTCTCTCCCTTTTTTTCTTAGGTTAGCTAGAGGCTTATCAATTTCATTGATCTTTTCAAAGAATCAGGCTTTGGATTCACTGATTTTCTGTATTAATTTTCTTTTTTCAATTTCATTGATTTATGTTCAAACTCTTTTTTCAAGCCTCATCTTCCTTATCTCTAAAATAATATAATGCATGAAAAGCACTTAGCAGTGCCTGGCATGTAATAAACAATGATAAATGTTAGTGATTGTTATTATTATCCGGCCTTGTTAAGAAGAACAGAGTGCTCTGAGGTATTTCAGAAATTAATTTTCCCTCTTCCTCCTGAGAGAAGCAGGAAGGGATTTTTCTTGGATATTTACTGTGAAAATCTGGTCCAGCTCCTGGAGGTAAATCTCACAATATTGTAAGGACCTCCTAATGATTGCATCCCCCTGGAGTTTTTAACACTCAGAGTGTTAGCACTGAGCCTCCAGCAATTAGTCAATTACAGTTAGATTTTCCTAGCCCCACACTTGTTCCCATAGGGGATTCAGTTCTGAAGCTCTGCTCTGGTAAGCCATGACTCCCTGTATTTGCCTGCTTGTCTTTCCAATCTTAGGGCCAGGAGTTTCACCTGTGTCCTCCCTTCTCTTATGTACCCAAGTAAAGTTGTTGATTTTTCAGTCTGTTCAGCTTTTTTACTTGTTGTTAGGACAGACAGAGTGGCAACTTCCAAGCTTTTTATATGCAAGATCAGGAACCAGAAGTCATTACAAGCATTTTAAATTCATTTTTGAGGTCATTTCTAAAAAAAATACTTCTTTCAAAGTACTTCTACCAAATTATGTGTTACAAGCAATTAATTTAATCAAATTTATAACACTCCTTATAAATTTAAACAACTTAACTATTTTACCACTGTTACTTTTTTTCCTAGTGGTTAGAATCCCTTTATCTGACTGTTAATCAAATTTGTACATATCACAGCTTTCTTTTCAGTGAAGAATTGGTATTTTGGTGAAATGAAAGGTGAAATGAATCAGTCAGAACTCTATTTAAACCTGCTGCATTTAGTTTTCAAAACCTGTAACTGATTAGATAACAGTGAATTTATAGATACAAGATGATCAAACTAATGATATTAGCAGATGCCACAGAGGCAAAAGATAATCAATAGCAAACATTATCATTTGGTGTCCCAGCCACAGATCATCTCCATATTTTCCTCAAGGTTTTGCTATTTTTTCTGCATCAGAAGATGCCACTACTCTCTCTCTAATTTCTCTATTCACACCTCATTCTGCATTTTTCCTTTTCACTGTGACTGTCACTAAGAGTTTCACAACTGTATGCAACTTACATCGTTAGATCAAAGGCCAGGGCAACAGTATGGCCTTCAGTGTGAAACTGTCATCTCTATAATGTATGACAAATGGGCTAAAAGGTCTGTTGTCTTCAATGAAGATTAAAAAAAATAAGGAAAGAAAAAGACAACCACAGTAATGCAAACCAATTCTATCTTGCACAAAATACTGCACATGTATAAATAATTATTAAAATCATAATAATGATGGTATAAATAATAATAATGAGAAGAAGGAGTGGGAAGCTTGGCTCCTCAGTGAACTAGATACAAAATGATAAAAAGGAGCAAAATCAATCCAATGAAAATTGAATTATAAGGGAATTGGTTATGAGGTAAAATAGCCATTCAAAAATTATGTGAGAGCCTTGATCACATAGATGGAGCAAGCTGTTAAACCAGATTATTATATTGGCTTTGAATTCTGACCCTAGTTCACAATTACTGGCCCAGGTTAAGAGAGTCTGTAATTATTTATAATGCCTTACATTTATATACTACATTACAGTTTACAAAACATTTTAATTTTTTAAAACTTATATTCTCATTTTATATGTTAAAAGAGAAAGAGAGATGTCGGTTACATTTTGACTTAAGATTCATAGCTAGTGACAGAAGTGGGCCCAGAACTCAGGATTTCAGACTCTCAGCCCAGTATGTTACAGTACACACCATAATCATATGCTTAATTCTTCCCCACCCATCACGGCTAAAACTTCACTAAACTCACCTCCTATAATGGCTGCTGCTTAGAAAGGATCTGGGTACTTGTAAAGGGATCTGAACCGTGCTTGTCATATTGTCAAGGAATTCTGATACCATGCAATCATTGCTTGCTGGTGAGAATTTTGACAGTCTTACTCCTGAGCAGGAAGATTTATTTGAAACTATCTTGAATAAACTTTTACACTAGTAAATTTTTTACATCCAATAACTACAAATGTGGAAAAAGTATTTTCCTATTTTTGACAGATTCTAGGTAAATACAAATTTAAATTGAGGTTCAGAGACTAACATATATTTATACATGAATAATTATTTATCTAGTATAAAGTGTGCATATAAATTCAGCTAAACATGGAGGAAAGTATTAAATCATTAGGCTCTTTTTTTTTTAACATCTTTATTGGAGTATAATTGCTTTACAATGGTGTGTTAGTTTCTGCTTTATAACAAAGTGAATCAGTTATACATATACATATGTTCCCATATCTCTTCCCTCTTGCGTCTCCCTCCCTCCCACCTTCCCTATCCCACCCCTCTAGGTGGTCACAAATCACAGTGCTGATCTCCCTGTGCTATGCGGCTGCTTCCCACTAGCTATCTATTTTACATTTGGTAGTGTATATATGTCCATGCCACTCTCTCACCCTGTCACATCTTACCCCTGCCCCTCCCCATATCCTCAAGTCCATTCTCTAGTAGGTCTGTGTCTTTATTCCCGTCTTGCCACTAGGTTCTTCATGACCTTCTTTTTTTCCCTTAGATTCCATATATATGCGTTAGCATACTGTATTTGTTTTTCTCTTTCTGACTTACTTCACTCTGTATGACAGACTCTAACTCCATCCACCTCACTAAAAATACCTCCATTTCATTTCTTTTTATGGCTGAGTAATATTCCATTGTATATATGTTCCACATCTTCTTTATCCATTCATCCGATGATGGACACTTAGGTTGCTTCCATGTCCTGGCTATTGTAAACAGAGCTGCAATGAACATTTTGGTACATGACTCTTTTTGAATTATGGTTTTCTCAGAGTATATGACCAGTAGTGGGATTGCTGGGTCGTATGGTAGTTCTATTTTTAGTTTTTTAAGGAACCTCCATACTGTTCTCCATAGTGGCTGTATCAATTTACATTCCTACCAACAGTGCAAGAGTGTTCCCTTTTCTCCACACCCTCTCCAGCATTTATTGTTTCTAGATTTTTTGATGATGGCCATTCTGACCGGTGTGAGATGATATCTCATTGTAGTTTTGATTTGCATTTCTCTAATGATTAATGATGTTGAGCACTCTTTCATATGTCTGTTGGCCATCTGTATATCTTCTTTGGAGAAATGTCTATTTAGGTCTTCTGCCCATTTTTGGATTGGGTTGTTTTTTGTTATTGAGCTGCATGAGCTGCTTGTAAATCTTGGAGATTAATCCTTCATCAGTTGCTTCATTTGCAAATATTTTCTCCCATTCTGAGGGTTGCCTTTTGGTCTTGTTTATGGTTTCCTTTGCTGTGCAAAAGCTTTTAAGTTTCATTAGGTCCCATTTGTTTATTTGTGTTTTTAGTTCCATTTCTCTAGGAGGTGGGTCAAAAAGGATCTTGCTGTGATTTATGTCATAGAGTGTTCTGCCTATGTTTTCCTCTAAGAGTTTGATAGTGTCTGGCCTTACATTTAGGTCTTTAATCCATTTTGAGTTTATTTTTGTGTATGGTGTTAGGGAGTGTTCTAATTTCATACTTTTACATGTACCTGTCCAGTTTTCCCAGCAACACTTATTGAAGAGGCTGTCTTTTCTCCACTGTATATGCTTGCCTCCTTTACCAAAGATAAGGTGACCATATGTGCATGGGTTTATCTCTGGGTTTTCTATCCTGTTGCGTTGATCTATATTTCTATTTTTGTGCCAGTACCAAACTGTCTTGATTACTGTAGCTTTGTTATATAGTCTGAAGTCAGAGAGCCTGATTCTTCCAGCTCCATTTTTTATTCTCAAGACTGTTTTGGCTATTCGGGGTCTTTTGTGTTTCCATACAAATTGTGAAATTATTTGTTCTAGTTCTGTGAAAAATGCCAGTGGTAGTTTGATAGGGATTGCATTGAATCTGTAGATTGCTTTGGGTAGTAGAGTCATTTTCACAATGTTGATTCTTCCAATCCAAGAACATGGTATATCTCTCCATCTGTTTGTATCATCTTTAATTTCTTTCATCAGTGTCTTATAATTTTCTGCATACAGGTCTTTTGTCTCCTTAGGTAGGTTTATTCCTAGATATTTTATTCTTTTTGTTGCAATGGTAAATGGGGGTGATTTCTTAATTTCACTTTCAGATTTTTCATCATTAGTGTATAGGAATGCAAGAGATTTCTGTGCATTAATTTTGTATCCTGCTACTTTACCAAATTCATTGATTAGCTCTAGTAGTTTTCTGGTGGAGTCTTTAGGATTCTCTATGTATAGTATCATGTCATCTGCAAACAGTGACAGCTTTACTTCTTTTCCGACTTGGATTCCTTTTATTTCTTTTTCTTCTCTGATTGCTGTGGCTAAAACTTCCAAAATTATGTTGAATAATAGTGGTGAGAGTGGGCAACCTTGTCTTGTTCCTGATCTTAGTGGAAATGGTTTCAGTTTTTCACCATTGAGGACAATGTTGGCTGTGGGTTTGTCATATATGGCCTTTATTATGTTGAGGAAAGTTCCCTCTATGCCTACTTTCTGCAGGGCTTTTATCATAAACGGGTGTTGAATTTTGTCGAAAGCTTTCTCTGCATCTATTGACATGATCATATGGTTTATCTCCTTCAATTTCTTAATATGATGTATCACGTTGATTTATTTGCGTATATTGAAGAATCCTTGCATTCCTGGAATAAACCCCACTTGATCATGGTGTATGATCCTTTTAATGTGCTGTTGGATTCTGTTTGCTAGTATTTTGTTGAGGATTTTTGCATCTATGTTCATCAGTGATATTGGCCTGTAGTTTTCTTTCTTTGTGACATCTTTGTCTGGTTTTGCTATCAGGGTGATGGTGGCCTCGTAGAATGAGTTTGGGAGTGTTCCTCCCTCTGCAATATTTTGGAAGAGTTTGAGAAGGATAGGTGTTAGCTCTTCTCTAAATGTTTGATAGAATTCGCCTGTGAAGCCATCTGGTCCTGGGCTTTTGTTTTTTGGAAGATTTTTAATCACAGTTTCAATTTCAGTGCTTCTGATTGGTCTGTTCATATTTTCTATTTCTTCCTGGTTCAGTCTCAGCAGGTTGTGCACTTCTAAGAATCTGTCCATGTCTTCCAGGTTGTCCATTTTATTGGCATAGAGTTGCTTGTAGTAATCTCTCATGATCTTTTGTATTTCTGCAGTGTCAGTGGTTACTTCTCCTTTTTCATTTCTAATTATATTGATTTGAGTCTTCTCCCTTTTTCTCTTGATGAGTCTGGCTAATGGTTTATCCATTTTGTTTATCTTCTCAAAGAACCAGCTTTTAGTTTTATTGATCTTTGCTATTGTTTTCTTCATTTCTTCTTCATTTATTTCTGACCTGATCTTTATGATTTCTTTCCTTCTGCTAGCTTTGGGGTTTTTTTGTTCTTCTTTCTCTAATTGCTTTAGGTTCAAGGTTAGGTTGTTTATTCGAGATGTTTCCTGTTTCTTGAGGTAGGCTTGTATTGCTATAAACTTCCCTCTTAGAAGTGCTTTTGCTGCATCCCATAGGTTTTGGGTCATTGTGTCTCCATTGTCATTTGTTCCTAGGTATTTTCTGATTTCCCCTTTGATTTCTTCAGTGATCACTTCGTTATTAAGTAGTGTATTGTGTAGCCTTCATGTGTTTGTATTTTTTACAGATCTTTTCCTGTAATTGGTATCTAGTCTCATAGCATTGTGGTCAGAAAAGATACTTGTTACGACTTCAATTTTTTTAAATTTAACAAGGCTTGATTTGTGACCCAAGATATGATCTATCCTGGACAATGTTCCATGAGCACTTGAGCAAAATGTGTATTCTGTTGTTTTTGGGTGGAATGTCCTATAAATATCAATTAAGTCCATCTTGTTTAATGTATCATTTAAAGCTTGTGTTTCCTTATTTATTTTCATTTTGGATGATCTGTCCATTGGTGAAAGTGGGGTGTTAAAGTCCCCTACTATGATTGTGTTACTGTTGATTTCCCCTTTTATGGCTGTTAGTATTTGCCTTATGTATTGAGGTGCTCCTATGTTGGGTGCATAAATATTTACAATTGTTATACCTTCCTCTTGGATCGATCCCTTGATCATTATATAGTGTCCTTCTTTGTCTCTTGTAATAGTCTTTATTTTAAAGTCTATTTTGTCTGATATGAGAATTGCTACTCCAGCTTTCTTTGATTTCCATTTGCATGGAATATCTTTTTCCATCCCCTCACTTTCAGCCTGTATGTGTCCCTAGGTCTGAAGTGGGTCTTTTTTAGACAGCATATATACAGGTCTTGTTTTTGTATCCATTCAGCCAGTTTGTGTCTTTTGGTGGGAGCATTTAATCCATTTACATTTAAGGTAATTATCGATATGTATGTTCCTATTCCCATTTTCTTAAATGTTTTGGGTTTGTTATTGTAGGTGTTTTCCTTCTCTTGTGTTTCTTGCCTAGAGAAGTTCCTTTAGCATTTGTTGCAAAGCTGGTTTGGTGGTGCTGAACTCTGTCAGCTTTTGCTTGTCTGTAAAGGTTTTACTTTCTCCATCAAATCTGAATGAGATCATTGCTAGGTAGAGTAATCTTGGTTGTAGGATTTTCTCCTTCATCACTTTAAGTATATCCTGCCACTCCCTTCTGGCTTGCAGAGTTTCTGCTGAAAGATCAGATGTTAACCTTATGGGGATTCCCTTGTGTGTTATTTGTTGTTTTTCCCTTGCTGCCTTTAATATGTTTTCCTTATATTTAATTTTTGACAGTTTGATTAATATGTGTCTTGGCGTGTTTCTCCTTGGGTTTATCCTGTATGGGACTCTCTGTACTTCCAGGGCTTGATTAACTATTTCCTTTCCCATATTAGGGAAGTTTTCAACAATAATCTCTTCAAATATTTTCTCAGTCCCTTTCTTTTTCTCTTCTTCTTCTGGGACCCCTATAATTCGAATGTTGGTGTGTTTAATGTTGTCCCAGGGGCCTCTGAGACTGTCCTCAGTTCTTTTCATTCTTTTTTCTTTATTCTGCTCTGCAGCAGTTATTTCCACTATTTTATCTTCCAGGTCACTTACCTGTTCTTCTGCCTCAGTTATTCTGCTATTGATCCCTTCTAGAGTATTTTTAATTTCATTTATTGTGTTTTTCATTGTTGCTTGGTTCCTCATTAGTTCTTCTACGTCCTTGTTAAATGTTTCTTGCATTTTGTCTATTCTATTTCCAAGATTTTGGATCATCTTTACTATCATTATTCTGAATTCTTTTGCAGGTAGACTGCCTATTTCCTCTTCATTTGTTAGGTCTGGTGTGTTTTGACCCTGCTCCTTCATCTGCTGTGTGTTTTTCTGTCGTCTCATTTTGCTTATCTTACTGTGTTTGGGGTCTCCTTTTCACAGGCTGCAGGTTCGTAGTTCCCATTGTTTTTGGTATCTGTCCCCAGTGGCTAAGGTTGGTTCAGTGGGTTGTGTAGGCTTCCTGGTGGAGGGGACTAGTGCCTGTGTTCTGGTGGATGAGGCTGAATCTTGTCTTTCTGGTGGGCACGTCCACGTCTGGTGGTGTGTTTTGGGCTGTCTGTGTCCTTATTATGATTTTAGGCAGCCTCTCTGCTAATGGATGGGGCTGTGTTCCTGTCTTGCTAGTTGTTTGGCATAGGGTGTTCAGCACTGTAGCTTGCTGGTCGTTGAGTGAAGCTGGGTCTTGATGTTGAGATGGAGACGTCTGAGAGATTTTTGCCGTTTGGCATTACGTGGAGCTGGGAGGTCTCTTGTGGACCAGTGTCCTGAAGTTGGCTTTCCCACCTCAGAGGCACAGCCCTGCTGCCTGGCTGGAGCACCAAGAGCCTTTCATCCACATGGCTCAGAATAAAAGGGAGAAAAAAATAGAAAGAAAGAAAGAAAGATGATAAAATAAAATAAAACTATTATAATAAAAAATAAGAAAAAATTATTAAAAAATATTTATTAAGAAAAAAAATTTAATTTTTTAAAAATATATTTATTAATTTTTTATAATAAAAAATAAAAAAATTAAGAAAAAACTTTAGTAAGAAAATTTTTTTAATTTTTTAAAATATAAAATAAGAAAAAAATTATTAAGAAAAAATTTATTAAGAAAAAAATTTTTTTAAAAAATTTTTAAATAAAAAATAAGGAAAAAATTATTAAGAACAAATTTTTAAGAAAAAAATTTTTTAAGTAAAAAAAAAAAAAGAAAACGGACGGACCGAACCCTAGGACAAATGGTGAAAGCAAAGCTATACAGACAAAATCTCCCCCAGAAGCATATACATATACACTCACAAAAAAAAAAAGGAAAAGGGGAAAAATTAATATATCCTGCTCCCAAAGTCCACCTCCTGAATTTGGGATGATTCGTTGTCTATTCATGTATTCAACAGATGCAGGCACATCAAGTTGTTTGTGTAATTTTAATCCGCTGCTTCTGAGGCTGCTGGGAGAGATTTCCCCTCCTCATCTCTGTTCGCACAGCTCCTGGGGATCAGCTTTGGATTTGGACCCGCCTCTGCGTGTAGGTCGCTTGAGGGCGTCTGTTCCCCGCCCAGACAGGACGGGGTTAAAGGAGCAGCTGCTTCGGGGGCTCTGGCTCACCCAGGCCGCGGGGAGGGAGGGGTACGGAGGAGGCGGGGCGAGCCTGCGGCGTCAGAGGCCGGCGTGACGTTGCACCAGCCTGAGGTGCACAGTGCGTTCTCCCGGGGAAGTTGTCCCCGGATCACGGGACGCTGGCAGTGGCGGGCTGCATGGGCTCCCGGGAGGGGCGGTGTGGAGAGTGACCTGTGCTCGCACACAGGCTTCTTGGTGGCGGCAGCAGCAGCCTTAGCGTCTCATGCCCGTCTCTGGGGTCCACGCTGATAGCTGCGGCTCGCGCCCTTCTCTGGAGCTCGTTTAGGCGGCGCTCTGAATCCCCTCTCCTTGCGCACCGCAAAACAAAGAGGCAAGAAAAAGTCTCTTGCCTCTTTGGCAGCTCCAGACCTTTTCCCGGACTCCCTCCCGGCTAGCTGTGGTGCGCTAACCCCTTCAGGCTGTGTTCACGCCGCCAACCCCAGTCCTCTCCCTGCGATCGGACCGAATCCTGAGCCTCAGCTCCCAGCCCCCGCCCGCCCCGGCGGGTGAGCAGACAAGCTTCTCGGGCTGGTGAGTGCTGCTTGGCGCCAAGCCTCTGTGCGGGAATCACTCCGCTTTGCCCTCCGCACCCCTGTGGCTGCGCTCTCCTCCGTGGCTCCGAAGCTTCCCCCCTCCGCCACCCGCAGTCTCTGCCCGCGAAGGGGCTTCCTAGTGTTTGGAAACCTTTCCTCCTTCACAGCTCCCTCCCACTGGTGCAGGTCCCGTCCCTATTCTTTTGTCTCTGTTATTTCTTTTTTTTTTTTGCCCTACCCAAGTACGTGGGGAGTTTCTTGCCTTTTGGGAGTTCTGATGTCTTCTGCCAGCGTTCAGTGGGTGTTCTGTAGGAGCAGTTCCACGTGTAGATGTATTTCTAATGTATCTGTGGGAAGGAAGGTGATCTCTGCATCTTACTCTTCCGCCATCTTGCCCAGACCCCCCATTAGGCTCTTAAATAGCATTTTAACTATTCCTCAAACATCCCTCTTTAATGAGTTAATAAAATAGTAAACGTCATCACAGCAATTTCTTATTCACCAAGGGCAAAAATTTGTAGAACAATTTGTCTACACCTGTCCTTGATTTTCCATCCAAGTTCACACAAGCAAAAATATTGAAAGTAGTAAAACTCTTCCATTAGTTATTTTTAAGGAATACTTTTAGCATTAAAAATCTTCGTTTCCTTTTTAAAACCTTTTAACTAACTACAGTTTCTAACAAACCACTTTTTTTTTTTTTTGCATGTAATTCCTAGTTTCATGAGTCAGCTAGGGCCACCAAACTATAATTCAGTGACAGATGGTTTTCTAAAGACACAAAAGAGATTCAAATTAAGCATAGCAATGAGAGGGCTCCAAAGTTAGAGGAGGCATAATACACTGCAGACACCAATGCGTTGTTCGCACGTACTATAATTAAACCTGAGGTAAGGCAGGGGAAATAAAAAATATAGGGAAAGGATCATGCAGTAGTTCCCTCTTATCCGTGGTTTACGCTACCCTTGGTTTCAGTTACCTGCGGTCAACCGTGGTCTGCAAATATTAGATGGAAAACTCCAGAAATAAGCAGTTCATACGTTTTAAACTGCACCCGCTCTGAGCGGCGTGATGAAATCTCGCGGGGTCTCGCAGGACTCCGGCCTGCTACGGGAGTGAACCGTCCTTTCGTCCAGCACTTCCTGCTTTCAGCCTAGTCACTAGAGGTTGTCTAGGTCATCAGATTGACTGTTGCGGTAGCACTGTGCATGTGTTCGAGTAACTACTTCATAAGGGCCCGAAGCACACGAGTAGAGATGCTGGCAATTCAGATACGCCCAGAAATAAGCAGTTCATACGTTTTAAACCGCACCCGCTCTGAGCGGCGTGATGAAATCTCGCGGGGTCTCGCAGGACTCCGGCCTGCTACGGGAGTGAACCGTCCTTTTGTCCAGCACTTCCTGCCTTCAGCCTAGTCACTGGAGGTTGTCTAGGTCATCAGATTGACTGTTGCGGTAACGCTGGGCATGTGTTTGAGTAACTACTCATGTGTTTGAGAGGCCGTTGAGTTCTTCCTTTAAGTGAGAAGGTGTAAATTCGTGACTTAAGGAAAGGAACAAAAACCTTATGCTGCAGTTGCTAAAATCTACGGTAAGAGCAAATCTTCTATCCATGAAATTGTGAGGAAGGAAAAAGAAATGTGTGCTAGTTTTGCGGTCTTAACTGTCAAACTGCAAATGTTATGGCCACAGTGCATAAGTACTTAAGATAGAAAAGGCAGAATATTTGTACAAGATACCTTGAGAGAGAAGGCCAGAGAGAGAGAGAGAGACACCACACTCACGTAACTTTTATTATATTATTATAACTGTTCTATTTTATGATTAGTTATTGTTGTTAATCTCTCACTGTGCCTAATTTATAAATTAAACTTTATCAGAGGTATGTATATATAGGAAAAAGCAGTATATATGGGGTTTTGTACTATCCACGGTTTCAGGCATCCACTGGGCGTCTTGGAAAGTATCCCGCTCAGAGAAGGGTGGACTACTGTAGTCACATTATGAATTTTAATAGACAGAAGCATAACTTATAAAGAGAAATCACTTTAGAAAAGAAATAGCTTTACGTTTGTCATTTTGTATGTGGTGATTTTTCAGCTATTTATTATGTATTGCATTAAGGGCATCAGGAAAGAAACCGTCACATGTAATTTATCAGTATATAAAAGAAATCAAAATGGTTTTGTGTGATAGCTTTAGTACCTTTAAAATCTCATATAAAGTGTCTACAAATGTCACAGGATTGGAGGCTGCTGAAATACAAGACAAAATATCATTATTATACTTTGGAAGGGGTAGCTCAATAACATATTATAAATGCTAGTTTCTCTGAGTCCTGAAAATGTTTCCAAGCTTCCCAAAGACTTTTTTTTTGAAATCACACTGTGACTCATCTTTGTATTTAAAGGACTAACTTCAAATAATATGTTATGACAGTAACTCTTAGATGTAGAAACATAAGCGATAAGAAGACAAACTCGTCATAATATCTAAGATCTAAAGCCAAGAAACATGTGGGAATATATTCTTAACATCCTTATCAGCTGTCTGTTGGGCCTTCCAATTTTGAAAGATGCACTTCCAAGTAAAATGCATTTCTGGTTATTCATTTGTTTATGGTTATAGAAAACTTTCACCTAAAGATGGCTTCTTGAGCAGTAGTAAATATCTAGAAATAAATGACTATGATTATATGATCGTGTGCCCTGAATATCTAAGAAAAATAACAGAAATTTTTAGAAGAAAAGAGAAAATTCAGAAAAGATAAATAAATATCTCTTTGTAGAAAAAAAGAGAATAATATTATTTTATAAAATAAACAAAATGTAATAAAAATTATACTAGTGATAGCCACAAAAACATAAAATGCATAAAAATAAACCTTAAAATGTAATACGAAGTTCTTGCATTAGACATTAGAAAATTTGACTGGAAACAAGAGATATCTAGATGAAATACAATTATGTAGTGATATATGTCTAGAAAGACTCACTGTTGTTTAGATGTCTACTCACAGATAAATGAAGAATATTTTGAGGGCAACAGGATTTTCTTTCCACTTAAACTGGTGTGTCTGTGATATTATTTATTTATTTACCTGCTGAAGTGCGTGTGGCATGTTTGTGGATGTAGAATGTCTCAATTTTGTACTTCCAGGAAAAAGTCTTCCCCACTGGAGAGTAAAGTCTTAGAAGCTCCTTTAAGGTAAAGAGAGCAAATTTCCAGGCCAAAACAAGACTCATGACTGCAAGATACTCTGGCTATTGGGGAAATTATACCAATTCAAAAAAATTTTTGAGGACTCACTCCTGACAAAGAATGCTTCTACCCAAATTCCTAGTCATATAGGTCTGGTCATTAGGAAGAAAATGAATAAATTTGCATATGGTGACAAACTCCAAGAGAGTAAATAGTTAAAACCCTGGTACCTTCCCTTTGGTGGTTCACTATAATAAGAAATCCTCAGGTTGATTAGAAAAGTTCTGATTGAGGTCCATTGGCAAGAAGTCACCAAGGGCTGCTCACTATGAGAAGATGGACCCTGGTCTAGTAATCCAGACACAACAACAGGATCTCAGGGGTTTTTGGGAAGATGGTTAGCTCCAGGAATATGTCACACTGAATCTAAAAGTTGCTGTGGATTAAGATACCTGATACGGTCTTGTGTTCTGGGGAAAATGTAAGAGAAGTTATCTGTGAATTAAAAGAATTGAAACCTTGGAAAACTGCTCAAAAGACAAGGTTTATAACATTTTATAGCCACTTTGGCTTTGGCTTTAAAAGATCATATCCTAGTACCATCTGCAGAATTATTTCTATTGAACTCTAAGATACCTCAAGTTCTATATTGAAATTTCATTCTATGAAATGAATTAACATTTATTTTAAGCGTACTTTTCAGGATATTATTTATTTATGCTATTCAATAGCTTCATGCGCTTTCATGGGAGAATAGGTATCCATAATATTTATATTTCTCCTTGACAATTAATTAGCCTTTATCTTATTAGGCTTTGTATATTTCCTGAATGACCAACTTTTTGGTCATTTTACACTTTGGCCCTTGGAAAATTTTTACACTTTGGCCCTTGGAAAATTTATTGCTAAATTTGTAGTCACAAGGCAAATGTTTAGAAGATCATGGTATGTATATTTATGTTTCCCTTTTCCTTTCTCTACCTTTAATATATGCTAGTTGGTGGGGTTTGATGTACCTTTGAAAATCACCTTAAATCCTTCTGTATTTCTGGTTAAATATTAGAGACCAGACACTGGCATTGATCACCACTTCCTCCTAACATTTAATAAAAACGGTGGTAAAGAGTATAAAGATAGCCCTTGACCTTGTGAGTTTATTCTCTGCGATTTAATGTAATTTTGACAGGACAGAGAGATAAATTCATACATTCAGTTTGCCTCGTTTACACAAGTCAGCACACATTTTAAAAAATAATAGGCTGTAACTTATTCATTGAACTTTAATTGCAATAAAGGAATTATCACGTAAAATTGGAAATAGAAACCAGTGGTAGTAATTTTAGCAACTGTTTGTCTCCTGGGTGCCAAGTACTCTGCTTTGCATTTTAACATATATTGACCCCAATCCCCATAGCAACACAGTATATAGGTAGTAATATTGCTTTCATTATTTGTGTTTGTTATTAGATAAGTCATTTTTGAAAACATTTCTAATATAAAAATTATATTAAGACACAGATATACTGGACAGAACTCAAAGGTCACTTCAGTGTCTTCATTTCTACCCTCCTCCCTGGAGATGTTGCCACCCCACAGAATCACATTAAAGAAGCAACCTGTTATTAACTACAATGGTCCAGATGTGCATCTTGATAATTCATCTTGGTGCTGTTCACAGTCTCTGCTGAAGTGCCCTTCATCCCCAAAAGTAATTTTTTATATTCACATCTGTTGACTGAAACTAAACTTCCCCTAGTGAGTAAGGACTATTTGAAAGGATGCAAATTTTTCTTAGGTAGAATCTCTACTATTAGCTGTGGTTCCTTTGTTCATTTGTTGCTTTAACTTTGCTGTTGTTATTTTCCCCTTTAATTATACAGAAGACTGACAGAAAATGTATAATATTTCCTGTGGATTAGACAGAGAGGTATAGTAACATGAGTGAGAAAGAACAGAAATTGCCCCTACCAAACACTTACACGTGATTAAGTATTGCACATTCAGATAGATGATTGCACATGATAATTGGTGCTTGCCTGTCCTGGAGGCTGCTTAAGAGTATAATTACCCATTCTGCACTCAGGGTTGTGTTTTTTTCACAACTCAGACATTACTAAATGCATATTTCCACTTCACAAACTTATTTAAGGGTCCTGTGTTAGCACCTGCATTAGAAAACATTCCTGCTCATGTAAACTCCTATTTATGATAACTTTTCTCTTAGTGCTTAAAATTACAAGGACTTATCTGAGTAATTTTTAAAATAAAATTTTATTCCAAAAAACACTAAGAAACCTTATCTTTTCTCTACAATTAATCATGTTAAATTTTACAGATAAAATGCATGTTTGTAAATAAGAAAACAGTACATCTGACCCTTCTATACTAGAACCAAGTATTTCAAGGAGGATGGTGCAAATTACATTACCTCTCTAATTTCATTTAGAACCTTAACAGAAACTCTATGTGCTCTGTCAGTACCCTGAGGAAAGCAATGTAGATAGCTTTGTTACGGAGTGCCATTCGAAATTTGATGTAAAATATTCTTCAACAGTAAGAAAATAAATAAATATGTTAGGTGTTATGGGCTGAATTGTTTTCCTCCCCAAATTCTTATGTTGAAGTTCTTAACCCCTGGTACCTCAGAATGTGTCTATATTTGGAGATAGGGTCTTATAGAGTTAATTAAGGTAAAATCAGGTGATATGGATGAGGCCTAATCCAATATGACTGGTGTCCTTATAGTAAGAGGAGATTAGGACACAGAAAGAAAGACCATATGAAGACACAGGGAGAAGATAGCTGTCTACAAGCTAATGAGAGAGACCCACAGAAGAAACCAACCCTGCTGACACCTTGATATTGGAATTCTAGCCTCCAAAACTGTGAGGAAATAAATTTATGTTGCTTAAGCTACCCAGTTCATGGTATCTTGTTATGGCTGCCCTAGCAAACTAATATACTAGGCATTAAGGTAAACATGAGTATGAGTTACTAGAGAGAAAACAAAAACTAAAAATAATGCAAAGGTCACTATTCAGTAATTGGGTGTATGTGTGTAATCACATGAATTAATATATAGGAAATAAAATGGTAATGAATTTGAGACAGAGACTATGCAATTGATGTGGAATTCCTTATTTGATATGTCTAAATTTCAAATCTACAGAGATTTTCAGGGCCCAATTTATGGATGCACTAGCTTTGTTTAATTACTTAAGAGATGCACAACATAATAAGGGACATCTTGGATAAATACATCTTATTTGTATAATTATAGGGTTAGAAGAGACTTTGAGTCAATTTGGAGCTTTTTCCTTTGACCGAAACTGAATGGAGTATGTTTCCAATTCACTCATGTGAAAATGGTTGTCTCTGTAACTTGTGGACATGATTGCCTGTCTTCCCAATAGTAAGCCTCCTCTATTTTCCTTGATTTTATAACACCGATTTCTGCCAAACCATGTCAAATTGGCAACATTTGGGAGCATGTATCATCTGTATCTTGTTAAATATGCTGGTTAGTTCTCTGAGTTTGAAACCTAAAGTGAAGACAATATAAAATGAAAAGTAGTCTTAAAAACATGAATTCCTTTATAGAGTCAGTATGTAGATTTCAGAATGATCAATGGGTTTTGTAACGGATGCTTTTAGTTGGATGTCCTTGGGAAACCTACTTAATCTGTAATCTATAATCAATATCAAAAATGCAAAATGGAGATGCTAATATTTATTTCATAAGTATCTTTGTGCAGATTCCATTAGATAATGCTTGTAAAGTGCTTGCTATGGTATGTTTACATTGCTTATTAGAATTAATACCTTGCAAGTTTGTTTTGAGAATGCAATAAGGTGACAAGTGCCCATCCAAAACATAATGGACACCTGACAGATAATAACTTATCCTCCTTTTTCAGTTATAAAAAAAAAAGAAAAACAGGAAATCTGAGTTTGTGATTTGAGATAGAAAGAGAAGAGGGAGAACGTGGAGGTAGGGAGACAGGGACGTTTTTTGGATCTTCATATTCAAACCATCTTTCTTCCATAAAACATTTTGAATTGATTTTTTTCTCATTTTTTTGTGTATTTCAGTGTTTTGCATTTAGACAATATGACTAAGCCATCCCTGACTATTTTTTGATTCTTATTTAGGGGAAGTTTACCAAGTATTTAAAGATCAGTTAAAGATAAACTTATAATTTCCCTTCATAATTAATTGGAGTCATTTATTATTTCTTTACGTAATTATCTGGAAATGTATGTTCACGTATAAGCCACAAATATGAAACACTTCTCTGGTATAGTTGCCATTTACCTGTATATTTCCATGTATCCTCTTATATCTTTTTGCCCTGGGGGATATTTTCTGTTATTATCCAGTTCAAGAGAGTTTTTTTTTTCTTTCTTTGATTATATATTTTCAGAAAAGCCAGAAATCTCCCTGATCATGGCCTGAAAGACTCTTTAATTATAAGAGGAAGCAGAGGTAGAAAATATGTATGATCCCATTGTTGCAGGATATGATCCAGATGAAAATACACCTCTCAACTCAGCCACCTCTCAACTCAACTCAAGATTACTCTGATTTTTATTACCCTTATCACTAAAATTAAAGAGCTGAGAGTAATTTTTTCCGTGAGTGTAAAGGAGGAGCTAGGGAGGAATCCATGTTGGATCTAAACCCCCCACCCCAGGTAAAGGGTGGATTTCATTGACTTCAAAAGTCACTGTCCAAACCTATTGTCATCAATAAAGCAACTTTTTCCATTCTAAACTTTCAGTCAGCTGAGCAGCAAGCAGCTAACTGGAGCAAATTTCTCATCTAGAGACTGCTGCTTTTTCTGCCTTATCATGTACTCTACTTAGGCAGGTTGCTAATCAGGTAGTTTTGTGACTGCAAGTTCAAATAATTCGAGAAAATGACAGCTATTTATCAAATCTAAAGCAGGAAGTAAAAATAGCTTCTACACAGTTTATACACTGCAAAATAAAATTCGCTTCTAAGAAAAGAGGCAATTTCTGGCTTTTAAGATGTAAAAATAATTGCGAGGTCCCAATTTCCTTAAGAGGCAGACTAGTTATTGTTGAATGCTAGTTGTGGTTGCAACTCTAATAGAAAGGGAAATAGTGTAAACATATAATGTAAAAAGTGCCTTGGGAAAGTGTTCACTGAATTTAGTATAATCGTTACTATGTTATATAATGCACTTAAATGCAACTGAGTACAAAACAGGCATGTAATAGATACCCCATTGTGAATCCTGACAATTACAGTTAGCTTTATTTTTAAATACATGTTTATGTTTTGAAAGGAAAAAAGTTATTTGAGGGGCACTAAAATAGTCTTCCTACAATTTTTGTTACACTGAAAAGTAGAATTGTTTGTTTTGCTTAAGTTGAGGTCTATTTAGGGTTTAAAAAACAAAACAGGAATCATCACAAACCAGTCGAAACTCTTGTTTCTGACTCTATTTCTGAAAAACCTTATCTGGAATATCTATTACATTAAATAATCTTCAAATATGTCTTTGTAAATATGGTATCATCTGTATAAGAAAATTATAACTACTCAAGATTAGGAAATGTATTGCTTTTCTGGGTGACATAGTATAGATTTTGAGTAGGGGTATGCTCATGCATTGGAGTGCTGTGTCTTGAATGAATTCTTGATGTTGCAGAAGTTGTGGCTGCAATAGCCTCACTTCCTTCTAGCACCTGCCTTAGCTTACTGGTTTTACTAAAATCTAGGATACAAAGTGGTCCTGTGGAAAACAATCTTCCTAGACCTAGGTGAGGAATAGGGCTTCTCTAAGAATTGTAAATGTTTTGAATTTTAGGGCAGTAAGGAAAAAATAATAATGATTTCTCAGTTGCAGATCATGGACCAATATCATTAAGCTGGAATCGTTCATTATGACATATACAAAAATGAGTGATCAATTACTCTTGTTTTAATCATTGTAATACCTGCTTATTTTTGATAAACCTTGCCATTTTGTGACCTCATTTAATTTGAAATTTCAAAAAACATCAAGTAGGATATCTAAGCCTTAATCAGAAAATGAAATAGTAAACTATATACTTAATATTCAAATTACAGTACCTCTTACCCAGGACATTCTGATATATGCATCAAATAACTCCAGCTGAGTGTCACTTATTAAAAGTGAAGAGAAAATCAATATCTGGTATATAACTACCTTGTGCATTTAAAAATATAATTTCATATAATATATTATATATGCCATGTTTTATGAAGCATACTATTTAATTAATGCCTTGGTATGTTTTAACTATATTATACGTATGTTAAACTTAAAAGAACAGTTTCTAAGACATAAAACTACACAATTCTACCTTTATAATAAGTACAAGTGGGTTTTAATTAAGTAACAAAAATGATAAGAATCAAAATTATTAGCAGTAAGATATTTCTTTAGATATCAAGGGAAATGAAGAGAAAAGAAATTCTGTACTTGGAAGATAGGGAATTCATAAAGATGCATTAAAAATAAGATGAGTAAGAGAAGGGACAATGAAAGAGTTGAATGTGGTGACCTACATCAGACCATAGATACATCAGTCCCCATGCATCCTACCTTCTTTATAGCACAAAGTTTATTCATGTCTGAGCAGACCAACCATGTCTTCCCAGTCACTCTTTATTTACATTAAGCAATGCATGAAAGAAGCCATTCTGTAAAACCACATTCCTACAGAGTCATGCATGTTTTTACTGGCTAGACAATATTATCTGTAAGATTTCAATTGTATGCTGTAATATTTAGATAGATATTGGATTGTAAAGATACTTAAACCAATATTAAGCAGGACTTAAGAATCAGCTCAGAAAATAATTACTAATTAATCTTCTTTTCCCTAAAACCAGAGAAGATCTTTAAGTAAAGGCTATAAATAGAATGGAATAAAATTTTAGAATACGTGGCACTGGGAAGCACATTAGTGGCTCTATTGCTTAGAAATCCTCAGGCTCTTCCTGAATGAGACTACTCTTTATTTCCATATTCTTATCAGCAAATTAGTGTGAAAGATTGGGAAATGCCAGTATTCCTATTACATCACACTCTGATACTCCTTTGCATCCTCACCCTGAACAGAAGCTGGAAAGTATCACTGTATCTCTACTTTTCTCATTTAACCAGCTTATAATGCAAGATCAAGTAGTGAGGGTTCTCTCTTACGCAATCCTCTTTTTACAGATAATTAACTAAGGTCCAGAGTAGTTACTTCACATTCATCTAGCTGGGGTCAAGGCCAGTATTAAAGCTCAGTTCAGTCAATAATTTCATTTCCATATCAAGTTGCCTCAAGCAACCAAGTAATCAGGCAATGCATTTCGCACAGAACTCATTAATAGCCATTTTGTGTATTGCCTGAAGACCATCATGCTATTTTGAGAATTTCTACCCAACAGCTATTCAGATTTTATAACATTAGAAAATTTACTCTACAATTAAAGCCATAAAAAGCATGCATTTATGACTTTAACAGGTCATTAAAATACATGTAAGTACCACTATTAAAAAATGCTGAATCTTAGAGATACTTTTCTGGGAGTCATGTATTTTTATAAAGTATAATCAAAAATTTGCACTTGCTCTGCCAATTTTTACTGCACACTTCACTGCACAGGCAGAAGGCATCTTGTCTGTTTGTTACCCCCTGCAAAAATAGAAACTCTACAAAAGCAGAAGTATTATATTTTTCAAAGTGGTAACTGTTATAAATGAACGAATCAGTGAATGAATGTAGGGCCACATGAGAAGAAAGAGGGACATAGCCCTCTAATTTCCTAATAAATTTCTTATGAGACTTTTATAAGATTTTGGATTGTCTTCACAGACAGAGTAGAAGAATGAGTAGTAACTAGTATCTACTGGCCCTTTCCTGGAAGGTAAACCTCAGAAAACTAATCACAGCTTAGCTGCCTTATTATACATATTTGGAAAATCCATTTAACTTAACTTTCCCTGAGCTCCAGACTTGAAAAGATTGACACTTTTCTGAATTAATGACAAGATTATTACATGGATGTCTGGTTCCCTAGCGTTCAGTTCTCTTATTCTCTCCTTCCTCCTCCTGGGATCATAACCATAGCCAATTTTGACTTGGCTGCCACCATTTTGCATCTGGTCAGTACTGGGTGCCTAGGAAACATATTGTGATTTCAGATCATCTCAGTAAAAAATTGAATTGGATATGTATAAGTTCTGTACCCTTTCAGCTTGTCCTGCTTCCAATTATATGGAATTCCCATACCTCATAGAAACTACTCTGAGGATAGTCCATTCTAGGTTGAAAGAAGTAAGAGGTCTCTTTTTTATGCACAGATGTCCAAATTAGAATCTGAGAAGATTATTTACACTGAATTTGTACTTAAAAACTAAACCAAAACGAAACAAGAAGTCTTCCTAAAAAGAAATAAACATGCCCTTAGTAGAGTTGGCATTCACTTTGATATTACATAATTTTACCTCCAGACTGACTGATATTAGTTAGAATCAAAATTAATTTTTTGGCAATTGAAATACCACATGTTGCCTCTCACTTTTCCTTAATCTTTGAAGACATTTCAATATACCTATGGAACTGAGAAAGAGTGAGACAAAAAAATTCTCCAAAATAAATATTAATTTACATTAGCTTTTTTTCATAATTAAATGTGTATGTAACTATGTCTCTAAATAGATTATAATTTTAAGGCTAGGAACAAGTTTTATTTTGTTTTCTTTTCTTGACATTTCCCAAACTTTAACATCAGTACAATTAATAAAAAATAAGAAAATTATATTTTTAGTTATAAAAATAGTTATTAATGTTTTCAGAGAGATTTCATGGACAGTAAGACAATAAAACTCTCCTAAATCCAAAAGTTCTTATAATAATTTAATGCTGCCAGGAAGAGAGTATGAAAAATAGTGCTTCTTGAGGAAACAAATCCTATTTTGTTTAAACTTGAATTCTTAGTTTGATTCATAGCAGGTTGGCCAGGAGATGAGTTCTGAATAATTTTTTTAAATTTTAAAATTACTTATAAGGAATTATGATATGTATTTTAAGTTGGCATGTTTAGACTCCTTTAATAAGTGACCTTTTAAAATTCCTGAAATATTTAAGGTTATATACAGCATCAACCATCTCTGGTAGTAGATAATTTTTTTAAACAAATGTCAAATGAAAAAAATTATGAAGTTCTTAGCCATTTATATATTCACTTCTAAGTGGATACAATATATATAACATGTTTTTGTAAGTCAGAATGAGCAGAGAAGTCAGTGGGAAAAGAAAGCAAAAGAGATTTTAGAAACTTATTTTGGGAACATTCTTTTCTGGTTTAAAAAATCAGGTTGATGAAATTCAGGAAGAAATTCAATTTTTAAATATTTTTAGACTTTAAACACCCACACAGAGCACCCTCAGACTCTTTAAATCAGATAGAACTAAAGTGTCCTGTCAAATATGGACCTAAACTTAAAGCATCCTCTCATATCTGTAGAAATAGCAATAAAATCAATACTGTGAGTAATTTAATTTAAATGGCTATTTTACTGTTTTATCTTGACCTGGGATAATGATACATCAATATTAATGTGATAATTAAAATATATTATATTGTGTCTACAGGAACAGCACTCATTTCAGCAGAGTATGATCACTTTTTAAAATATGCAGAGCTTGTGCAAATGTCAACACTGATAAAGTTGCATCTCTGTATGCAATCCTAATTGAACATTGAAATAGACTCTTTGTTTTTTCTTCTGCCAATAACAAGACAATTATGGTTCTTTTTCAGCAGAATGAGTTAATAAAATTTTGAATGAATTCAGGTTTTCAAATGCCAGCATAAGAGAGAAGGAAAGAAATAATATGTTTATGATCCTTCTCAAGTTATTAAAAGGCTTAAGAAAAGTATGGCATTTTGCCTTCATTTGTATATTTTTCCTATAGATACTTAAACGTTTCCCTGGGATAAGTTATAGGCAGTATATTTAGAAAAAACATCTTAAAAGTTACAAAATGTTGACTTTATAAGTGGTTAAATGCTATTTTTGTATATGTGAACTGAGTCTAATTTTAAAAGCAGAGAAAATAACTACCACATTTTAATACTATCATCAAATGATAGTATCATTAAATACTATCATTAAAAACTGAAATCGATTTTTAAATTATTTTCCCCCAATTTATTGAAGTTTAATTGACATAGAACATTGTGTAACTTTAATGTGTGCATCGTGTTGGTTTGATACACTTAAATATTGCAATATGATTACCACCTTAGTGTTAGTTAACGCCTCTGTTACATAACATAATGATCATTTCTTTTTTTGTGATGAGAACATTTAATATGTATTCTATTAGCAACTTTTAAGTATATAATACAATATTGTTATCTGTAGTCACAATGCTGTGCATTAGATCTCCAAAACTGATTCATTTTCTCACTGGAAGTTTGTGCTCTTTGACCAAGATCTCTCCATTTTCCCCACCTGCCGACTCTGTTACCCACTATTCTACTCTGTTTCTATGAGTTCAGCTTTTATCGATTCCACATACAAGTGATTTCATACAGTATTTGCTTTCTCCGTCTCACTTATTTAGTGTAATGTCCTCAGGACCATCCGTGTTGTTACAAATGGAAGAATTTTGTTCTTTCTCATGGCTGTAAAATCTCCCATTGTATATATAGACCACAACTTCTTTATCCATTTATCGGTTGATGGACTCTTAGGCTCTTTCCACATCTGGGCTATTGTGAATAATGCAATAAACACAGAGTGCAGATATCGCTCTTAGATACTGATTTCAATTCCTTTGGTTACATACCCAGAAGTGGGATTACTGGATCATATGGTAGTTCTACTTTTAACTTTTTGAGAATCCTCTATACTGTTTTCCATAGTGGCTGCACCAACTTACATTCCCACCAAGAGTGCACAAGGGTTCCCTTTGCTCCATGTCTTTGCCAACACTTGTTATCTAGTGATTTTTTGAAGATAGCCATTCTAATAGGTGTGAGGTGATATCTCATTGAAGTTTTGATTTACATTTCCTTGATAATCAGTTAAGCATCCTTTTATGTATCTACTGGCAGTTTGTATGTCTTTTTTGGAAAAATGTCTAACAATGTCTGTTTACTTCCTCTACCTATTTTTAATCAGAGTGCTTGTTTTTGTTTTGTTTTGTTTTGTCTGTTGTTGTTATTTCGTATGAGTTTTTAAAAATATACTTTGGATATTAACCCATTAAAATTAAATACAAAATGGAGACTGGACTTGAGAATTTCCTGAGCAGACAACACCATTTAAGCCATGTAAGCAAAACTAAATCTAGCATATTTTATGAACATAAGCAAAACTTAGGTTATTTCTTGTAAATGCCTCTGACAATCATAAAAAAACAAACAAACAAAAAAATAAAACTTAAGTCATCTTTCTTAAAATGGTATGAGATAAACACTTTTAGCTAATGCCCTGCTGTCTGGAAATCCCCACTGTAATAACTAATCGTTGTAAAGGTTAAGAACTTCCTTGTTTTCACTTCATAAGCCATCCTGTAAGTTCATACCCTTGAGCTTCATATCAGCCTTTGAATTTGGAAACTCCCCGTTTGCAAACTGTTCTTACATGCACAAACTCTTACTAAATGCTATTTATTGATTTAGTGGTTTTAGTTTTGCTGTGTCTGGATTTTTGACAACCCTTTATCAGATGCAATATTTGCAAATATTGTCTCCCATTCTATAGATTTCCTTTTCATTTTGTTGATTGTTTCTTTTGCTGTGCAGAAGGTTTATAGTTCGATGTAGCCCCTCTTATTTATTTTTGCCTTTTTTGTTTGTGCTTTTGGTATCCCCCCCCAAAAAAAAAATTGCCAAGACCTATGTCAAGGAGTTTTTCCCTATGTTTTCTTCTAGGATTTTACAGTTTCAGGTCTTATATTGAAGTCTTTAATCTATTTCTGCTCATTTTTTGTTAGTGATGTAAGGTAGGAGTCCAATTCACTTTTTTGCACGTGGTTGTCCAGTTTTCCCAACATTTATTGAAGAGACTATCCTTTCCATATTGAGTATCCTTGGCTCCCTTGTCAAATATTAGTTGGCTGTATATGCAGCGGTTTATTTCTGGGTTCTCAATTCTGTTTCATCAGTCTATGTGTCTATTTTTATGCCAGTACCACACTGCTTTGATTACTATAGCTTTGTAGTATAATTTGAAAGCAGGAAGATTGACGCTTCCAGCTCTGTTCTTTCCTGCTGTACATTGTGAGGCTTTCTCAGACTTTATAAGGATATACCTGCTCCATGACTCTTGTTCCCTCTTGTGGCAGAATTCTTAAGCTAATATGTCTTCTCTAGAATCTACAACACCCCAGGCTGGCTGGTGATAGCCTCTCTTTTGTTTTCCTGAAGGTGGCACTACAGTTCAAGTTTGTGGTTTCCTCCTTGCCAATGGACCCTGGCTGGCATGCCTTCTCTGCTTGCTCCCTGTCTACCAGAGCTCTGGCTCCTGCCTTCGGGAGTGCTCACAGGAAGCCAGCTACAGAGTAAAAGGAGGTGTTGTTTGACATATGGCACTCTGTGGGCATATACTCCTCTCCTGATCTGCTCCCTCCCCTCAGTTATGGAGCCCTCACAACAAGGTTCTGAATGCTGTAACAGAGAAAGGAGTCTCTTCAGCAGCATCCCACACAGATGGGGAAGCCAGACATTCACTCACTGGCTTTCTCTTTCCCCTGCAGGAGAAGTCATGGGCTGTGCCATCTCAGGGGTGGTATGATGCTGGCAAAGTCAAGTGGTTCCTCTTACCCACTCCAATGCATTCAAACCTTTTTTACTCCAGTGGAATGCTTTTTTTCTCCAGTGGAAACCTGAACTTTCACAAAGGCTCTCTTGTTCTTAGGTGATTCCCCGAGTTAGTGTTCTGCAAGCACTCCCATACTACAGCCAAGAGGAGCTAGAGGTGGTTCATAGTCTCCTGTAGTTTCTACAACTAATACTGAAGTCTGTCCGCTTATTACCCAACACACAGGTGGGCGACTTCTAATTGGTCCCTTGGCATATGGTGCTGGATCCCACAACTTCCACAAAGGCACTTCTGTTCATGGATGGATACCTAATTTTTGTTATTGAAGGGAGGGACAAAAATAAGTGATGGCTTTTGCTACTGTGCTGTTGACATCATTTCCAAATTAATTTTTGTTTTGTCTTATACAATATAATCTCTATTTTTTCAGATGAAGAAATTGAAGTTTAGTTAGTAACCTCACATAGCTAGCAAATTGACAAGCTTGAATTTAACCCAGATCACCATGATTACTTAGCTAAATGAGAAAACTATAAAGTTTAAGCTCAAGGAAATATTTTCTCAAATTTGATTTGTGGCCCACCCTTGATGTCAAAACCAGACCCATATAATGTGGTTAGGTATAAAATCAGGAGTATTAAGGAAGGTGAATGTAGAACTCAAACCCTTCCTTTAGCTGTTTCTTTGGAACTATTCATGCTAGGGTGTCTTATTAGAAATAAAGAACAGATATCACATTGGTAGTATGAACACAACTAGATATTCTATGTTACCATTATCATTGTATCAATGTATTATTATATTTAATGCTTGAACTACATTTCGTTAAACCCTATTATGTTTAAGCATATTGCTAAATGCTTTACTTGTGTTATATAATCCTAGCAGCAAAGCTAGGAGGTTGTAATTATTAACAGCCTAATTTACAAAATGAGAAAACTGTCATAGAAAAGTGAGGTGAATTGTTCAAACTGTAAAACAAATGTACCAGTAACTGGTAAAATCAGAGTAACACCAAGGGGAGCTATGTTCTAGAACCTCAACTCTTAAAAACAGCCAATAATTAATGGCTTAAAAATTAAATCAATACAACTTGTTATCAACAGAATAATAAAATTTGAGGGAAAAGTGATGGACAAGAATTAATTTATAACTAGGGGATAGAAACATGTTTGGCTTTTCCTAAACTTTGACTTAAAAATATTAAATACATTAAACTCAAGTGTTTTGGCCCTCTTTTCTCCCCAAATAAGGACAAGAAAATGTGAGATATAACCTTCACCTTACTGATAAATGCATTAAAATGACATAGAGGGCTTTTTCTTGACTATTGAATTGGCAAGCTGATGAAACTACTTGTTGAAATATACTGTCTTTTCACAGAGCAATTTGATAATATCCATCAAAATACTTTATTATTATTAATTTAACATTATTAAATTAAATGCATTCAAGTATGTACATACATATATATTCCTATTTGTATAAACACAAGAAGAATGTTATGGAAACAATTGTCCAATGTTTGATGATAATTATTTCACTTGATGAGATAATTAGAAAAAATTTTGCCTTTTCTATAGTATTTTTATATGTTAAATTTTCTACAGTTGGTTTGTAGTTCTTTGTAAACAAAATACAGAAATGTATTTAAAATACATTTTGCTGTTTTCTGTGTACAATAATTATTTTCTTATATGTTGACATTGGTATTGTCAGGAACTAATAGCAAATAGAGGAACATAAAATAACAAAAATTCTTATAGAATAACAAAAAAAGTGTCTTCATATGTTTTTCAGTTCTTAAATGTATCTTTATAGAACCTATCTTAGCAATACTAGTTTTTAAAAAAATTTAGTATAATTGTATTCATACCATAAAGCCTGAAATGTGTACAAATTTTAGGTTGTTTCATACACAGAAAGATTGTATCTATAAGTACTCTGAATTCTCAGCTTTTTATTTACTTAAAGAAATGCCAATTCATTAATTCTCTGTGTCCGGCCATATTAGATGGTTTTAAAGAAAAGGTGGCAAGTATTTTTATTCACGTTCTTAAGTGCTAGGTCATCTTGTACTTTGTAAATGAGGTATAATTATTGTACCTTTATCTTGTATGAGGACATGGAATTAGTCATGAAGTTTTCCAATGTTAGCAATTATCTTATTTACTTCTTGATATTACAACTTTATTTTCCCTTTCTGCAAAATGCTGTTATCTTTTATTTTCATGAAGAGTTTGGCCTTTGGCTTGATGAAATCAGTAATAATATTTATTGAGTATCTAATTTGTTTAGGAAGCATAGACTATGGATGTTGTGTGGGCAGCATTAATATACCAAAGAACAAGCTGTGAGGTAACTTGGATTTCACTTCTTTTGTTACGAGTCTCTAGCTACCAAACCTTAAATATATCTTTTCACTTATAATATCCTGTTTCTTCATCTATTAAGTAAATTGAATCAGAATTCTTCCCCCTCTCTGATTTCTATAAGAAGTGAGGCACAAAACAAATAAAGGGAAAGAAAGCATTTCAGACATGCTTTCTGGGCTCAGCCTGTTGAACAGTGGGTTGCTGTTTCAAATATTATCTGATTTCAACAGAAAGTATGGCATTATTTCACTCTTATGTCCAGTGCATATTTGAATACTTAACAGTGATCTAGTGTGGAAATGGTCTTTGTGCTACCTATTTAAGAAGCTAGCTACGTCAGCATATTGCAACTTTAGTGTAGAAGGGAAATGGTGTATTCTCTGTTTGAATCTCCTTTTTAATTGCTTTTATCCCCACATGCTGTGTCTAGATAAACTATTTCTTTTCTTTTTATTGTCTCCCTAATATTACTTCAAAATATTCTACTATTAGTTTTCTCTAAAACCAGAGCACCATAGAAATCTGTCTTCCAGGTTCCACTGGGGCACTAGTTCAAGAGTTTGAAAAGAAGAAATGGTTTTATTGTGGCTAGAGTTCTTTATATAAACACTCCTCAGCATTTTTTCTTTTCTCATATAGAAGAACTACTTCTCAAGAAAGAAAAACTTAAGCTCCTTTAAGAAAGTTTATCCTATTGTAATAGCATTTAACATTTATTAACCAGAAATTAATACGTTTTTCCATATATTAACTTGTTTTTTCCTTCCAACGATTCTCAGAGACGTTCATAGACAAGGAAACTAAGATGTAGAAATTTGAATAATTTGCCCAAAGTCACAGCTATTTAATGGCAAAGTCAGGATTTGAACCTAAGCAGTCTGACCTGAGAGCACTTGTACTTATCAAATCTACTGAACTGTATTCATATCTTATATTTTTGTTTCTGATGTGAATTCATAATCTACTCATCAAACTTAATGTTAATATGATAACATTATGTTGGCAGAATCTCAGAGAAATAGGATTCCTTCCAATTAATTCTAAGTAGATGTGGGTTTATTTTGTTTGGTAGTAGCAATTTTAAAAGGAAGAAAACATATATTTCAAGATGCTTTTAGACCCACTAAAGTGGTTAATGGACTAAATATTTTTGAAAATCACTAATGTAAACTGACCAGAAAGAAAACACATTTCTGTACTGATAAACTAGAACTACAATAAGATTAAGGAAACTCAAGAATGAATCAGGAAATTTATTCCCATTTTTTCCTTACTCTCCAAAATGTTTTTGTTGCTTTTAATAAAAAAGTCTATAAAATGTCTTTTACTGTGTGCATGCATGCGTGTGTGCTTGTGTGTCTGTGTGTCTGGGTGTGTGCTTGAATTTGTCAAAATGTTTTCACCATGCAGTTTAATAATATCAGTACAGAATTAGAAGATGGGCAAGAATTTCTGTTCTGGTTCTGCTAGCCAGTTTGGATAATGCTACATCAAATAAACTTGTCTGAAAAATAAAACAAATGAATAAAAAATAAGCCAAGCAAGCAAATAAATAAAAAAACTTCATTGATATAGCATCTTAACCTGTATGAATTTGTTACACTTTAGACAATTCATACCAATGTAGTTGGCTAATTATCAGGTCTTCACATATTTGGGTAACAAAAAAGAAGAGATTGTGGAAAGTGGGGAGAGTGTTTTAGCTATAGAAATAACAAAATGCTATGTTGACCATAATAATCTCTTCCCTAAACACTATTATCACTATTTGATTTTTATTATAATATTTTTTGTGACCTTGTGCTATTCTAAATTATTTTCTTTCCAAAGTGGAATGTGCAAAATAATTCAGAAGAGTACAGGAAGAAAATATCAAAACATCTATTTATATTCTTATTTTATCTAAATAAGAAAATGATGTTAATATTGATTAATAATACCTTCTTCAGGAAAAATATGAATTCACTTCCATCATGTACATTGATGAGTAACTGGTGTGGTTTAAGATAGCAATGGTTAAGAATCCTAGACTGGATCATAGTTTGGTTTAAAATGAAAAATATCATCTAAAGAAACTTTTTTAAAAGATAAACTATACTATATGAATGGATTTTACCAGTATATTTAAACCTTCCATAATAGTTTCTTTAAAAGGTTTTTAGGAGTCTTTCTATCCTGAACAATATAAAATTTAGAAAGATATTTATTCATGGAATTATATGTGTCATTCAAGTAAGATTGGCTACTGAGTACAGAAGAAACCTTTGAATCTCCATCCCAGACTGTTTTTATTCAACTGATTTATGTTTACATTTAAAATGATATTTATATTCAGGAAGAAGAAGCTTATAAACTGTCATTCTTATTTCTCAACAGGCTGATGATTTCAGTTAAATTAATTTCCAGCTAAGTCACTGTAAAACCATTGAACATGGTGATATGCTTCTACTTGGTGGAATAGACTTCTGTTTTTCCTATGCTGATTATAATAAAAAAATCTATAAATTTTAAGGACATAAGTCACTCCCATGGTGTTTCACATAATAGAATGTGTCAAACTGTCCCTCGTGATGATGACAGGTTTGGTACAATTTACACCATTTTAATGGCAGGATAAGATCTATATGTTTACTTGGGTATGAAAAAGCAGAGGAAAAAAGTGTTCCAAATGTAAAAAGCAATAAACGAAGTCACTTTTTTAATGAAACAGTATATAAAATTTGTTACTGATGATGGATTTATAGTCAACTAATTTGTAAAATAAATGAAGTGTAGAGATTGTGCTTGAAGTATTAAAACTTACCTTGCATTACCTGTTGTGATTACTGGTAACTCTAGGTGCTTACAGAGGACTGAAATTGCCTTTGCTATGAAAGCACTGTGGTTATTAGGTTTCATCATATTTTGGGGACTTCATCCATTCATTCAACGTTTTTATTTGCTATGCGGTAATACTTCTTAATGAAGAGGCCCTTTCCTTGAAACATATATTTCTCAGAAACTTCCTATTTAGAGGAAGAATAAAACTAGATTTTCAGAGGCATATTACAGAATTTCATAAAGAGAAGACTATAGGTTTAAAAATCCCAGTGGAAGTGTCAATAAATATCTTAGAATTAATAAGATATGTCCCTGGGATTTTTAAAATTTAACTACATATTGGGGGGTCACATTAGAGATATTTAGGGAATAATAGAAATTAGGCTCTGCTAAGAAAAATCGTTCTAATGAAAAATCTGGCAACAGAACTGCCAAACAGAGACATGGATCCAGATCTCATCATGAAAGTCCTCGTGATGAAGTGACATAGACTCTTGTGCAGTCAAAAGCTCCTGAGATTTTATATTATGCAGCTCCTGTGACACCACAGCTGCTTCCCCAGTTCCTCTGGAGATCTGGAGGCTGTTTGTAGAGAACAGATTTTAGATTTCCTGACCAGCTCTGTCTTTCCTTGAGTCACCCTCTCGACCTGTGCTGTCCACTGTGATAGCCACTAGACAGTATGGTAGCCTCTGTAGGCACCGAACACTTAAAATGTGGCTAGTCTGAGTTGAGATGCGTCATATGTATGAAACATACACTGGATTTCAAAGACTTAGTACAATAAAACATGCACAATATCTCCTTAATAGTTTTGATAATGATAATGTTGTGAATATATGTAGTTAAGTAAAATACATTATTAAAATTAGTTTTACTGTCTATTTTTTAGTGTGGCTACTAGAATATTTAAAACTACCTACAAGTCTTGTGTCATGTTTCTGTTGGACAAGTACCATAGTAGACAGTGAATACTGTAGGGTTCTCCTCTTTGCCAACTCTTATCTCCCTAGCTGACGTCATCTGAAATTTCACTGGGCCTACAATAGTGAGAGGAAAGCAGTTATAATAGAGAAGCCTTGAAGCTAATGTCTGACTGAAGTAAACATTGTAATGTGAATATGTAAAAAGCACATAAAGTCAATCGCCCATCTAAAAGGGGAGCAATTGATAATTTGTGAGATCCTTTACTGTTCTGGCTCAAGGAGGGTCATCTGGAGTGAAGGGAAGGAAAGTAGATTATGAAGATAAGAGGGTTTGAGATGGACTAAAGGAAAGGAGTTGATTGCAGTATAGGATGAAGAGGAAGCCTGCAGGACAGGATGCCTATGGAAGCAGATAATTTTTATTATTCCATAAATTTGGATATTTGGATATCACCTCCCTTCAGTTAGGCCCTAACAGTTGGTTGCCATGCAGGGAGGTATTCTCATCATGAAACTGCAGATCCAGCCATTTCTACAAAGTCTTAAAATTCTGTTTAAAGAGAAAATGATTTAAAGCAGAGTTCTCAGGGAACTTCTTCATCTGACAATTTCTGTTCTAGCAAATGTAAACTGTAACATGATATTAAATACAAAGCTATTTTATCTACACTACATTACAATCAGTATTTTATGAAAAAGTGATTTTTCAAGTAAATTGCTACAGGGAAGTAAAGCTCTCTAGCCCCGTACAACATGGCTGTGCTTATGCAAAGCAGATATTTCACAAATGCCAGCATTTTTTCCTTCTTTATCACTGGGCAATAGGGGCTTACCAAAAACGAGAAACAACAAACACAGCAAAAGGACGCTTCGCTTGTATGGCATATCCATGCTATGTAAGCATTTAGAGTGAAGTACAGTGAAGAAGCTGGGCTCAAAAATTCATGATTCTTTTCCTTCCTAGATATGATTATACTTATCAACTTTTTGAAATTAAAAATCAGTGGTTAAAAAGAAGTGTTGTAATAAGCTGACATTAAGATAGGATAATAGATGTTTACTAGAGCAATATATACTAAAATACACATTTGCTACTCTTTCTGTAAATATGTCTTTTTGTATCATTGCCCAAAAAAGACACACCTGCAAAAGAAAAAAACTCCTGACTATTTATAATAATATGAAGCTCTTATGGATGTGAGGTAGAATAGTAGGAGCTCAAATCAGTTCTGATGTGGAAAGCTTTCTGAGATATATTAGGTAAGGAAAATAAAGATGTATGTTCACATCTACATAAAATATAAAATATATTGTTATATATATGTAATACTTATATAATATACATATATTACATATATACTCTATACTTATACATAACAGTTTGGAACAATACTCCAAAATTAAGAGTATTTTCCTATGAAGAAGGGGCTCTGAGATGAAGTCTTGCTTTCCATTTTATAATATTTTATATAGTGTAGGTTTCTTTTAACCATGTGTATTTTTAAATTTCAAAACATCGTCATCAGTAAGACTAGGTAGAAATACAGTAATATTTGTGAGAGAATGTGTAATGAACATAGAATATAAATGAACAAAATTGCATCTCTGAAACTCTAATATAAAGATTTGCATAAAAATGTAAATATATTGATGTTAAGATGGTTGGATTTGGGACATTTATTTCTGTAGTCATCATGTTTAAAATGCTTTGCTCAACTAAATTATAGTAACCAAATCAAGACAAGATCAATATGACAGTTTTATTACAAAATAGGGGAAATTTGGACAGACATACACTGAGGGAAGACAATGTGAAAATGGCCATGTGATGAATGAGGCAGAAATTGAAATGATTCGTCTGCAAGCCAAGGAATGTCAAAGATCGCTGGCCATACAGGAAGGCAAAAAGAGGCAAGAAAGCATTCTATCCAGAGTTTAAGAGGAAGAATGGCCCTGCTGACAGCTTGATTTTAGACTTTTAGAGAACAATGAGAGAATGAATTTCTGGTCTTTTAACCACTAAGTTTGTGGTACTTTGTTACAGTAGTCCTAGAAAAATAACATAGTAGTTCTTTTCTTTTATTATATATTTCACGCCACTCTCTTCTTGCTTACATGATTTCTAAAGAGAAGTTCCATGTAATTCTTATCCTTGCTTCTCTCTAGGTAAAGTGTTTTTCTTTTTATTTTTCCTTCTGGCTTCTTTGAAGATTTTCTATTTGTCTTTGATTTTCTGCAGTTTGGATATGATATGTCTAAGTGTAGATTTTTTTTTCCTTCTGTGTTTATCTTCCTCAGTGTTCTTTGAACTTCCTGAATCTGTGGTTTGGTATTTATTATTAACTTTGTGAAATTTGCAGCCATTATTGTTTCAGATATTTCTTGTTTTCCTTTCTCTCTTTGTTCTCCTTCTGGTATGCCCATTAGGTGTATTTTTTTTTTCCTGTCTATTTGGATTTCTTTTGGAAATTTCTGTTGACATTTCTTCAGGCTCAGTGATTCTTCTTCCCTATCCAGTCTATGATTAGCTTATCAAAGACATTCTTCATTTATGTTAGTGTTTATTTCTAGCATTTCTTTTTAGTTTTTTAAAAAATATCCATCTCTTTGCTTACATTATCCATCTGTTCTTGCATGTTGTCCTTTTGTTCCATTACAGCCTTTAGCATATTAATTATAGATGTTTAAATTCCCAGTGTAATAATTAGAACATTACTGCCATATCTGAATCTGTTTCTGATTCTTGCGCTCTATTCAAACTGAGCTTGTGACATTTAGTATGCTTTGTAATCTTTTGTTGAAACCCAGACATGATATAAGGTAGAAAGAACTCAGATAAGTAGGTTTTTAGTGTGAGGTTTTGTTTACTTAGCTTGGAGTCAGGCTGTGTTAACCATTTGCTGTAGCTGTAGGTGTCAAGATAAACATGTTCTTGATGTCTGTGTGTTTTTTTTCCTCCCATTCTATTTGGGCTCCTCTAGAAACTTCTTAAATGAGATCTGAGATGTGCAGGTTTTTTCTCAGTTGTATTCTCATTATTATATAATATAATCATTGTATAGTCCTATGATTAGGTTTCAGTTTTTTAGTGATTTTATGCCTCTAAACTGTGACCTTATCAAATGCTTTGCAGTGTTTTTCCCCCTTAGATGAAACAGGAAGGCTAGAGGGACTGAAGATGGGTATTCCCTTCCCCCACATCATTTAGGCTACGGTAAAATCCCAGTTGGTTAGACTCTGGTAAAAAGTTTCCCATTAGAAGATGCCTTGGTAGTAGAAACAGAGTGCTCTGGACATATATCAAAATGGCTGCTCTTCCCCCATTGATGTCAAAATGTATCAGATCAAATGGGTGTTGGTTGCAGAAAAAGAACCAAGATATTTTTAAATCTTGAAAATATGTATATAATTCTATCTCCTATCTCAATACACTTTTTTTTCTGTTTGAGAACTCAACTCAAAAAGTCTATGTATACACTACCAAATGTAAAATCGATAACTAGTGGGAAGCAGCTGCATAGCACAGGGAGATCAGCTCGGTGCTTTGTGACCACCTAGAGGGGTGGGAGGGAGGGAGATGTAAAAGGGAAGAGATATGGGGACATATGTATATGTATAACTGATTCACTTCGTTACAAAGCAGAAACTAACACACCATTGTAAAGCAATTATACTCCAATAAGGATGTTAAAAAAAAAAAGTCTATGTAACCTTGTTTACAAGTAGTACACATTATGTACATATGAGAATTATAGCTAGCTATTTAGATTAACTTGAATATTTATTTAGTCAACTAGCATATTTATTTTGAACCTCTCTTTAGTAACCTAGTTTGGCATAGTCATTTGTTGATACATTATCTTTGTTTAACCTACAATTTATTTAAGTTAACGTACTTAAAACTAGAGTAAATTTGTTACCAGAAGTAAACTTTGAGTTTTAAATGTCTCCAATTGTGAGACTACTAATATAAAACTCTCATCACAGTTGTTGTTATGGGACATTGTTAAATAGCAATGACAAAATTATTATCCTTACATTTTCTACAAATAGAGGAAAAGGGGGCAATTTACCCATGAAATTCAGTTTTAAATAAACAACATTTATAAACACTACAGTAAGAACTACAATTCTATTGAGCTTCCATTTTGGCAATTGTGTAATCACAACTACAGCAATCAAGCTGGATGTAAAAAATTCAAATTTATTTTAGAGGTGAGAAACAAGTTGTTGTTTCTGGATCAATAAATGATATTGTTAAGTAGCAATAACAAAAATACCACACTGTTTTACTATGAAAAAGTCAAATAATTTTTTTTAGTATTTCTGAGAGAATTTTTGGTTGTATTTTATAGATCAGCTCTTCACCTGAATGGTCGATTGTGTCATGTGCTTTGGAAAGATTTTCCTCTCTCACTGCAGAATAAATTCTCTCTAAATTGGATGTTTGGCAAAAATTTCATTTATTTCTCTTGATTTATCTTGGGAAAGACTTGAAGTTTCTACCAGAGCTGTTGCTTCCCCTTTTCTCATGTGTGTGGGGTTTTTGGTTCTTCCTCGCCCAACTAGATTGAAGCTTTCTCAGCTTGGTGACTTGTCATACAACCTTTAAGTGCATCTATTATTTCATCTTCTTCAGTTATTTTAGTGTGCATTTGGTTTTTTCTTCCTCAAGAGTTTTCACGTAAATATTTAACTCAACTCTATCAATTTCTTCAATACATTTATTCATCTCCTAAATGGTCTCCATTTACTGATACATTTTGTTACACCCAAACCCAAGCTCCCAGCATCTATTAATATTTCTCCAACAAGTGCAGCCTAATCTTCTATAAATGTCTACCCAGAGGCTTCATAAAACTTTCTTTAGAGCTTTCTAATATTTTTTTTCCTGTATAAGTTTACTCACTTCCCTTGCCATTCTTTAGTTTCTTTTAAAAGCACTTTTAGCTTCTTTAATGCTAAAAAAAACTTATCCAAAACATTTTTTTCAGATTCCTGAAGCTGTTTTTCATTCTTTTAATGGGTTAAGAAAGATGTTTTGGTGACAGCTACTTGAAACTGCACATATTCTGTTGCATTTTGTAAAGACCAATTCTCTCTTGCGATGTCAGACATAGACCCAACTTGTTCTAAATGCTGAGATTTGTCTTTTCTTAGTCCTTTTGGAAAGTGGTAATTTTCAGCCCAAGTAAAAAGTTACATTCTTGGGATAAATTTCATTTAGTATAATTGTTTTTATATTTTGTTTAATTCAGTTTGCTAGTATTTTGCTGAGGATTTTGTGTCTATAATTCATAGGAGATATTGGGCTATAGTTTTCTTTGCTTTTGATGTCTTTGTCTGGTTTTGGTATGAGATTAATACTGGCCTTCATAGAATGACTTTGGACATGTTCCTCATCTTCTACTTTTGGGAGGCTTTATGAAGTATAGATGTTAATTCTTCTTTAAATGTTTAGTAGAAATCACCAGTGAAGACATCTTGGCCTAAGATTCCCTTAGGGTGTTTTGTTGTTGTTGTTGTTTATTGCTTTTTAAATACTAATTCAGTCTCTTGATTTGTAATAGGTTTTCTGTTTATTCTTGAGTCAGTTCTGTAATTTGTATCTTTCTGAGCTTTGTCCATTTCATCAATGTTATTTAATTTGTTGGCATATAGTTGTTCATAGTGTTCCTTTACAATCATTTTTATTTCTCTAAGTCAGGTAGTAATGTCTCTTTTTCATTCTTGTTTTTAATAACTTGAATCTTTTTTTATTTGTTTATTAATCTGTGTAATGAGCTGTCAATCTTGTTGATCTTTTGAAAGTACCAACTTTTGGTTTTATTGATTTTATTTTTTTCTCACTTTAAAAATATTACTTGGCACAGCAAATGTTGCAACCATACAAAATGGATATACATTTTTTTCCCCAGTGATTCTTATGCATCTTCCAGAATCACTATGCTATTGAAAAAGAGAAAAAGAAAAAAGTTTGCCATTTTGCTTTTTCATTCGATGTTATCTTTAAAAAAATCAATACATCAACTTCTTCATTACCTGTGGACATACTATAATTATATTTTAAATTCTCCCATTGGTAGATATTTACATTTTATTCAAATTTTTGGCTATAAACTAATGATACTATGAACATTATTATTCATATGTTTTGCTTAGATGTGCTAATATACCACTAGGATAAATTAATAGGAGTGATTTTGCTATGTCATTAAAGAATATATATTTTACATTTTGAAACGTGTTGAAAAACTGGTTTCCAAACTTTTTCCCAAATGTATATCCATGGTGTTAGAATACCTTATTCTCCACATCCTCAGCAACACTGAATAATATCAGTTTTAATAATATTTTCTATTCTAACACAGAAAATTATGTATATTATTGATCATCAAATATGCATTTCTATAATTAGGGGAAAGGTTGATTTGTTTATGTACTTGATGGATATTTCTATTGCTTTCCTGTGACGTCCTTTGACTATTTTTCTATAAAGTTGTACACCTTTGTATTATTGATTAATAAGAATCTTTCTCATGGAAGAATATTCATTCAGCATTGTGTATCAATATGTACCATAATTTAGACAGTGTTCTGGTGGTCAGTCAGAGTTGCTTCAAATCTAGTACTTTTTCTCATCTTATTTGTTATAATTTTTATGTTGTCAAGCAATAACCTTTTCCTGTATGACTGCTGGATGTTATGTCATGCTTAAAAAGACTTTCAACCACCATATTCTTTTTTTTTTAATTTTTTTTATTTTTTATAAATTTATTTATTTATTTATTTTTGGCTGTGTGGGGGTCTTCGTTTCTGTGCGAGGGCTTTCTCTAGTTGTGGCAAGCGGGGGCCACTCTTCATCGCGGTGCGCGGGCCTCTCACTATCGCGGCCTCTCTCGTTGCGGAGCACAGGCTCCAGACGCGCAGGCTCAGCAATTGTGGCTCACGGGCCCAGCCGCTCCGCGGCATGTGGGATCTTCCCAGACCAGGGCTCGAACCCGTGTGCCCTGCATTGGCAGGCGGATTCTTAACCACCGCGCCACCAGGGAAGCCCCACAATATTCTTAAAACAATTTTCTTTTTTTTTTCCTAGCTCTTTTAAAGTTTTAATTTTAATAATTATTTGGTCCAAGATATCTTGGTTGGTATATAGGAAGTGACATATAGATATGTAATGTATTTATATTTTTATTCAGATATGATCATTCAATTGATCTAATTGTCACTTCATGGTTTATTGTCTGGTAAACATGGACAATTCCATATTCTAAATAACTATACCAATATGGAATAAATTAATCTATTTGTGCTGTTTATTTAGGGACTAGCTTTACCATACTAGCTTAGTGTGATTTAAGACAATGCTGAGTAAAATTTGTGGCAGGTATCCCATCATGAAGGCCCCACCTTCATAATCTCATCTAAATCTAATTACCTCCTAAAGGCCTCATCTCCAGCTATCCTCACATTGGGGGTTAAGACTTTAATATATGAATTTTAGGAAGACACAATTCAGTCCATAGCAGAAAGTGTGCCTCTTTATTTAATTTCTGAATTCAGTAAGGATTCATCTAGTATTTTCCTATTAAATATAATTCTAACCTTTTGATTTTTAATCACATACTCATTAATAATAAGTATTTATAAAGGTAATGCCCAAAATTCTGTTAGGGACCTGAAATATACAATTTTCAAACAGCGACTTTGGTCTCTAAAAACACAATCCCCCAAAATGTAAACCCTAAGTTCAAGATAGTATTTATATGATAATGGTAAGTTTTTAGTTATTTAGTAGCCATAATATTGTAGGAAGACAAAGGAGATAAGAGTTCAGTGTAACTTATCAGGACAGCCTTCTAAGAGAAATGACATTTCATCACAAATTTGATACTCTGGGGTATTTGGGTAGTTGAATGCAAGGAAAATGAAGTCAGAGTCCAGATGAAGCTGGCAATTAAAGTTCAAAAACATTTTGCTAATGAATGTAATATTTTACAATTCTTTCTTTTATTCAGAAGTTTTTTTAATAAACCTAATTAAAAGCAGTATAATATTTGATTTATACATAACTAAAGTGTTGAAAATTGTTAAAAATGATGAAGAACAATTCATGTTCATATAAGAGGAATCTTGAAATTTTTGAAGGTGGAGTCAACAAATTGAAAAAAGGCATGTCTTGAACAAACATGATTGTTCTCCCAGACTGTGTCTTAGAACCCCCTGAAAAGCTGCAGGTATTTGAGGTGTTTATTCTACCATTGAGTTGAAGCTGTTCAGCTTTGGTAGATAAAATAATCGACACATTTCTGGGAAAGTGTTTTACAACAATGTTAAGAAATAACTTCATTTATAAGAAAATGTATTTCTTATTAAACATGTACATTTGTATTTTATGCTCAAAGAATAAGTGGCATTGCAAAAAAGGACTTGTTTTCCAACCAAAGGTTTTCCATCACATACATACACACACAAATATAAAAGAGCAGTGAAGAATAGAAAATACTGTGCAGTTCGGTTTTCAAGGAATCACATAGTTATCAGCATTGTGAGAAAGACTCAGTAAAATTTAATTTCAGGGATAATGCCTATTTACCTAAACCTCAAAGTTGAATATTGTTTTCTTCTTCTCAAAATACATACAAATTGGGTTTTTAAAAATACTTCTATTTTTATTATTAACTGCTTAAATTTTACCTCATCTTTCTGTAGTTAATGCAATAATACAACTCTTGTTGGTTTCTTATTTGTCTAATCTCTTTGATTGCTTATATTTTCATTTAATTTTTTATAAGTAATACATTTTAATGGCTATATTCTTTCCAATTGCTCAAATGTATTTTTTAAATATACTTTGAAATTATTTTTATATACTTACCCTCATTTTGTTTTTTGTTTTGTTTTGGTTTGGTTTTGGCCACACCACACGGCGTGGGGGATCTTAGTTCCCCGACCAGGGATCAAACCCATGCCCCCCGCAGTGGAAGCACAGAGTCTTAACCTACTTGCTTTCATTTTATTACATTGCTACATTTTATTACAATGCTGCCATACATTTCTATTTTTAATTATTTTAATTATAATTTTATTATTTTATTTAATTATTTTATATATTTATGTATATAAAGTGTTTACAAGAAATACTTACAAGAGTGTTAGCAAGAATTGCCAAGGGGTACATTTCTAGAACTGGATTGTGAATTTTAAAGGTTGAATGTTGATAAATATGGCAGACATATATCATGGGTAGAAGGCCTCTCAAGTTTGGTATCACCTTATACTCTCCCCAGTGCATTTAATTTTATGAAAATTCTCTCTCTCTCTCTTTATATATATATATATATATATATATATATATGAAGAAATATAGATATAGATATGCACACACACTACACACATATCCTCCTCTATACTAACATATATTCATATATATTCCACACATATAAGCATATATATATATGTATATGTGACATATATATGTTCCAATTATGTTCCAAATATATAATTTATATATTGTAGAGTGTATATGTAAACAAAAAAGCATGAATGTGATTATATCATACATAGCTGTATTTTTACAAGCTATTTTCATTCCCATTTCCCTTTTCCTTATTTTTTTCAATGCTTCTTTCTCTAATAAATTACTGTTAAGCACCCAAGTATCTCATATTACCAAAGCAATGTTTTCTATAGTTTCCTGTATACTCATGTAATTATATACTACATGATATATGATACATGCTTGTGTGCAAATAAATATATACATTTTGCTTTTGTTTTTATACAAACAATATCAAATTATACAAGTTTAGTGTCCTGGTCTTTCTACTCATATATACAACATGAGGATCCCTTTAAATCACCTGATATGCTCTAATTAATTCTTCTTAAAGACTTTCTGATATTTCTAAATATGAATATAGTAAAATGCATCCAACCATTTACCTATTAGTAGGTATTAACTGTGTTTTGAGTATTTGGGGCCAACATAAATAATACTGTAATAAATATCCATATACTTATGTGCTATACTTTCTGTGAAACAGATTATTAGAAATAGAATTGCTGAATACTTTTTGTATTTTAATAGACATTGCCATATCATTTTAATTTAACTTGTGATATCAATTACCATGTATTTTATTAAAACGTATGTGTATACTTAAATGTATTTATTTGTGATTTAAAACTTCTGAGCTTTTAGTTTTAGTTAATAACTTTTCTCTTTTTCTAATAGTACAAGTAGCGTTCTAAGATTTCTTATGAAAATTTCTTTTATTTTTTTACATTTAGGTTTTAACCAACTTTATTTTTACATCCCCATTTTAAGATAAGGGTGTAAATTCAGTTTCTTCCAGATAGATACCAGCATCATTTATTCAACAGTCAATAATTTTCTCCATTTATTAAAATATCATCTTCATTCTTTGTTAAAATCTCATATATAAACTGGGATTTATATTTTTATTATCCTCTATTTTGTTCCACTTAACTATTTTTTGTTCCCATAACAATCTATATGATGTGATTACAGTAGCTTTATATTTTGCTTTGTTTTGTTTTTCTGGGATGTGATAAGGCAGTTCATTTATATTTGATTATTTTTTCTTCTTCTTGGGCATTTATTCATTCTTGAAAACACAAAGATTGCTTTTACAAATTCAGAACAAGAGAAAAAAACAACTGCTGAGGCAGTTTAAATCACATTATATTAATTTATTAATTAAATCACATTATATTAATTTACTAATTTCAGATAATCAGCACTTTTCTAATATGATATAAAATACCCTAAACTAAATCCAAGCCTGCCTTTCCATTTTTGCACAGAGAAGTTTGATGGAGTATAATATAAAACTGTATCAATAACTCATGGTTCTTGATGGTGTCCACAATTATATTGATTAATACATAAACCAATAAACCAACTGTACTGAGAATGTAATAAAAGCAAAGCACTAGACTTTAGTAACACATCACTAATGTAGAGGAGGTAAAGGTACACATGAAAAATTTAACTGACATTATAAGGTCACACATAAGACGCTGAATATATGACTAATGGCAAGCAAAGGTCAGACATAGGCAACTTAAAGCTATGTTCTTGGGCATCAGAAAAGAAAGAGACTTCTTTGGATTAGGTATTTCACAAAGAATTCAGTTAAGTGATGACTGTAAAGTGGATTTTGAAAAAGATAAAATTTAAATAGGTAGACCAAAATGGGAGATGCATACAGTTGGGAAGGGTATAAGTAACACTGTGGAGATAAGACCTTAAAAGTTATTTACATCAGTGGGAAACCATTTAAACTAGGTTAGAGATTGTGTTCATGTGAAGATAAGAAATTGAGATTAAGATGGTATGTAAGTGCCTGATTATAGAAGTTTTTGAATCCAAGTTTACCTTGAGTAATTAATAGTTTATTTTAAAAATTTTTTAAAATAAACTGAACAAAGGTATTATTTTGCAAAGACTATTCTGGAGGCAGTGTGAGGAATTAATTGGATAGAACTTAAACTTGAGGTGTAGAGATCAGTATTATTTATTCAAGCTACAGTTGTTAAGAGAATAGATTAGAGTGTTGGAAATGGGAACTGAAAGGAACAGATGTGATGCTTTCTGAAAGAAACATCGGGCTTTAGTATTTTTATTAGAAATGTTTTCCTTTATTATGTACTCAGACCTGTGAAAAATTTATGACTATGTCTGTCTGATGCCAAAACTTTAAATTTAAAACTGGCTAAACAGCCAGATATCATAAAATTCTTTTATATTACATGTGTTAGAAATTATAACACCAGCCAAGTTTTAGATTTTTCTAGATTTATCATATCCAGACAGCACAATTTGCTCTAACCCATGGCTCTGTCCTCTGAGATTTCTATGGTATGTATATCCAGGCCCAATAAGTGCTTCAGTCTTTGCTAGGAAATAAGAAGGTCACTCTTCAATGGAAACTTTGTCTACTCTGAATAATAGTTTTTGCATGAATATTAACAATATGATATACTTTCTTGATGGATTAGGGGAAGACAAATAATGTTATGCCATTGATTTCTGTCCTAGGTGACCAATAGTAATCTCAAAAGATGTATTTGTTCCTTGAATGCACCAGTGCAGCTTCAAACCTCAGTTTTAGGGTAACCTTATAATCAGCTCTTGGTTCTTCATGCTGCCAGTTTCTCTACGTCTCAATCTTTTTCCAATCCAAGAGCTGTCCGACTGGAAATAGAGGAAATAGGGCGTGTCTTGTTACCCATCTAAATTCTAGTAAAATATGCTGCACAGAAAGAAGCTAGGAAGGAAGGACAGAAGGAAGAATGGAAAAAAGGAAAGAAGAAAAGAAGGAAGGGAGGAAGGGAAGAAACTGGTCTAACTTCAAGTCAGTATTAAACATCACAACTAGTATGCATAAAAAACTTACCTATAAAGAGGAAAATATGCATTGGGGGAATGGCAGTGGGTCTTTTTTCCTTGGATTAGCTGATTAACATTTCCTAAAGAATATAGTTATACCAGAAGATTATATACTTTATAAGACGGCTGTTGGAAGTTTCTTGATATCAAGATGCATAAGAGCCAAAAACCTTCAGTTGTCAAGGGATGTGTAACCCATTGTACTCCTGTGATTTTTCCAAGTTTAGGAGACATTTTTGCTGCAAGAATTACATGGAAATTATCCATGTGAATTCCAGTCACAAATCTAGCCAGTACATTCTGATTTCTTAGAAGGCTTTATGTAAACATGTTGGCAAGAGACAGCCTGAACAGCTAAAACTTAGAGAAGAGACTCTAAAACATAAAGAACATGAGATCTCCTTAGCTCTTTTTCCAAAGAATACATTCCACTTATGTGATGCAATGTGAAATTGAAAATTAGAAGGTGTTCCCATTTCATCCAGAGCATTGACATCTCATTAGATGTTAAATATATTTCCCCAGAATAATGTAGGAGTTGAGGCATCCAACATAACTTGTTCATTCCTATATGAGGAGAAAGTTATTTCTGAAGTCTAGTGAAATTTTTCCATTTCTTTTAAATGTATAGTATATATGAAACTCTTACTTTTCTGTAATACCTCTTAATTTTAGTGGGACACTTGAAAATATACTTTTGTATTAAAAATATACCTTAAAATTAATATTAAGCTTACCTTTTATTTCAATGAGAAAAATCTATTTCCAGAAAATTCTTAATATGTAGCAGGTGCAGGACATTTTCTCCTCATTTAAGTAATGGATATCTTAGTTATTAAAAACCATATTTCCAGGAGGTATTTATTTCATTGAAAATAATGAAAGAAATGATTCAGTCTTTAATAAGTAAAATCATATAAATAAAATCGATAAAATAAATTTTCATAAACTGTATATGCAAGAAATATTTGTTTCATGGACTACTGTGAATTTTATTCCTAAAAAGACTGTGTGTTCAATAGTTAAAATTATACTAAATAATTAAAATAATGATGATCTTATATTAGAGAAAGAAGAATGAGTACAATTGTAATTATCATTGGAGTGATAAAATAAGGAAGGGTAAATTAAATGGTACTATATGTTTTTCTAGCTTAAGGTCATATATGTTGATTATTTCAACTAAAACATTCATTAAACATTGAATCATAACAGGACAAACTAGACATTGTAATTTCAGGAAGGAAACGTTTACAGTTACCAAGAATACATGGAGATGTAGCCTGGAATGGGCCCATTGGTTTCCTTCATAGGTACCCACAGTCAGACATCATGTTGGTATATTTACCTGATCAGCCAGCATCTGGAGTGGGGGGGTGAGGGGTCTCTGCATTCCTTAAAGATGGTTCATATTGACTGAGCTTCTGAGGCTGACAAATAACATTAGACTGCCAATTTATTAATTTATGACTCAAGAGTCTCTCTGTCACAGAGATCGTGTATTCTCTCCTTGTAGATACATGAACACAGGAAACCACATATTTTTTCAGAAGGTTGTTTGATGAGCATGAGATTAGAACAAGAGACTATTTTTATTGAAGTATAGCTGATTTACCATGTGTGAGTTTCATGTGTACAGCAAAGTGATTCAGATATACACATATGTACGTGTGTGTGTGTGTGTGTGTGTGTGTATATATATATTCTTTTTCAGCTTATTTTTCCTTTATAGGTTATTACAAAATATTGAGTATAGGTCCCTGTGCTATACAATAGGTCCTTGGTTACATATTTTATACATAGTAATGTGTACATGTTAATCCCAAACTCCTAATTTATCCCTCTCCACCTCCTTTCTCCTGGTAACCATATGTTGTTTTCTATGTCTGTGGGTCTATTTCTGTTTTGTATGTAAGTTCATTTGTAGCTTTTTTTTTTTTTTTTTAGATTCCACATGTAAGTGGTATCATGATATTTGTCTTTCTCTGTCTGGCTTACTTCACTTAGTATGATAATCCCTAGGTCCATCCATGTTGCTGCCAGGGGCATTATTTCATTCTTCTTTATGGCTGAGTAGTATCCCATTGTATATATGTAACACATCGTCTTTATCCATTCCTTTGTCGATGGACATTTAGGTTGCTTCCATATCTTGGCTATTGTAAACAGTGTTGCAAGGAACATTGGAGTGCATGTATCTTTTCAAATTATGGTTTTCTCCAGATATATGCCCAGGAGTGGGATTTCAGGGTCATATGGTACTCTATTTTTAGTTTTTTAAGGAACTACCATACTGCTCTCCATAGTGGCTGTACCAATTTACATTCCCACCAACAGTGTAGGAGGGTTCCTTTTTCTCCACATGCTCTATACCAGAAAATTACTAGAGCTCATTGATGAATTCAGTAAAGTGGCAGGATACAAAATTAATACGCAAAAATCTGTTACATTTCTATACACTAACAATGAAAGATCAGAAAGAGACATTAAGGAAACAGTCCCATTTACCATCACATCAAAAAGAATAAAACACCTGGGAATAAACCTACCTCAAGGGGCAAAAGACCTGTCCTCCAAAAACTATAAGATGCTGATGAAAGAAATCGAAGATGACACAAACAGATGGAAAGATATACTGTGTTCTTGGATTGAAGAATGATTGTTAAAATGACTATACTACCCAAGGCAATCTACAGTTTCAGTGAAATCCCTATCAAAATACCAATGGCATTTTTTACAGAACTAGAATAAAACATTTAAAAATTTGTATCAAAATACAAAGGACCCCGAATAGTCAAAGCAATCTTGAGAAAGCAAAATGGAGATGGAGGAATCAGACTCCCTGACTTCAGACCATACTACAAAGCTACACTACAAAGCTACAGTCATCAAAACAGTATGTACTGGCACAAAGACGGACTTACAGATCAATCAAACAGGTTGGAAAGCTCAGAAATAAACCCACAAACCTATGGTCAATTAATCTATGACAAAGGAGGCAAGAATATACAATGGAGAAAAGATAGTCTCTTCCATATGTGATGCTGGGAAAACTGGACAGCTACATATTAAAAATATGAAATTAGAACATTCTCTAACACCATATGCAAAGATAAACTCAAAATGGATCAAGGACCTAAATGTAAAACCAGATACTATAAAGCTCCTAGAGGAAAATATAGACAAAACACTCTTGGACAAAAATCGCAGCAATATCTTTTTAGATCTGTCTCTTAGAGTAATGGAAATAAAAAAACAAAAATAAACAGATGGGACCTAATTAAACTTAAAAGCTTTTGCACAACAAAACACCTACAGAATGTAAGAAAATATTTGCAAATGATGCAATAGACAAAGGATTAATCTCCAAAGTACACAAATAGCTTATACAGCTCAATATCAAAAAAACAAATAACCCAATTGAAAAATGGGTAGAAGATCTAAACAGAGATTTCTCCAAAGATGACATACCAATGGCCAAAAGGCACATGAAAAGATGCTCAGCATCACTAATTATTAGAGAAATGCAAATCAAAACTACAATGAGGTATCATCTCACACCGGTTAGAATGGCCATCATCAAAAAGTCTAGAACGAGAGACTGTAGTTGTATGATTCAAGTGTTTAAAGTCATTACTTATACATTCCAAAATAAGGCCACCTGCCAAATGCCCTGAATCATGAATTTGCTTGGCAAGAACTTGCACTTATATGTAAAATGTTTAATTCTCACTATGATAGTCCTTATAACTGCTTTCTATTTGTTTTGTTGGCTGAAAAAAACACACACACTTTTGGAGTGACACTATTTTTAAAGAGAGCTTAGTATCTTCAGGTTACAGTCTTATTATGTACTAGGTATAAATCTGTGTCCAAATTTCCATGGGATAATTTATTTCCAGTTTACTAACGAAAATGTCAATGTGGTACCATTATCCTAATAATAGCATAAATGATGAGAAATTCATATGGTAATGAGAACCAGAATACAGGTATGTAGCAAATAGCCTTTAATAATTCAACTATTCTACAATAGAATGTTATTTGAAATTATGTGTAAATGTAAATTTGTTAAATTAAACAAAAACATGTTTTTCAATGTGACAAAATTTTAAAAATTTGATGAGAACCAAGAGAAACAACACAAAATAGCAAACATCTTAAGTTTAAATATCAATATCACTGCTCCTAACATTCTTAACCTTCTCTGGTTTCCTTCTTAGCTGTCACCCTCTTACTCCAGGCCACACAACAGTATCTAGGGATTAATATCACCCTTAATGTACAAAAATATAAGTTTATATCTAAATTAACAAATATAATGAACAGTAGAAATGTGTCCTGAATCTGCTTTCTGACTAAACAACAGTTACTTCCTTAGGCTGTGAGTAACTCAGGAATTATTCTTTTCCTATTCCCTCCCGCCTTTCCTCCCTCCCTCCTTCCTCCTCCCTTCCTTCCTCCCTTCCTCCCTTCCTCCCTCCCTCACTTCCTCTCTCCCTCCTTCTCTCCTCCCTCCCTTCCTCCCTTCCTTCCTTCCTCCCTTCCTCCTTCCCACCCTTCCTCCCTCCCTCCCTTCCTCCCTCCCTCCCTTCCTCCCTCCCTCCCTTCCTCCCTCCCACCCTTCCTCCCTTCCTCCCTTCCTTCCTTCCTTCTTTCCTTCCTCCCTTCCTCCCTCCCTTCCTCCCTCCTTTACTCCCTCCCTCCCTCCCTCACTCCTCTCTCCCTCCCTGCATTCCTCCCTCCCTTCCTTCCTTCCTTCCTTCTTTCCTTCCTTCTTTTCTTTCTTTCTTCCTTCCTTCCTTCCTTTCTTTTTCTTATTTACAGTGGACCACAAAAAGTATGTAAAATGTATATAATTAACAAAGAAAGATGAAAAACCGAGATCTAGGTCAAATTTATTTAAAAAACATACATTTTAAAATGGTACTACAAATAACTTTCTTAACTATCATTTAAAGAAATAATAAAATAAATGGGTATATATATGTGTACAAACTTGTTCTGAAGGTTTAGTTTTCAAATATACATATATATATATATATATACACACACACACACACAGCAAGAGGTTTTTGTTTATATATTCATTAAAATCCTCAATGAAATACTTAGGAATGAGTTTTTGTGCAGTATGTAAAAAGGATCATATAGCATGCCCAAATATATTCATCATATCAACAAGCTAAAAATGTCATGAAATTTTTATTGATGTGCACAAAGAATTTGACAAAATTTCATGGTAATATGTTTCAGTAAAGCAGGAAGAGAAGTAGGTTTCCTCAAACTGATAAAGGCATTTTTTTTCTTTTGGTAACTTTATTTTATTTTATTATTATTGTTTTTTTAACATCTTTATTGGAGTATAATTGCTTTACAATGGTGTGTTAGTTTCTGCTTTATAACAAAGTGAATCAGCTATACATATACATATATCCCCACATCCCCTCCCTCTTGCGTTTCCCTCCCACCCTAAAGATGTAGAGATAAAGGCATTTTTAAGAAACAACTATAGCTAGCATCATACTTAATGGTGAAACTGAAATTTTTCCTTCTAAGATTGTGAAAAAGGCAAGGATTCTGTTCTCACCACTTCTTCTTTTTACATTCTACTAAACATTCTAGCTGGTGGATTAATGAGACAGAGAGAGATTGTTTAGGTGTAATATACCAAATAATATATTTCAAAGACTAATGGAATTAATAAGTGGGTTTACCATGGTTATGGGCTACAAGAACAAAACACAATTGTATTTCCATATAAAATTTGTTCCCCAAACCCCTATGAAAACCACCCTAATTTTGACTACAGTCTTTTGATTCTGCACCACAGAATGTTGCCAGATTTTTCATGTGTTTAAGAATATGTAAATGTGAAAATAAAAATACAGAAAATAAATTAATAAATATAATTAACATTTATTTACTGTACATATAAATTTAAAGTACATAAATTGTTCAAGTATTTATGTTGTCTTCATTAAGAGGGTTGGTTCTAATTATCTGATTCATCATTCCTGGAAGAAGTCCAGAGGTCCTAATATTTCACCCATTAGATTGGCAAAAATTGCAATGTTGATAATAACACATGCTTGGGATTGTGTGGAGAATTTATTTAATATTAGATATGCATTTTATTTAATAGAGGTACAACAATTGATAATTTCACATATGGCTGAATTCCATTAATGGAGAGGAGGGGAAATAACATAACTTGTCATCGTTTGTCACAGTGAGAGAATATACTTTATACCACCATATACATAGAAACATGCCGAGACTTAATACATCCAATCAGTGATATAATTATGTCTGATTTTAATGAAATGTAATATGTGACCACAAAACAGTTCAAAATATGATGCCAGGCATTCTTGTTTTATAAATAAATTTATCAAAAAATTCCTTTAAAGAAATGTGCTAATACATTTTATCTATTTATTTATTTTTAAAAATTGAGGTAACATTGATTTATAACATTATAGGTTACATGTGTATAACCTTATATTTCTACTTCTTTATACCCTAGAACATGCTCACCACCAAAAATTTAGTTTCCAATACGAAAAGTCAATTTTTCAGTACCTATTAAAATATAAAATGTGACTCATGTATCTACCCTAAAGCAACAACATAAACTAGTACATTTGGCATATATGAGTTTTTTCACTCCAGATTTTTTGTGATTTATAAAACTTAGAATTAGCCTAAGTGTCTATCAAGAGAAGAATGGCTAAATCTGTGAATTATATTTGTAGGTGTTAAATTGAAAAGACCTCCAAAAATATAATTTTTTTTAAAGGCAAGTTTTAAAATACTTGTAGTCTGATATAGTACATATAAAATATTGCGTATTTTGAGGTACTTATTTTTGTTTCCTAGAATCACAGCATTTTCTCAAATAATATGTTCTTTTATTTAATTTTTGAAAATGATTACTTTTGAGTAAAGGACAACATTATTTACTCCATTCTCTTTTGTGTAACATTTTATTAAAATGGTATCTTACTATTCTATATACTATTTTAAAAATTTCACCAAATTAAGTTTACTTAAGAACTCAAGGTACCTTATTTTATTTACTTGATATTATGCACTAGTTTTGATAAGCTCCCATTATTATTTGTAAAAGATGAGAAAAGTAGTATTTTATTAATCTAAGATTTTAATGCATTATATAAATCTTTTAAAAATGTTTGTAAATGGAAACTTTTATAAGCAAATAAAATGATTGCAAAAAATTATAGCGAGTCATCATTCAGTAAGGACTCAAGAAATTGGCATTTGGTTCATATTAAAACAATGTAAAATGTATAATCTCTGTATATAGCTCATTGACAAACTGATGTATTAAAAATATTAGAGAAACTATTTCAGTTAATGTTGTATCACAGCTTTGAAGTTCCTTCAGTAATTAAATGTTTACTCAAAAGAAATTTAAGGTAAGTATAAGTCATGCCTCCACTGAGTGATCAAAATACATCAGAAGCATAAATATTTTCATTACTTAAGAAATGAAGTTGAACTAGCTTTATTACTTGCATTGTATATAAAATGTGAATATATTTTTTTAAAAAGTATGTCTTTTACTATGTGGGATTTAAACTGAAAAATGTGACAATTCAATAAAAGAATCATTAGATGTAGCTCTATATTAAGATATGTAGTTCTTTAAATTCTTCTGGTAAATAATGTTTACCAGCATGTTAAATTAAACCCTCATGTTTAATATTAATATGAAGTATCTCAAGAGTAATCCCTAGGGGGAAGTGGCATGGGAAAAAGAAGGTCCAATTAGTTTTAATACTACATGGTATAATATATCTTATTTTCTCCAAAATAAAGGATATTTGAAATACTGGTGCAAAGGTAAATTTACTGAGCTTCCTATCATTTACTTTTTTTTTTTTAATTAATTAATTTATTTATTTTTGGCTGTGGTGTTGGGTCTTCGTTTCTGTGCGAGGGCTTTCTCTAGTTGCAGCAAGTGGGGGCCACTCTTCATCGCGGTGCGCGGGCCTCTCACTATCGCGGCCTGTCTTATTGCGGAGCACAGGCTCCAGACGCGCAGGCTCAGTAGTTGTGGCGCACGGGCTTAGTTGCTCCGCGGCATGTGGGATCTTCCCAGACCAGGGCTCGAACCCGTGTCCCTTGCATTGGCAGGTGGATTCTCAACCACTGCGCCACCAGGGAAGCCCCATTTACTTTTATATTTAAAAACATGGATAGTGCTGGAAAAAATACTCTTGGTGAATATACAGGAATAAATGATGCAATCTAGATCACCGTCCTATTTACCTTTGAAATTAAAAAGAAATTATATCGTTGAACAAAACCAGTTGTCATAAATTCATCTTAGAAATACCTGAAAGCTCAAATATCAATGACCAAATTCAAACCAAAACTAATAAATGTAGTATTATATAGATTGTTGTAAACTGAGTTCTCCATGACTGTCAAGATTTTAAAGGTAGTTCTTAGGGACTCAGGGTTACAGAAAGATGATCTCCAATTGATCTTAATTTCCTTGAGCAACCCACATAAATCTTCTCTACAGAAAATGCTCTTAAGGAAAGAGCAGCAGGTACCAGCAGAAATATCACCAGAATGAGAACTGGGAGGCTGAAAGTTTTTCTGTCCGTGACCTTCTTTCCTTGTCTGCAGAGGCAATTCTGCTTCAGTGCTGGAGTGCTGGAGGTAGTTTCTCTAAAGTGCTGTCTCTGTATCAGTTGAGCACTTTTAAATGGAGTAATATCTTAAAGATCCAAAGTACCATGGAGTTTCTGCCATAAAAACAACAGGATTTAGGTGACATCTAAATGCTAAACGTTCCAGCAGAAGACAGTGGCTTCCTGTGAATTCAAGGAGCTTTTGATCTCACTGTTTCTTGTACAACTTCACAATTTACCGTGTTTTCGGGTCACTATGTACATGCCATTTCTTGACAAATGCATTATTCTTACTTATCTCACCCAAAAGAGTGCCTTACTTATAGTTGGTGTTCAGCAGAAGTTCATTGCATGGATGAATAAAAGAATACGTGAATGAATAAGCACACCTTAAAGTCTGGCAAAAAGCAGATATTTTGAAATAGATATATGACATAAAGACTTAAAAAGTATTATAACATGTATGAAGTACTCACCAGATTAGAAGAGCTCATTCTAATTTTAAGAGAACAATTTCCATTCTATGTCGGTTTCATAGAAGACAGACAATTTTTTGTTTAACTAAGTGAACCAGAGAATGAATGATTGTATGAGTAGATACAATTCATTTTCATGACATATAGAAAGCTTAGACTTTGATCTCTTTTATAATATGATCTGTAGTAATTGCTGTATCCCACAATCAGTTTATAAATGTTACTTTAATAAGCTGTATAACATTTGGCTTAGATGTTTGCCTTAATTGAAATCTAAACCCCATATCATTTCCCTAATTTAACAGTGGAATATTGTACACAAATTATTGAAGAAATAAGTTTGTGTTTAAGAATCAAATATAGAAAGCTGGAAAAAGGAACTTCAAAGCATGTAATATGGTGGGGAAATGTTGGAAGCACATCTTTCACAGAATTATGCAGAAAAATAATTGTAGGAACTGAGCTCGAATGGAACACCTATTATACAGTATATGGGACAATGCATATTTATATGGTGTTTACAGTAGGTTGTTGCAAAACTTTTGGCCTTTAAAATCCCATAGGTCTAAGTTTAGGTTAATACTGAAATGAGAGATTTAAGTATTTAGAAAAAAATTAAAATAATGGATAATTAAAGCTATTTTATTTAAGATTTTAATATTTATGGATCTGTACTATGTTTTCTTTTTTTTTTATGTTTTTGTTTTGTTTTGGTGTTTTGCCACGACAGTTGTCATGCTATTCAAAATAAAGCACAGGATCTGAAAAAGCACACAAAAATGTTTGTATTATGTACATTGTTGTACTGATAAAGTATTATACTGTACTACTTTGAAAATTGGTGATATTCAAATTATGTACATACAATAAATCCTGATAAACATAAAAGCTTGACTGCCAAAGCATATAATTTGCCAAATATGCTTAAAATTAAATTGACCTTACACCCAAATAACCCTTTCATAGGCCTATTCCTAACAGAATTATTAGAAATCTCTATTAAAAGAGGTGAGGTTCAAACTAAATATTCTAAAATCACTAGTGAAGTTCTATGAAATACATCTTCAAAATTATAATCATGTCAGGTTGTGTTTCAGTATTTTTCAACTAATGATATAATCAAATTTTTACTTTTGTCTTTTCAAACATTTATATTATAAATAAAACTAATTTCTTATCTTCACAGCAGAGGAAGCAAATTCTATGTGTGGAATATCCTGAACTCAGTAAAAGACACTTTTTAATACAAGACAATTTGTATTTTCAACTTTAAATAACCTCACTCTAAAAACCATACTAGCAATATTCAAATTAGTAGCTATGTAACTTGCTATGTAGTGTAAATATTAATAAGTATTTGATACTTCTAAATGCGGATCATAATTGGCACTCACTGAAAACTGTAGTTAGACAGAAAGTCTAATGAATAATTATGCTATTTTTTTCCTTTCCTCAGGCATCAGTTTACACTTTATTATTATTATTAAATATTGGAGTATAGCTGATTAACAATGTTGTGTTAGTTTCAGTTGTACAGCAAAGTGATTCAGTTATACATGTATCTATTCTTTTTCAAATTCTTTTCCCATTTAGTTTATTACAGAATATTAAGCAGAGTTCCCTGTGTTATACAGTAGGTTCTTATTGGTTATCTATTTTAAATATAGCAGTGTGTATTTGTCAATTCAAAACTCCCAATCTATCCCTTCCCTACACCCTTCCGCCCTGCTAACCATAAATTCATTCTCTGTGAGTCTGTTTCTGTTTTGTAAATAAGTTCAGTTGTATCATTTTTTTAGATTCCACATATAAGCAATATCATACGGTACTTGTCTTTCTCTGTCTGACTTACTTCACTTAGTATGATAATCTCCAGGTCCATCCATGTTGCTGCAAATGGCATTATCTCATTTAATGGCTGAGTAATATTCCACTGTATATATGTACCACATCTTCTTCATCAATCCATCTGTTGATGGACATTTAGGTTGCTTCCATGTCTTGGCTATTGTAAACAACACTGCAATGAACATTGGGGAGCATGTATCCTTTCAAATCATGTTTTTCTCTGGATATATACTCAGGAGTGAGATTGCTGGATCATATGGTAGCTCTACTTTTAGTTTCTTAATAAGCCTCCATACTGTTCTCCATAGTGTCTGTACCAATCTACATTCCTACACAATGTAAATTGTGTAGGAGAGTTCCCTTTTCTCCACACCCTCTCCAACATTTATTGTTTGTAGACTTCTCGATGATGGCCGTCCTGACTGGTGTGAGGTGATATCTCATTGTAGTTTTGATTTGCATTTCTCTAATAATTAGCAATGTTGAGAATCTTTTCATGTGCCTCTTGCTCATCTGCATATCTTCTTTGGAGAAATGTCTGTTTAAGTCATCTGCCCATTTTTTGATTGGGTTGTTTGGTTTTTTTTGATACTGAGCCACATGAGCTGTTTGTAAATTTTGGAAATTAACCCTTGTCGGTCTCATCGTTTGCAAATATTTTCTCCCACTCTGTGGGTTGTCTTTTCGTTTTGTTTATGGTTTCCTTTGCAGGCTATTTCTTTATTTGGAAAGAAAACCAATGTTTCTGACAAGCATGTTTTATTGGAGCTTTGATGGAAACAAAGAGTCCAGTGGTTTTCAAAATATGGTCCCCAGACCAGCTGCATCAGCATCATCTAGGAACTTAGAAATGCAAGATCTTGTGCCCCACCCTACATATAACGAATCTTCTGGGGGTGGAAGCCGGAAATGTGTGTTTTATCAAAGTCCTCCAACTGATTCTGATGCAGGCTAAAGTTTGAGAACCACTGGAATAGATAGACCCATAGTTAATATCCTTTAGCCTCCTCTAATAGAGGGAACTGATGATGTCAGTCCCACAGGGCTCTCAGTATTCCTGGTAGAGGAAGGGCAGGTACCAAGACAGTCCAGGTCATCATAGGTAGAGCCCAAGGATGAAAATGGGCCCATATTGTATAGGAGCTTTGAGATCAGAGCTGGAAAAGGAAGTCTAAAATCAAGGCAATCAGAATAAAGATAAGGAAACTGAGGCCTGATTCAGATACAAGGAAATTAGATCAAAGGGCCAAAAATTCCAAGGGAAAGTAATCTATGTATTATAATCAGATAAGATTATGGGCTTTGGGCACAGACTGGACATATATGCAATTTAAAAAAAGCATGTGATCTCTTTTAAAGTCTTCACCTTAGAAATGACTAATACGATACTAGTAGAATTATCATAAGGTTTATTAATAGCATTAGTTAACATGCAATGAGTAACTTCAATGTCCCAGAATTTCAGCAAGAGCTTTAATGCCTTGTCTCAATTGATCTCCGTACAGATCCTATGAGACTGTCATAAATATCATCCCCAGTTTACAGAGCAGGAAACTGCAGTTTAGAGAGACTGAGTAGCTTGCCTAATTTCACATAGCTGGTAAATCATGGAAATGAAATTTGAACAGAGGGAAAAATACTAGAGTCTATGCTCTGCAGATAAAGTACTTAGTATATTTCCGAACACAGAGTAAATGTCCTGAGAAATAGAGAAGGGGAATGAGAAACATGGTACAAGGTACTTTAAAGAATATTTATCAGTTAATCACCTTATGCATCAAAGTGCAGTCTTTTTCAATAATTTTCATTTATTTTGAAAGACAAGGATGAAATAAGAATTTAATCTCAATGCTTTTCTATTTGTTATCTTCAATATTATTTATTATTTTGAAATCCCTTTCACTGAATTTGGAAGATTATAACACAACTTATAAATGAATTGTTAAAGAAATACTGTCCTACAGTAACAACATACCAGTAGAGTATGTTGGATTTGACTATCCATGTCTAAAAAAGTGATTGGCAGAGGCTTTATTTTTGCTCAGTCAAATTAAAACTTGTGTACCAAGGAAGAGAGACTGAAAGGGAATACCATACCATGGAGATTACAACTGAATTGGAGGTCAGCAAGGGAATCAGTGTTTGTCTTTTTTATGCTCATTTCAATTGAGAATTTGTACAGACACGGTGCCTCTGTATGATATGTAACTCTTTCTTGATGAGCAGAGGATGATCTACCATGTCCAATCAATAATTTTTATGGTTAGCTTCCATGGATCAAACTATTGTTAAAGTAAAATCTGTCAAAGATTATTAGAGAATTATCTACTAGGATGAGGAAAATAATTTTCTACAGTCTGAGCTTTGAAATGAAGAGCATTCCGGTGATGTATTGCACAGAGAACAGCTGGAGTATACAAAAAAAGAAATAAAAAGGAAATGCTGTATGCAGAAGGAGAACCTGACATTTTTTTTTCACAGAGGGGATGTGTTCCTGGGAAGTCTGTACGGAAGAGGGCACTGCAGGTCTGTAACACAACAGAAATGACCTCAGGGCTTTTCAATAAAGTTGCCCGTGAAAATTGGGCTAAAGGGTAACGTTACAATTCTGAGGTGTATTTGGCAGGGAGACTTTTTGCCACATCTACTGCCATTGCATTTACAGGGCAAAATCAGAATTTTGATGACAAGCTGGCAATGATTTGTACCCCCAAAGCTCCATAATTTGCAGTCCTCCTCCTCCACTCCACTTCTACCCCTGCTCTTAGTGAGGGAAAGGGCAACAGGGAGAGTTGCTGGCATTCACAAATTCTAACCAGACCTGATTCTGATGCTTTAGCCTCTGGCAAGCTACTTAAACTCTTTCTGTCTCGCTTTTCTCATTTGAAAAATTAGGATAATAGTATTTTCTTCTTTCCCAGAGTATTGGTGAAGGCTAATGCATTTCAAAGAACTTTGAAAGGAAAAAACAAGCTGTTCATGTACAGGACAGTATTGTTTTCCTTTTCTTTCAAAATAATACAAAAGCTTTCTGTTGAGTGGCAGGGGAAAAAAAAAAAAAAAGATTCTTCTAGACTTAGCTTTTCAGTGGTATATTTATGCTCAGTATTTGGTTTAGTGCCCAGTAGTCTACACTAAATAAAAACAAGGTTAGGGGATGTTTGCTGGGTTTGGCTACCTAACATCAGTTTGCTCTCATTTTCCTAACTACAGTGGAGATTTTTTTGCGGGAAACTGCCTGTTTCCCACTCTTGCACTCTTGATGGTGCTATAATTCAATGTGCCCTGCAACCCTTTTTCCAAAAGCACATGGTAAGCCAACTTGGTACTCTCTCCTCAGATATTTTGAATATTATTCAAAGTTAATAAAAAGATATTTAAAAGAAAACAGAACTATGTAGAACATATATTCCAGTTTGTTACTTTCTGAATTTTATTTTCCTAGTTTTCCAGCCAATTCTGTGATTAACCAGATATCATTCTAATTAAAAACTGGCTTAATTTAACCAGTCAGTGAATCAATTTGTAGCATTTGAGAAGTAAAGACCCATAGGAATAAGCAAGTTTTGGCTATGGTTAATAATCAGGAAATTCCTAGGAACAAAATTTATGAGCATTCTACACCTCAAATTAATGACCTGTAGTAGTGTGTGTGTGTGTGTGTGTGTGTGTGTGTGTGTGTGTGTGTGTGTGTTTGTAAATTCAGGAATTAACTGAGTTGTCAAAAAGGAGTTGTAATCCTTTAACCAATTTTTACCTTTGAGTCAGTTCTACTAACTCAGACACCACTAAATAAAGAGGATATTGAGTACACCCAGGGAAGAATACTCCTATAATAATGCAAATGTCCACTGCCATTATTCTAATCTTCCCCACAAACACCTTTGGCCATTCTTGTATGTATTTACAAGTCCTGAGCAAGGAGAAAAGCCAGGTGTTTTAAGAACTGCTGGATCTGAATCTGTACTTATACCCTTAGGGTAGTCAGAGTGTTACTATGGTCTCATAGTCAATAGAGGAGCTTATGGAAGTCAAATGATTAGTGAGATTTTAACTCTCATTTATATCTTGGAAGATCCAATAGGACTTGAAACCCATCCTGGGAATATTTTCACAGTTACTGATTATAGAGTTGAAATCGATACCTTCAGCAACTGCGAAGATTCAATGAATTTCTGATTTGTGAATTTGTCAATAAGGATAAGATATTTATTGAACACTGGCCATTGCTACAAATAGTTTACAAAGTACTTGTCTGAAAATTAAAGAGCACATCAGATATTTGTCTTTCTCTGACTTACTTCACTTAGTATGATAATCTCCAGGTCTATTCATGTTGCTGCAAATGGCATTATTTCATTCTTTTTAATGACTGAGTAATATTCCACTGTATATAAGTACCACATCTTCTTTATCCATTCATCTGTTGATGGACATTTAGATTGCTACCATGGCTTGGCTATTGTAAATAGTGCTGCTGTGAATATTGTGGTGCATGTACCTTTTCAAATTAGAGTTTTTGTCTTTTCCAGATATGTGCCCAGGTGTGGGATTGCTGGATCCTACTGGGATAACTCTCTATCCATTTCTGGTTAACTCTCTTTTTAGTTTTTTAAGGAACCTCCATACAATTTTCCATAGTGGCTATACCAATTCACATTCCCACCAACAGTGTAGGAGTGTTCCTTTTTCTCCACACCCTCTCCAGCATTCATTATTTGTAAACTTTTTAATGATGGATGTTCTGACTGATGTGAGGTAATACCTCATTGTAGATTTGATTTGCATTTCTCTAATAATTAGCAATGTTGAGCATCTTTTCATGTGCCTGTTGGCCATATGTATGTCTTCTTTGAAGAAATGTCTACTTAAATCATCTGCCCATTTTTGATTGGGCTGTTTGTTTTTTTGTTATTGAGTTGTATAAGCTGTTTGTGTACTTTGGAAATTAAGCCCTTGTCAGTTGCATCATTTGCAAATATTTTCTTCCATCCCTGTGGGTTGTCTTTTCATTTTGTTTATGGTTTCCTTTGCTGTGCAAAAACTTATAAGTTTTATTGGGTTCCATTTGTTTATTTTTGCTTTTATTTATTTTGCCTTGGGAGAATAATCTAAGGAAATATTGCTATGATTTATGTCAGAGAATGTTTTGCCTATGTTCTCTTCTAGGAGTTTTATGGTGTCATGTCTAATATCTAAGCCATTTTGATTTTATTTTTGTGTATGATGTTCTAACTTGATTGATTTAAATGAGGCTGTCCAGCTTCCCCAACACCACATACTGAAGAGACTGTCTTTTTTTCATTGTGTATTCTTGCCTCCTTTGTCAAAGAATAATTGACTGTAGATGTCTGGATTTATCTCTGGGCTCTCTATTCTGTTCCATTGATCTATAGGTCTGTTTTTGTGCAGATACTATGGTGTCTTGATTACTGTAGCTTTGTAGTATTGTCTGGAGTCTGGGAGGGATAGTCCTCTAGCTTTGTTACTTTTCCTCAGGATAACTTTGGCAATTCTGGGTCTTTTGTGGTTCCATATACATTTTAGGATTATTTGCTCTAACTCTGTGAAAAATGTCATGGGTAATTTGATGGGGATTGCATTAAATCTGTAGGTTGCTCTTGATAGTATGGTATTTAACCCAATATTAATTCTTCCAATGCAACAGCATGGGATATCTTTCCATTTCTTTGAATCATCTTCAATTTTCTTTATCAGTGATTTATGGTTCTCAGCGTATAGGTCTTTCACCTCCTTGGTGAGGTTTGTTCCTAGGTATTTTTTTTTTTATGTGATTTTAAGTGACATTGTTTTTTACTTTCTCTTTCTGATATTTCATTGTTAGGGTAAAGAAACACAACAGACTTCTATATATTAATCTTGTATCCTGCTAATGTGCTGAATTCATTTATTAGTTCTAGTAATTTTTGTGTGGAGTTTTAGGGTTTTCTATATGGAGTATCATGTCATCTGCACATAATGACAATTTTACCTCTTCCCTTCCAATTTGGATACCGTTTATTTCTTTTTCTTGTCTGATTGCTGTGGCTAGGACTTCCAATACTATGTTGAAGAGAAGTGGTGAGAGTAGACATCCTTGTCTTGTTTCAGAATTTAACAGGAAGTCTTTCAGCTTTTCACCGATGAGTATTATATTGACTGTGGGTTTGTCATAAATGGTTTTTATTATGTTGAAATATGTTCTCTCTATACTCATTTTGGTGAGAGTTTTTATCATGAACAGATGTTGAATTTTCTCAAATGCTTTTTCTGCATCTATTGAGATGATCATGTGGTTTTTGTCTTTTCTTTCGTTGATGTGGTATATCACATTGATTGATTTATGTATGTTGAACCATCCTTGTGACCCTGGAGTGAATCAAACTTGATCATGGTGTATGATCCCTTTTATGTATTGCTGGATTCAGTTAGCTAATATTTTGTTGAGGATTTTTGCATCTATCTTCACCAATGATGTTGGCCTGTTTTTTTCTTTTTTTGTAGTGTCTTTTTCTGGTTTTGATATCAGGGTGATGGTGTCTTCATAAAATGACTTTGGGAATATTCCCTCCTCTTCAATCTTTTGGAAGAGTTTGAGAAGGATATGTATAAGTTCTTCTTTGTATGTTTGGTACAATTCCCCAGTGAAGCCATTCAGTCTTGGTCTTTTGTTTGCAGGGAGTTTTTTGTTTGTTTGTTTGTTTGTTTTTTATCACAGATTCTATTTCACTTCTAGTGATCAGTCTGTTCAAATTATCTGTTTCTTCTTGATTCCATTTTGACAGGCTGTGTGTTTCTAGAAACTTTTCTATTTCTTCTGGATTGTCCATTTTTGGGGCATATAACTGTTCATAGTATTTTCTTATGATTTTTTTGTATTTCTATGGTATTGGTTATTTTTTCCTTTTCATTTCTTATTTTGTTTCTTTGGGTCCTCTCTCTTGGGCCTGGCTACAGGTTTGTCGATTTTGTTTATCCTTTCCAAAAACCAGTTCTTGGTTTTATAGATTTCTTTCTATTGCTTTTTTAAACTCTATTATATTTAATTCTTCTCTGATCTTTATTATTTCCTTCTTTCTGCTGAATTTAAGTTTTGTTCTTCTTTTTCTAATTCTTTTTGGTGGTAGGTTAGGTTGTTTATTTGAGATTTTTCTTGTTTTTTGAGGAAGACCTGTATTGCTATGAACTTCCCTCTTAGGGAAGATTATGCTTTTGTTGCATCCCATAAACATTGTATGGTTGTGTTTTCATTGTCATTTGTCTTGAGGTATTTTTTTGTTTCCTCATTGACTCATTGGTACTTTCGTAGTATGTTATTTAGTCTCCATGTAATCATTTTTTTTTCCTCATTTTTCTGTCTGTGGTTGATTATAGGTTCATGCTGTTGTGGGCAGAAAAGATGCTTGAAATAATTTCTATCTTCTTAAATTTGTTGAGGCTTGTTTTGTGTCACTATTCTAGAGAATGTTCTGTGCACACTTGAAAAGAATGTGTATTCTGGTTTTTTGGAAGTAGCGTCCTATAGATATCAATTAAGTCTAACTATTTATTATGTCATTTAAGATCTCTTGCCTTATTGATAGTTTGTCTGGACGATCTGTCCACTGATGTCAGTGATATGTTAAAGTCTCCTACTATTATTATATTCCCATCAGTTTCTCCCTTTATGTTTATTAGTATTTGTTTTATATATTTAGGTGCTCCTATATTGGGTGCATATATATAAATGAGTGTAATAGCCTCTTCTTGTATTGATTCTTTTATCATTATATAGTGTCCTTCTTTGTCTTTCTTTATGGTCTTTGTTTTAAAGTCTATTTTGTCTGATATGAGTATTGCTACCCCCACTTTCCTGTCATTTCCATTTGCAATATATTTTTCTATTCCCTCACTTTCAATCTATGTGTGTCTTTCCCCTAATGTGGGTCTCTTGTAGGCAGCGTACTGTAGGTTTTTGTTTTATTATTTAGTGTGCCACTATAATTCTTTGATTGAAACATTTAGTCCATTGACATTTAAAGTAATTATTGATTATGTATTTATTTCCATTTTAAACCTTGTTTTCCAGTTGATTTTGTATTCCTTCCTCCCTCCCTTTCTTCCTTCCTCCTTTTCTTTCTTTTTTTGTTTTTTCTTTTGTGGTTTGATGATTTTCTTTATATTATGCTTGAGTTCCTTCCTTCTTGGCTTCTGTGAGTCTGTTGTATGTTGTTGATTTGTGGTTACCCCAGTTTTCAAGTCTGTTAACCCATAACAATATAGTGAGTCCCCTACATATGAATGAGTTCTATTCCAAGAGCATGTTCATAAGTCCAATTTGTCTGTAAGTCCAACAAAGTTAGCCTAGGTACCCAACTAACACAATCGGCTATATAGTACTGTACTGTAATAGGTTTATAATACTTTTCACACAAATAATACATAAAAAACAAAAAAACCTTTTTTAATCTTACAGTACAGTACCTTGAAAAGTACAGTACAACAGCTGGGATACAGGGGCTAACATAGAGTGAACAGGCAAGAAGAGTTACCAACTGGAGGAGGGAGAAGAGGTGGGAGATGGTAGAGCTGAAAGATCGTCAGTAGTAGGAGACAGAGGGAAAGCTGCAATTTCACTCACGCCTGATGTTGATGGAATGCACATTTGTATCTTTGAAAGTTCTCAATTTGAAGGGTCATATGTAGGGTACTTACTGTATCTACTTGCTTTAGACTGATAGTCATACAGGTTAAAACATATTCTAAAAGATCTACATTTTCTTACTCCCCTCCCCAACATTTTGTGCTTTTAATGTCCTCTTTTACATCTTCATGTTTATGCTTCTGCTGTTTATAGTAGTTATAATCACTTTCACAAATTTTTTTTGATTATTTTAAATCTATATACTGGCTTATTTCAGTGATCTTCAATCCTTTTATAAATTTGCCTTTTCTACTGTGATTTTTCCTTTCCTGCAGAGTCTTGTTTCTTTTCTATTTAGAAAATACCATTCAATATTTCTTTCAGGATAGGTTTAATATTGCTGTATTCTTTTAGTTTTTGCTTGTCTGAGAAATTCTTTATCTCTCTTTCTATTTTAAATGATAATCTTGCTTGATAGAGTATCCTGGGTTATAGATTTTCCCTTTCAGGACTTCAAATATATCTTGCCACTCTCTTCTCCTTTGCAATGTTTCTGTAGAGAAATCAGCTGATAGCCTTATGGGGATTCCTTGTAACTGACTCTTTGTTTTTCTCTTGCTGCCTTTAGAATCCTCTCTTTATCTTTAACTTTTGCCATTTAAATTATGATATGTTTTGGTGTGGGTCTGTCTGCGTTCATCTTTTATGGGAGCCTCTGTGATTCCTATACCTGGATATCTGTTTGCTTCTTTAGATTTGGGAAGTTTTCAGCCATAATTTCTTCAAATACATTTTCAATTCCCTTTTCTCTTTCTTCTCCTTCTGTGATCCCTATTATGTGTAGATTGGGATGCTTTATATTATCCCATAGGTTGCATATATTGATTTCATTTGCCTTTCTGTCTGATGTTCTAATTGCGTGATTTCCATTATTCTTTCTTCCAGATCACTCATTTTTCTGCATTATTTAGTCTGCTATTCATTGCATTTAGCTCAGTTTTTATCTTGGCAATTGAGTTGTCTAATTTTCATTGGCTTCTCTTTATAGTTTCTAGTTCCTTGTTACAGTGATCTACATTTCTATTGTCTTTCTTAATTCCTTTAGCATTTTTATTACCTCCTTTTTGAACTCAGGGTCTGGTAGACTTGACAGGTCTGTTTCATTGTTTTTTTGCAGGGATTTGTCTTGTTATTTTAATTGGGAGTAGTCCCTCTGCTTTTTCATTTTACTTTTATTTCTCTGAGTCTATGAATTTAAGAGAAACAGTAATCTATTGGGTTCTTGAAGGGCGATTTTTATGTGGGAGTGTTCCTGTGTAGACTGTGTGAGTCCAGTATTTTTGGTGCAAGGGCTGTTTTTGGTATGAATGCCTACCACATCTTTCTTCAGAGTGTGATGGCTGTTGTCCTCTAGATAGGTGATGTGTTTAGTGTTGTGGTGACCAGATGCTGCATGGGATGTTCAGCGGGGCCTCCTCTTTGCTCAGTGGTTGTCACAGACCTGTCAGGGACAAGATCTGCTCTCCAGTTGTTGGAGTAGAAGCCCTCAGATCCAGTTCTAACCTGTGGTGTGAGGTAGGTGGGACCAGAGCACTCCCACTGGCAAATATACCACTGCATATTCCTCCACAGGAGCTGTCCCCCAGGACATGTGACTCTGAGTCCACTCATCACCCAGTGTGTGCACCCACAATGTCCACTGCTGCTGGTGCTGCCCCTGGAACCACCCCTGCTGCAGGAATCCTGATAATCAGAATATCAGCCTTGCCTCTGGCGCATGCATGCTCCCAAAGCCTACCTCAGCAGGGGCCACACCCTGCCATGAGCATGCTGACAGTGAGGCTCCTATGGCAGACCCATGCTCTATCCTGCATGTACCCCCATTTGTGGCACAGACCACACTCCAGGCCCTTTGGGCTGTCTCCATACAGTCCTCTCCCTAGGTCTATCCTCTAAAGCGCAAGTTTCAGCACCCAGCCCCTGAGCAACCAGCAGTATCTATATCATTAAAATGTCTTTATTTGTTTTATTAAATGTTTTTTTCTTGTGTGTCTTTTGTCACACAATTTATTCTCTTGTTATTTACTTGGGTTTCTGTATTTTTTGTACTTTCTCAAGCCTTTGCTTTTAGTATTTATCTGCCACTTTTTTTTTTAAGATTTATTTATTAATTGATTGATCGATTGCTTGCTATGTTGGGTCTTCGTTTCTGTGCTAGGGCTTTCTCTAGTTGCGGCAAGCAGGGGCCACTCTTCATTGCAGTGCGCGGGCCTCTCACTATCGTGGCCTCTCTTGTTGTGGAGCACAGGCTCCAGAAGTGCAGGCTCAGCAGCTGTGGCTCACGGGCCTAATTGCTCTGCAGCATGTGGGATCTTCCCAGACCAGGGCTTGAACCTGTGTCCCCTGCATTAGCAGGCAGATTCTCAACCACTGCGCCACCAGGGAAGCCCCTATCTGCCACTTTTTTATAGGGGTATGCTTGTATAATATTGAGGATACTGTCTGGTATAGGCCTGGAAGAGATAAATGTTGAATAAATTACTAACTACACACAATTTAAATATTCCATTCTGTAGGTGTATTTATTTGAAATTAATAGTGCTTTAGATTTTTGTTTGTTTGTTTTTAATAAACTTCCAACCGTTCTCTGAAATACTACCAATGAGAAATGGCTTAAACAGGAAGAGCTATTTACCTTTTCAATACCCCCTTGGGGACTAGCCTGGGGGAAAATGTAGGCTCTCTTTCGTGTGCCTTATTATTATTAATAGGTCCATCTACACTTGTTTCTCAAGCACAACATTTAATCACAAGAACTTCTATCCTTTCATTAACTGAGGCCAAACTTGACATGAATATATGAGAGGAGGTGCAACATAATAAAAGGCTGATATATTTAAACCCAATACACTATTTGCATGCTGAAAGATTTTCACTTGTTGAGTTAAAGATCTGGTACTTTGATCATGTTTGATATTCTGTGTGATACTTTTAGTCACATTTTAAAAGAAATTAGCTCAACCAAGTGCTGTGTTTTGCATGAGTATTTGAATTGCAATTCTATATCACTTTTTCAGAGATCATTCCTTGAGTTATTAAATTTTGTTTATTATTCAAATGGAAAGCACAAATAATGAGAACTAAAAAATTCAAGTCATTTGGGGGTATAACACTTGAGCCTGGAGACCTGGTTTCAGGTGAAAGAAAAACTTTATTATATAATATTTTCCAAGTTAAGATTCATCTTTTATATCCTCACTTTTATAATGTAATTTTATCAGAAAAATTTCCCTTTACAATTATTTTTGTGAGGAAAAAAGAGCCAAAAACATTCTTGTGTGGAGAGGTGATTTTCGGTTAAAAGCAGGAGCTAGATTCATTGTTTTGTGGAATGAACAACCTCATATAATATGGTGGAGATTATTGTTTGCTTTCAGCAATTTAATTAAAAGCTCAAACAAGTAAAGCCCACAGGGGATTTCTACCAGAGGCTAATTTATTGCTATATGCTCTTCTGAGTAGTACAGCTCAGGAAGTAGAATGTCTGGTGTAAGTAGCCTAATTAATGAAGGGAATTAATAAATTTAGCAATTCTTAGAAGGTATACCTTTCTATGTTGCACATTCTCTCAAATATTCATGTCAGGTTTGTCCTCACTTAGCGAGAGGATAGAAATTCTTGTGATTAAAGGTTGTGCTTGAGGAACAAGTATTGGTGGACTCATTAACAACTTTTTAACTGAGTCTTAAAAGGTCCATTCCCCCATTCTCTCGAGCCAGGATGGTGGGGAACATAGTAAGATCAGTGAATTACATGATTATGGGCCCATTGCCACACTTATTTTGGTGTGAAGAGAGTTTCTTCATCAGAAGTAATGCTTTGTGGAATAACAAGAGCGTGGATAAGGTATTCTTTAAATCCACAAATGGTAGTTTTGACAGAAGCATTTAATGCAGCGAAGACAAATCCAAATACAGAGTAGGTGTCTATTTCAGTGAGAACAAAATGTTTCCTTTCCACAATAGCAGTGGTCCAATGTAGTCAATCTTCCACCAGAGAGCTGGCTGATTACTCAGACAATGGTGCCATATCGGGGAATCAATGTTGGTCTCTGCTGCTGACAGACTAGCACTCAGCAGTAGACATAGTCAAGTCAGACTTGGCAATTGGAAGTCCATGTTGCTGAGCCCAGGCATAACCTCCATCCCTGCCACTTTGTTCTTGAGCTCATTGGATGATGATTGGAGTAGCTGTGAGAAGAGGCTGACTGGTATCCACAGCATGTGTTATCTAGCCACGTAATTATTAAGATCCTCTTCAGCTGAGGTCACCTCTTTATAAGCATTCACGTGGGATCCAAATATCTTTATGTTTTTCCCCCATTCAGAGAGGTGGATTTATTGACAGGTTTGGAGAGAAAGGCATATCTCATTGAAATGCTTTTTAAACACCTGTCTAATGTTTGGACAATATTTTAAATATTATATGGATTAAATATGAATATTTAATTATTCCTCTATTGTTGAAGATTGCATTTGATTTCTAATTTTTTTGCCATGAAAATAATGTACTATCATACACTTTTGTCTGGGTTTTGGATAGTTTTCCCTGGGAGAAAGTTATCCAACTGTAATTACTGGTTCAAAAAAAGTAAACATTTTAGAGGGCTTTGACACACATTTTTAAAATGCTTCATGGAAAGATTGAATAGATTTACATTCCAACAAATAAGTGATGATAGCCTCACACATACTTGCCAGCATTAAATGTTGCATTGTTTTGTTTTTGCTAATCTTATAGTAAAGATTTCATTTATTACTAATGAAATTGAATATGTTTATGAATTATCTGATTTTGTATTTTCTGTCTTGTGTCCTTTTCCAGAACTTTATTGGGGTCTCCATGTTTGATGGTCTTGAATGACTAAGGGGTTTCCCATGCCTAGTTCAGAGAGATGGATAATGAGAAATTTATTCTGGTTAGCAATTAATTGAGAGACATGGATATTAATGGAAAGATCTGAGAGAAAGAAGTAGAATCCAAATGTAAATATTTTCTTGAGCTTCTAGGAATGTTGAGGATCCTACTCCCTAGAACTTTACTTATCTGAGAATTAGCACACACTTTTCCAAAGGAAGCATCATCAATAGTTTCTCAACAAGGTAGGGAGAGGACACATTTTAATCTAATATTAGAAAGAAAATTTGAGTGATTAGATATGAACACGGAAAGTATGATCTTCACATTATATTTCTTATAAAAAATATTTGTGATTATGCAACTTGATAGATTTGAAGCACTTTTATATTTACTATCTCATTCAATATTTATAATAATTACAGAAAGCAGAGAGAGAGAGAGATAAAGAATATATAAAAGAGAGGGGGTCCATCTATCTTATGGAATTATGCAACATTCCATCTCCCATGTTGTGAAACAATAATGGTTTTGGAAGATAACAGCACACTGAGAAGAGAAAAAGAAATGACTAAATGTGGTAAACATGACAATGTCTGTCTTTAAACCAACTGCTGTACCCGCTTCCTAAGAGAGAAAGCAAAGAGGGAGGGAAATTCTCCCTTTCATTTTACAAGAATATTAATAGTCAGATGAATAAGCAGAGATCTGTGGAGAGAGGGAACAATGGAAATGCCTTGGTCTCATTCAGAGCACAACCCCTTCAATGGTACTAGGGCCAAGGGTTGTCATATCTCTGCTCGGCTAGTGCTAACATCAATAATGGTGAGACAACTCCAACTTGATGAGAAATAAGGCTGTGTGAAGGATGGGGGCTTAGCAGCAGAGAACTGCTAGGCAAAACCCACTGTTGTGGTTGGCACTTTTATGAAGCTGTGAGAGCCAGTGACCACAAATTCCTGGTTTGGCTAACTTGAACAGACAACAGGAATGATACTTTCTTCATGGCTAGGAATAAGGCACTTCTGGGGGTGGGGGGTTGGGTGGGGTGTAAAATCATCTTGGACAGAGGAAATTTGTAAGGGGCCAAAGTTCCATCCAGCCAGAGGTATCAAGTGCCATTGTAATTTCAATATTATAGAAATCACTTCTTTGAGGATCTCCCCAGCTCAAAATAATGCCCTTAATTTCTTCTTGCACACACAATCGTTTATCATAATTATCCATATTTTTGCTAAGTAGCCCCAATCTCTTGGACATTGCTGATCAACAAAACAGAGTAGGCATATGACACAAACCATGAAGATCACTGGAATGTAGATAATATATGCCAGGAAACTGTGGGATGTCAGCTTTTCATTTACTTTGTGAATTTTGGCTGCTTGGATTCCTAGGATACTGACAGCCATTTCAGCCCTGGTTTTGGCCCATTTATAGGTTAGCTACAACCCTGCTCTTGAAGCCTACAATCTTTTGGTGACTTCATCATCTTGGGTTACAATAGATCTGTTTGGTTCATGTGTTTTGGGAAAACATATAGTCACAACTAATTTTATATTAATGTTAATGTTACAACAACCTGATGAAACATGGAACATTTGGATCATGTCATATCATATTATTGTATTGGCATTTGTTTATTTTCCATATCATTACCTCTCTTTTACATTGTGAGTTTCTCAATCCAGTACAGTGCATTATGTTTTAGCTAGATCTTCATGTAACTATGTAATATTTTAGTACATATTAAATTTTTATTGAATTTTCCTCCTATTAAATAAGAATAGCACCTTTTAGACTTAAGTCCAGGTTTGGAGTCTGGAGACAGTTTTCATTTTTGACGACCTAAGTAGTAGGAAACTATTTTATCTGGAATGTTATAAAGGTAGTCAACCATTAGTTGGGAGATGGACCACATGAAATTTAAGATCTATATGCCCCCTAACAATCTGCATCTAAATGAGCTATTACATATTAATTTAGTTTTGAATTTTATTTCACAGGAAAGATATTTATTGTTATTTGTGTTCAAATATAGGACAAATTGAGAAAATATAACATAAACTTCTATGGAAAAGATTCAGTATTTAATATCAGCATTCTCGGTGGGTAGAAAACAAATGAAGAAAAAAACCAGTGTCTCTTCAAGACGGGAACAAACCTAGACAAGCTAACAGGCTTGAATGAACTTTTATCTACAGCAGAAGCTTCCTGCAGTTACTGACTTCACAGAGACAGAGGGGTAATGAGATTCCTGCAGAGGAACAGAGCAGACTAAAGGTAGATTCATTGAGCCCAATGTGGCTACTATGCATTAATTTTCAGATAATGGAGCATAAGTAAAATAGGTGTAGGCTGAGAGCTGCAATCGAGGCTTCATGTTAAGAGAAAGTCAGTGGGACTTGAAGGAAGAGACAGTCCTCACTGCCAGAGAGTTTTTAAAAAATACTCTGGGCAGATGTTATTAGAATCAGATGTGTTGCAATGGCAAGCTTAATAGCTGTGTTTTAGGAAGATAAAATTGTATAATGAATTTATATAAAGACATTGAATATACGCATAAACACTACTTTGGTGTAGAGTCAAATGTTTTCTAATGGAAATTTTATAGGATATTTGCTCCTTTATTCAATGAACATAAATACAATTAAATATTTGCCATATGTCAGGCCCTAAGCAAAGAGAGATGAACAAAACCCTGTTCCTATCCTCTAGGAGCTCAGTTTACTTAGTGAAATAAAACACCAGTGATTCCAGAAGAACATGGAGAGTACTGGCGTCGAGCGTGTACAGAGTGTTGAGGTACAGAGGAGACGACCTCATTGGACTCAGACTGGGGAAGGGGTTTCCAGAAAGCATGTTTCATGGACTGATCCTTGGCCTCAATGTTTCTCACAGTGGGTAATGCCCTTTTTTTTTTTAATTGCACAGCCAAAATATGAGGGGGAACTTACAGTTTTAACTTAGTTTCTGCATTTTTACTTAAGTGTAATATTCTTGGATTCTGTGGTAAACTCAAAATATTTTTTAAGAGAAGCACATACTCCACAAAGGATTTGTAGTTTCTTTCTCAGTGACAGTCTTAAGGATTAATAAAAATGACTCTAACTGGATTATGTCAATTATCTCATACACTAATTTCCCCAAATTTCAGCACACACAGAGGTGTGTGAATGTGTATATATACACACCCCCATATATATATACACATATATGTGTATATAATTAAATATATATTTATGTATATGTATACACATGGAATATTGAAATTAAGGTGGATCTGAATATTTTTTTCCAAGCCAGATAAAAGGCTTGCTAGAAATAAGTGTTCAATGGGGACAGGTTTCGATCCCCCTCATTAGAGGTGGAAACATAAAATGTGCTCTAAATAATCAAGTTTATAAATGGAAAAATAATAACTTTACAGGGGAGAAACTTGACAAACACTTTAAGCAGTGATATCATGTGTATATCAGGTACACCCTGATCTGATGTGATGAGAAAGGCATTCATTTCTTTGAGACTCTTTCCAAAAAATAGTAGCCTCAATTTAATCATGAGGTAAATATTAGACAAATCTAGAATGGAAGACATTCTAGAATGGATAGCAATTCTCAAGAATGTCAAGGTCTTGAAAAACAAGCAAAAACTGAGAAACTGTCACAGACCAGAGGAGATGGAGGAAACAAGATTAATAAATGCAATGTGGTACCCTAGACTGGACTCTGTAACAGAAAGAGGGCATCCACGGAAAGACCCGTGAAATATAAATAAAATCTGGAGTTTAGTTAATAGTTACCAATGTGGGTTTATTAGCTTTGACAAAACTTAGTTTGTACCACAGTAATGTAAGGGGCAAATAATAGGCAAAGTTGAATGAGGTGTATACGTGAACTTTGTACTATCTTTGCAATTTTTCAGTAAATCTAAAAATTCCCCCCAAATAAAAAAATTTCCTTACAAAGTGGCATCTAATGTGACAGTGCTAATGCTTGATTTCTAATATATTATTTTCTTTTTTAGTTTCACTTCAAACCAATCTCAGAAATTACCAAAATGTGTTGTAATTTAATGAGAATATTTCATCGAGCCTTTGTAGCTGTGGGTGAAAAAGAACCCATGATAATAAGTGACAGAAATTTTTTAATACCCACAAATGAACAGATAAAACACCTCATTGAATTGAAATGTGCCTTCAAAGTTTGGGTATTTTTTTCCCATTTCTTTCTCCTCTTATTTTTTAGCTACAATTAGTAGTGTGATAGAGATAGAGGATGGCAATCTACAAAGGTCATTTAAATGTATTACAGAAATCTTTCTAACACCCTTCAAATGCTGTCAATCCAACAAATATAAAAAAATAAAAATGTACAATTACACCATATTTCTCTCTTAAAAGTGTTATCTTGTCTTAGAAAAAAGTAATAATTTATAATTATTTTTTATTATTGTTTATATATATATTGTCCAAAATAGGTTACAACAAAATCAACACATATTGGATAGCACAGCTTCATGCAGTTATTATATTATATATATATGTTCTATTATATATATAATATTGATATAAGTGAGGTAGCTTTAAATGAGGGCTTATATATATAATATATATATAGGCTTATATATATATTTTAGGTGTATTTCTTTCTTAATTTTCTTAACTTCAAACCCTCAAACCCTCATTTAAAGCCACCTCACTGTAAGTACCTTGCAAGCATTCTTAGGGGCATCAATAAGCAGACTTTTGAGACTCACAACAATCTCTGATTACCAATCCTTGACATGCACAACTTTTCTGACTCTAGTTAACTGTTAAAGTCATACCTTGGATCTCATCAGGACACTCTTTTCTCTTGCATCGCAGCACCTGCATGTAGTGTGCTGTCATAAAAAGGACTAGAACAACATATTAAGTTAAACTATCTGAAAGCACAAGTATCAACCAGCTGTGATGAAGACAAAAATAGCAATTTCATGTAGTCCAGCCTAATATATAAGTATTATAGTATTATTAACCTCACATCTTTTTACTTTTTTCTGATCTACTGAAATCACCTTTATCAACCCTGAAATTTGCCTTGCACTAGTCTCTGGAAATCAACAAAAATGATGGAATTAATTTAGAATTTTTAGCCAGTGTAAGATGAGTATAAAATCCTAGAATCATGGCTCTTCTTTTCATTCATGGTATAATTTGGTAACACATTTTTCTGGCTCTCTAAGCACAGTTTGTTTACTGGGAAAAAGGAAAAGTGGATAAAACATGTTTATCCTTAACATGTCCCTGTGAAGATTACGTAAGGAAAAAACAGTAGCAATGTGTAGTAGATTACTGATAAGTGGTAATTCCCTTTCTTTCTCTAGACCTTCTGGTGTCACTACCAGCCTGAGTCTTAAGGTCAAACATTACAACCATTACAGGCCTTCATTAGAAATAATTCCCTTAACAAGTAATTGATGAACTCCTATATTTCTGGCACTGTGTTGTGTTCTGATGATAACTGGTAAATAAGCAATTACTGATTTTCATTGAGCTTACTATTTAATAAGAAAGCCTGGCAGAAAATAAGTAAATAAACACATGATAGCAGAATTGTATTAAACATAAGGGATTTGAAGAAATCAAACAGGGTGCATTAGAATAATAGAATGAAAGTAGTGACTCAGTAGTAGTTTTCTCTCTCTCTCTCTCTCATTCTGACTTAGCTACTTGATCCAACATCTGTTTTCTCACTGCTGCTTCTGAGTTGGTTAATTTTGCTAAAGAACAGTCCAAATATGTGGCTGACTGTTTTAACTATGATGTATACTGTTTGAACCTTACTACTTTCACAAGCCATAAATAAAAGGACTGATAACTAACAAAGGCCTTTTTCAACAACTTCTTAAATATCCTGCCATATCCAAGCAATGTGGATTGGGGAGCTGAATTACTTCATCCAAGTTTCTTACTTCTGAAAGGCTGTTTTGAAGAAAGAGATTTGACCTTAAGATTCAGGCTGATAATGACACCAGAATTGTCTCTCAAAGAAGAGGAGGAGCAGAATGCAGGAGAACAGCAGGTACTGGTCAGAAAAGGACATTTGGGGTCTGCTAGAGGGAAAGTTGGGGACAGTGAGATCACGCATAATAACCAGCCCCTTATTTCAGTCTTCAACTGTGTCCTGCTAAGTGCTACCCCACCCTCCTTTTGTTCATTTTAGCTTGGTGTTTGTGTGGTGGTCCTAAGAAAACAATCTTTTGAAAGTTTGCTTACCCATCATTTCCTGCAGCTAAAATTTTCCTTTTGTTTGGGCCTTCGCATAAACTCTGCATCTTCTCTAAATTCACATATTCATTTATCTTTCTGTTTCTTAGAACTTTCAACCTTGAGCTGTCATTGCTCAGGTATATGTATCATTTCTTTCTGAGACTTTATCTCTTTGAGATCGGTGATCATAGTTTATATGTCTACATCCCTCAAGGTGTCTGTCGTGTTGCCTTGCGCAAGATAGATATTAAAAAGGGTTTGAAAGAATAAATTTAATACAATAAATGTTTATCCATGGTTCTTTACTTTCTGATCATCAGTAAAAGACAATATATCTACATAAGCAATTAGATTGTTTTCTATATCAAAAATCATTATACTTTAATAAAGGTGCTTTGTTTAGGTTGTGGCTCCACTTTGGACTAAAGAACTTTTAAGATGTCAGATATGGCTATAAGTGAATACAATTTTTAACAAGGTTAAAATTTAATTGAAACAAAGGATTCCTTCACTAAAAGAACTCTGAAAATGCATGAGATTCTTTAACTGATAGAATTAAACTATTTCTAACTGGGAATTACTTCTCAGGTTTTCTCCACTTAGCTGGTATCTGAAATAATCGATATGTACCTGTCTACACAGTGGTCCTCTGGGCACTTATTATACAAAGAGACAGAAATATATCCCTGCCTCCAACATACCTACCTCTTTCCTTTCCTCCTTGCTTCCTTTTTGACCCACTTTTTGCTTCTTATCTCTAGTTGCTTCATGTATCTCAAACTTGTCATTGGCGTGTATGGGGGACACATTGCTATATAGGAATAAATTGATTATGGACCTTTATTCTGAGTGTTATAATTTGAGACTGTACTTCAGAGTTTATTTCTGACCCACAGAGGAGCAGAATGATCAATAAGTCTCATTTATTTGCTCTGATCCCTCCTGAAAAGTACTGAGATAACTCTTTCAACATCCTTGCTGGTCTCATGGCCCGCACCCTATATACTCCTCCTGAACATGACTGAAGCATTAGGCATCATTTGTCCATCTGTCATCATTTTGTTCCAGGTAGTATTATCTTTGCTACAGCTGAGGAAATTTTTTGGTAAGTGACTCTGGACAAATAACTCTCCCAATTTATCCTAGTAGAAAAACTTGGCAAATATATTCTACTTTTTCTTTTTTCCAAATTGATATGAGATGCGAATAGAAACATTTATGTAAATGATACATATTAGCAGCTGACCTTGAAGAATAAAGCATTTCCCACGTATAGACAAGTCTCCACTTGGCACTTTACTGTGATAATGATCCAGAACAGGTGTTAATTCTCAATTTGCAGGTTCATTATGGATCTCTTAAAGTTTAGAAGTTGAGCATTTCTCTCATGTGATTCCAATTTTTGCTATTTTTATCTATATAGTGGGTTGATGTTCCCTTGCTTCCAAAGAACATATGCTCTACAATGGTAATATGATCCATGTCATATTCTGTATTATATAAACATTCTTACTCTTGAAGCATTTACCTACAAGTGCAATATATTCTTAGCTCCCCTCCTCATTTTCCAAGTTCATTTAGATGACAAAGTGTGGATTTCTTCTCAATGCTTTTACTTTTTTCCCCATGCACGTTTATAAAAGTTTGTACATATTTCTTGTGCTGCAGTCTCAAGAGCATTTATTTCCAACAACATGGATAGATGTATTGCTACCTATTTGAATCTCTTGCTTTGTTCTCTACAAGGGAGGGAGTAATCTGAAAACAAAGTATAATTAGTCATAAAAGCTTTATCAAAATGGAAGTAAATCATATATTCATAAATACATTGTCGCACTTTGAAATGACCAGCAGTAGGCACTAGTCTTTTTATAAATACAATGATAAAAATTTTTTTAAGCTGTTTTATAAATCTTCTATTGCTTCAACAAGAGAATGGATGCCAGAATGCTTTTCTTCTTTTTTTTTTTTTTTTTTGAATTTTATTTTATTTATTTTTTATACAGGAGGTTCTTATTTGTTATCTATTTTATACATATTAGTGTATATATGTCAATCCCAATCTCCCAATTCATCCCACCACCACCAAACCCCCCACCACTTTCCCCCATTGGTGCCCATACGTTTGTTCTCTACATCTGTGTCTCTATGTCTGCCCTGCAAACCGGTTCATCTGTACCGTTTTTCTAGGTTCCACATATATGCGTTAATTTACGATATTTGTTTTTCTCTTTCTGACTTACTTCACTCTGTATGACAGTCTCTAGATCCATCCACGTCTCTACAAATGACCCATTTTCGTTCCTTTTTATGGCTAATATTCCATTGTGTATATGTACCACATCTTCTTCATCCATTCGTCTGTCGATGGGCATTTAGGTTGCTTCCGTGACCTGGCTATTGTAAATAGTGCTGCAATGAACGTTGCAGTGCATGTGTATTTTTGAATTATGGTTTTCTCTGGGTATATGCCCCAGAATGCTTTTCTTTTTAAAAACTTATCAATTTGAACAACTACTTTGAGTCACTACTTTTATTCTTTGTCTTTGTTTTCCAAATTTTGTCACCCAAACTTGGCAAACATCATATTCATGTATATGAATATACGTGTATACACACGCATTTAAGTTGAAAGCCTCAATTCCTCATTAAACCTTGTGCCCAGGCTCCTGTTAAAAAGAGGTAAAATGGTGAGAAGCTAAAAATCAGGGAAAACATTAATAAATCTCAATTGACAACTTCCTTGTTATTATGAATTAAAGCAGACATTTTAAGGCAAAATCCATCACCTTGCTAAAGCTTCCACTAAGCTACAGACTCGGATATTTACAAGAAAATAAATAACAAAAAGACCCGTACACACGTCAATATGGTTTAATGACAAGCTGGCTAAGGAGTTGTGTTTTGTTATTTCAGGTAACTTTCCATTCAGGAATAGTTAATATTTCAGTGATTAAAATTTCAGGTATTTAAAACTAACTTCAAACAGGTTCATTGTTACACTGAAGCTGAATTCTTCAGGCGCTTGTTTTTAAATTACTATACAAATCCATCACAGTCACATTCGAGCTATTAATTTAAAAAACATTTAACGTTTGGTACCTAAGTAAATACAATTACTATACTCTACGTCATTCGATTTTATTTTTCTCTGTAGGAGCTTTCCTCTTTTGTGAGAATCCAGTCCCAGGTTCCTTATTATTCTGAAGAAATGAAGCAGCTTCTGGTAGACAGTAATTTTCTATTTGAGGAGGGGATTCCTGCATAAGAAAATCAGTAATGTATTCCGTTTTCAAGCAGTACACATTCTGGGCAGCAGCTTCTTCTATATTAACTCCTGAGTCATTTGGTTTCAGTTTATTAAAGTCACAAAAGAGATGTGCAGCTTCCTTAAATAAAGATACAGAATGACCAGGTAGCACTTTTGCTCCTCCTGACTGAAGAAGGCATTTGAATTCTGCTTCTCGGGACCTATCAACATGTGAAGTAATCTTCCACCTGCTAAATGCTCCCTCAACAATGCTCGATTCTTGTCTTTGCTTTATTTTTTTCCTCCGTCTCATTGTTGCAAGTGCTACTTTTCGTTGCTGTACATTGATTCCAGTCAAAACATCAAGTATGGAACTACTTCCCCGTTCTTAGTCTTCTGGCATGAAACGCCCAGCAGTCCTGCAAGCTTCAAGGTAGGAGCGATAAAGCACCCACTTCCCAGCTGCCACTGAGGCTAAATACTTCTCGTTTTGACGTGGATGCCCTAAAACAGTGTGTGTACAGTTAGGATCAAAGCACTGCTTCTCAATCACTAATCCACCTAGTTTTTCAATCAGATGGCAATAATCAATACGTTCTTGAGGATTCAGAGATGACAACTGAAATATGTACTGTTTTTTTAAGTCTTCGTGAGTCTCCTTTACCGTTATCATCTTTTCTCTAGGGTGTGGAGCCACAGGTGGGTTGCCTAGGGGGAAGGCAATACTTGGGACTTGAGGCGTAGGGATCAGGGGGCTGTCTTTTATTGGAGTTTCCAGTTCTTCAGAGATCGAGTGTTTGGGAGCTTCAGTCACACATATGTTCCCAGGATCACAGCCTGTTCAGCAATTTCTGAATCATGTAAAGGCTCCTGGAAAGGAGAATCCTCCAATTTTTTAATGTCAACCTGAAGCTCAGAGTATTGGGTGGGACAACTAGGCCACTGCAAATTGCTGGCAAGTCTCACTCTCTCCTCCCTGACTGTGGCGTCATCCCAGATGATCTGTTCATTCTGGGAGGGCTCTGTGTTAACATCAGGTACTGTTTGGCGAGACTGCCTCAGTGCCTTCAGGACTCTACTTTGTCAGCTGCGGGCAGAGCGAGTGCGGTCAGGGATTGAAGAGGCACTGTTACAACCACTTCTTGAGAGGGAAGTCCTCTGCCCTTGGGGTTTCACTACTGAAGTTGCAGACATTATCTCCAGCAGCTGCTTTGGAAAGTTCTCTCTCATCTCCAAGGTCTGTGTCAGAGCTCCTTTAGTCATTCCTTCCATTTCCATTTGAATTTACTGATTCTTTATTACTGGTGGTCATATTGCCTATATCATTTTCTTATACAGGCGAATGATCTGGTTCATCATCCTTTGTTGTTGAATCAGCTGAGGTTATTACAAAGTCTGCCATCTTGCACTGCACTGATATCCAAGCTCATTTTGGGACTAAGAGTATGTGGATAAAGAGAAAAAGTTTTTAAAGGAGGCTATTTTTTGTTCTTTTCTTTTTTAAATTGAAGTGTAGTGGAGTTACAATGTTGTTGTGTTTCAGTTGTACAACAAAATGATTTCAGGTGTACAGCAAAGTGTATATGTATAATACATATGTATATAAATATATATATATTCTTATTCAGATTCCTTTCCCTTATAGGTTATTACAAAATATTGAGTATATTTCCCTGTGCTATACAGTAGGTCCTTGTTGGTTATCTATTTTATATATAGTAGTGTGTGCATGTTAACCCCATACTCTTAATTTATCCCTCCCCCTGCTTCTCCTTTGGTAACCATAAGTTTGTTTTCTATGTCTGAGGGTCTAATTCTGTTTTGTAAATAAGTTCATTTGTATCATTTTTTTAGATTCCACATATAAGCTATGTCATATGATATTTTTCCTTGGCTTACTTCACTTAATATAATAATCTCTAGGTCCATCCATGTTGCTGCAAATGGCATTATTTCATCTTTTTTATTCTGAGTAATATTCCATTGTATATATGTACCACATCTTCTTTATCCATTCATCTGTCAATGGACATTTAGGTTGCTTCCATGTTGTGACTGTTGTAAATAGTGCTGCAATGAACACTGGGATGCATGTATCTTTTCAAACTATGGTTTTCTCCAGATATATGCCCAGGAGTGAGATTGCTAGATCCTATAGTAACATGTAAAAGAATGAAATTAGCACATTCTCCAACACAATACACAAAAATAATCTCAAAATGGATTAAAAACCTAAGTGTAAGGCTGGATACTATAAAACTCCTAGATGAAAACATAGGCAGAACACTAACATAAATTGCAGCAATATCTTTTTGGATCCATCTCCTAAAGTAATGGAAATAAAAACAAAAATAAACAAATGGGACCTAATTAAACTTAAAGCAAAGGAAACCATAAACAAAATGAAAAGACAACCTACAGAAAATATTTGCAAACAATGTGACTGACAGGGATTAATTTCTAAAATATACAAACAGCTAATACAGCTCAATATCAAAAAAACAAACAACCCAATCAAAAAATGGACAGAATATCTACATAGATATTTCTGCAAAGAAGACATACAGATGGCCAGCAGGCACATGAAAAAAATGCTCAACATTGCTACTTATTAGAGAAATGCAAATCAAATCTACAATAAGGTATCACCTCACAAAAAGTCTACAGACAAAAAATCTCTGGAGAGATTGTGGAGAAAAGGGAATCCTCCTACAATGTTGGTGGGAATGTAAATTGGTACAGCCATTATGGAGAACAGTATGGAGTTTCCTTAAAAAGCTTTTTAAAAAAGAGGCTATTTTTCAAGGTGAATCATGGAAAGCATAATAAAGTTACCTGGTGAATCTTCAAAATGTTGGAAACTGGAACTCTAACCAGAGTTAATGAGAGAATTTTTTGACCCAATATGAGACAAACTGAAGTGTAAGGATGTTAGTATATTGGAAATACAGCATATTGGAAATGTGATTATCAAGCAGAATAGAAATAGAAGTGATTACTGTATATGACAAAGCCAAGAATATTAACATATAGATATCAAGTCTACAAGTCTACAATGAATATAACTAAAAAACATAAATGAAATAATTTGATGCAGAAGTGAACAATTTAAATATGGTTATTTTAGTTTACAATGAAGTATTTGGGTACTTGAAATAGTCTCACATATTTTGCTATTTTAAATATTTTTGAATCAAATAAGGGTTTACCATTTAATTAAAAGTATATGAGAAATGGCTTCTGCAAGAGAAACAAAACAAGAAGTAAAGCTATTAAGAGCCTACTGTGTGCCAGATACTCCTTTAGAAATTCTTACATGAATTTTTCTAGTTAATCCTCACAAATAGCCTGACAGGTAAAAATACTGTCATTTCGCAGATAAAGCAATTGAAAATTTGAAAAGTTTGATTAACATAACTGAATGCACACAAGCACTGAGCAGAGGATTCAAACTCATCTCTTTCTTATTCTACCATTTCAACTTCTTTCCAGAGGAATTCCACTGACATCCAGTTGTATAGAAATATATGTGCTTGCTTGTAGGAAGGATCTGAACCTGCATTAAGAAACAGTCTAAAACTATTTCAGTTGGAGCAGCAATGAGGCAGAGATACTAGATTTTTCATAGTTATTAATTACAGTGGGAGGAAGAGCTGCTATGTTAGAGGAGATTTAGTTCAATAAAAGCTGTTCATGGCAGAGAAAGCAGAAATGGTTCGGGAAAAAGCCTGCAGAGACACCATATGTACTTTTTTCCTCGCACATTTGACTCCTAAATAAGAGCTCTCACTGAAATGATAAAGTCTGAAGACCAGGTAAAGCTTAGTGTCTGAGGAACAGGGAGCAGATGCAAAATCCAGTTTTCACATGCTTTCACAATTAAACAATGAAAAAGGTACATTTTGGAAAGATTTGTTTGCTCCCTTGTTTTAATTAAAGACAGCAAGTGCAGAAATACCTTGAATTCTGAGATCCTAAGAGAGCCAAAATAGCCTGAAGGCCTTTTCTACCACAAAAGTTAATGATGCTTATAAAAAAATAGGCCAGAACCTGAAACTTATTACAGCATGAGAGTCATGAGGTTAATAGAGAAAAAAGTGTTCAATGATAAGCAGTGAATATCAGAAAATTGATTATAAAACAAAGCCTTCCAAAGGTCCTACCTCAGGGAGTGGGAGGAAGGTATTGACTTAAATAGGGCTAATGTCACGAATTCATCTTCCACCCACTGTGCAACTGGCACCTAGTTTAATGGGAGATGATTTTTCCATCCACCTACCTATCTCACTGATAAGCAAGAAATTATTTGGAGAACGTTTTAGAATTAGAACATTTGTGAAATTTCATTTATGATAAATTTGGAATTCTCTAGTAATGTTAAAGATTTTCATCTGCTTGAACAAGAATTTCCATTCCTAGTTATATGTACTACAGGGAAACTCATGCACATATGCAGGAGGAAAAATATACCTGATAGTGAACAACAGAAAACAACTTAAATGACCATCAGCAGGACAGTGGGTATTTATATGGTGGAATACCTTATAGCAGGTAAAATGAATGAGCTAAACCATTTCTAACAAAATAGTTGAATCTGAAAAAAGTTAGTGAAAAAATTAAGTGGTGATATATATTAGAAAATGTTAAATATGCAAAATGATATTCTACATTATTTATAGATATGTTTTGTAAAAATTATATATTTATAATTTACATTATTTATAATGTATAATTTACCTTACTTGTAGATATATATATATATATATATAATATTATATATGGACACAGATTTCCTTGAGGAGTGAATTTACCTCTGGATGAGGCATATATAGAATTAAGGAAGATATAAAGGGATTGCAACTTTGTAAATGCTCTATGTGTGTGTGTGTGTGTGTGTGTGGCATAAGTTGCACTCTTTGAGAAGTAAATTCTGATTCAGAATTTAGTGTTCAGGGTGTGTATTAAGGAGTGTCCTTGGGAGGCTTTTATACCCCAGAATGAATCAATCATTAGTTATTGGCCACTCCAGAAGGACCTGTCTTGCAGAGAGCAAATAAACTGAAGCTGAGGCAATTCGTAGGGAATTGACAGCTAAAGACTCTCAACTAGCAGCCCCCCAGGCAGCAGTTGGGTAAATGAATTCTTCTTTTGAAGGGGATCTGGGCACAATTAGATAAAGCAAGTCAAAAGACAAATGAGTAATTAAACTGCGAATAAATATGTGCAAAGAATATGGCTAACAAAGGATTAATATCCTTAGTACTTAAAGATTTCTTGCAGCTCATGAGAAAAAAGTAAATCAAACAATCTATTGGAAAAATGAACAGCAGACATAAACAGACTATTCACTTTCTCCATACGGACATATTCACATGCACAAAAACAGGCAAATGACGACTCAGTGAATGAAAAGTTGATATATCTCTTAAGGTCAAAGAAATACAAATTAAAACCATAATTAAAAATCTTTGTTTAATAATAGCAAAGATACTTTTTGTTAGCAAAGAGATGTGAAATACCTTATATGATCTATTGATAAAAATGACTTAAAATGTATGAAGAGGAGTTTAGCACTATATATCAGAACTTTTTAAAAAAGCTTATTGTTTTTGATCCAAAAATTTCCCTTCCAAAAATACAGCCGAAGTATACTGACGTATCTGCACAGAGACTATTTGATCAAATTTTAAAGTATAAACAAACACTGAAAATGAATAACCAAAATCTCTAACACTCTGAAACTTTTAATTAAATTATTCTAGAGCCATGCAATATAACAATAAGCAATCCTTTAAAAATAATATATCTCTTTTGGTATGTAAAATGAAAACCTAAATATATAGTAAATAATGAGAAGAAAACACTGTATATAATGCCACTGTTTATGTTTTCTCTCTTTATATAAATATTCATTCAACTAACACACACTCATACACACAGACAGACACACACACACACACTATGCCTGTTTATATGTAGAATCTCATTGCAAGCACACATTACAAGTAACACTATTTGTTATGGGAAGAAGGGTTAAGAAGCTCAAAGTCAGGGAGAGAAGACTGACTTTTCAAATGTGTAATGTTCAATTATTTTCCCTATGAATTCATTGTGCATTCAGAATCTCTTGGGTTTTCCAATGATCAACAAATAAATGAAAACAAAACAAAAACTATGTGAAAGAAATAGACCAGAATCCAAATAATTTTTTTCTTATAGTGGCAAGATTTTTATGTTGTTATTTTTTGCAATGGATATATTATCTGAATACATAAGAATGTACTTATGAAAGATGAATCTATTTTTCAAATATAAGGAATTTTACAGTTTGGGGTATTAGAGAGGGAACATCAAGGCTTTGCCTAAGTTTTATGATTTTGTAAATTTTATTTCAAAACATTTTTTGTATCACTGTAAGTGTTTAGAATTTTTTAAATGCAAATTAATAAATGTTTATAAAATACAGATGCCCCCCAAAAAAGAGAAATGCAAACTTTTCTAAACGTCCACCAAAAGAAAATGACTAAAGAATTAATAGTTTTGTTGATATCATATTTTGATATGCATATGTGTTAGTTATACTCATTTTTACATTTTTGGTATATAATCCACCATGAACATTTCCATGTTCTTCATATTTTTTGCTCATAAAATAATTAATATTTGAGTTTCTATTTTAATATAATTATATTTTGTTTTCTATTTTATAAAAAGAAATTATTTTGCCTTTTGCACTAAGCTGCTCATATTTAAGAATATTAAGAATATTCTTAAGAATATATTTTATCTGCCCTTAAATATTAAAAATATATTGCATGTGTTCCAAAAGAAGTTACCCCTGCCATTTATTTTTTAATATTTTTTATTAAAGTATAGTTGACTTACAATATTATTTTAGCTTCAGGTGTACAACATAGTGATTTGGTATTTTTATACATTGAAAGATGATCTCCACAATGAGTTTATTTACCATCATTCAGAGCACAAATTTATTACAAATTATTGACTGTATTATCTGTGCTTTGCCTTACATCCATGTGACTTATTCATTTTATAACTGGATGTTTGTACTTCTTAATCCCCTTCATCTATTTCACCCATCCCCCTAACCCGACCCCTCTAGCACCACAAGTTTTTTCTCTGTAGCTGTGAGGCTGTTTCCATTTTATTATGTTTGTTTGTTTTGTTTTTTAGATTCCACATATAAGTGAAATCCTATAGTACTTGTCTTTCTCTGTCTGACTTATTTTACTTAGCATAATACCCTGTTGGCCCATCCATGTTGTCACAGTAGCAAGATTTCATTCTTTTTAATGGCTGAGTAATATTCCATAGTATAGGTATATCACACCTTCTTTATCCATTCATCTCTCAATGTACACTTAGGTTACTTCCATATCTTGACTATTGTAAATAATGCCGCAATAAACACTGGGGTGAATATATCTTTTTGAATTAGTGTTTTCATTTTCTTGGGATAAATACTCAGGAGTGGAATTGCTGGATTGTATGGTAGTTCTATTTTTAATTTTCTGAGGAACCTCCATACTGTTTTCAGTAGTGACTGCACCAATTTACATTCCCGCCAACAGTGCATGAAGGTTCCCTTTTCTTTGCATTCTTACCAACACTTGTTATTTGTTATCTTTTGGATAATAGCCATTCAGACAAGTGTGAGATGATATCTCATTGTGGTTCTGATTTGCATTTCTCTGATGATTAGTGATGTTGAGCATCCTTTCATATGCCTGCTGACCATCTGCCTGTCTTCTTTGGAAAATATCTATTCAGATCATCTGCCCATTTTTAATTTTCTTTTTATGTTGAGTTGTGTGAGCTCCTTGTACATTAGATATTAACCACTTATCGAATATATTGTTTGCAAATACCTTCTCCCATTTAGTAGGTGGTCTTTTTCTTTTTCTTGATAGTTTTCATCACTGTGCAAAGTCTTTTCAGTTTGATGTAGTCCCATTGGTTTATTTTTGCCTCTCTGGCCTCTGTGTGAGAAAACAAAGCCAAAAAAATATTGCTAAGACAGGTGTCAAAGAGGGTACTGCTTATGTTTAATTCTAGGAATTTCATGGTTTCAGGTCTCACATTTAAGTCTTTAATCCATTTTGAGTTTATTTTCGTATATGGTGTAAGAAAGCGGCCCAGTTTCATTCTTTTGATTGGAGTGGTCCAGTTTTCCCAGTACCATTTATTGAAGGAACTGTCTTTTCCCCACTGTATATTCTTGGCTCCTTCCTGTTGATTAATTGTGTATATCAGTGTGGGTCTATTTCTTGTTCTCTATTCTGTTCCATTGATCTGTGTGTCTGTTTTGTTTGTTTGTTTTGCCAGAACAATACTGCTTTGCTTACTATAGCTTTGTAAATACAATCTGAAAACACAGTGCATGCTGCCTCCAAGTTTGTTCTTATTTCTCAAGACTGTTTTGACTATTCAGGGTCTTTGTGTTTCTATACACATTTTAGAATTATTTATTCTAGTTCTGTGAAAAATGCCATTGGTATTTTGTTAGGGATTGCATTAACTATGTAGATTGCTTTGGGTAGCATGGATATTTTACATATATTAATTTTTCTGATTCAAGAGCATAGTATATCTTTCCACTTATTTGTGACATCTTTGATTTCTTTTATCATTGTCATAGGTTTTCAAGTACAAGTCTTTTACCTCCTTAATTAGATTTATTCCTAGGTATTTTTTTGATGCAATTGTAAATGTGATTGTTTTCTTAATTTCTCCTTCTGACAGTTTGTTGTTAGTGTATGGGGACACAACAGGTTTCTGCATTTTAATTTTGTATCCTGCAACTTTACTGAATTCATGTATTCTATGGTTTGTTTGGTGGAGTCTTTAGAGCTTTCTATACAGTGTCATGCCATCTACAAGTAGTGACAATTCTACTCCTTCAATTTTTGATTTTATTTATTTTGGCTCTCTCTATTTTTTCTTGACAAGTCTGGCTAAAGGTTAATTTATTTTGTTTATCTTTTCAAAGAACCGTCTGATAGATTTATTGATCTTTTCTATTGTTTTCATAATCTCTATTTCATTTGTTTCTGCTCTGATCTGATTTGTTTCTTTCCTTCACTAACTCTGGGTTGTTTGTTCTTTTTCTAGATTAGATTGTTTATTTGAGATTTTTCTTGTTTTTTGAGGTAGGCTTGTATTGCTGTAAATTTCCCTCTGAGAACTGCTTTTGCTATGTCTGATTTTGGATCATTTTGTTTCCATTTTTATTTGTCTCCAGTTACTTTTTGATTTCCTCTTTGATTTGTTCAGTAACCCATTGTTTGTTTAGTAGCACATTGTTTGGCATTCACATGATTGTTTTTTGCAGTTTTTCTTTCTTGTAGTTGATTTCTAGTCTCATAGTGTTATTGCCAGAAAAAGATGCTTTATATGATTTCAGTCTTCTTAAATTTATTGAGACTGTTTTGTGGTCTAAGAAGTGAACTATCCTGGAGAATGTTTTGTGTGCACTTGAAAATAATGCATATTCCACTGCTTTTGGATGGGATGTTCTATATGTATCTATTAACTTCATCTGGTTTAATACGTCATTTAAGCCAGTGTTTTCTTATTGATTTTATGTCTGGATGATCTGTTCATTGATGTAGGTGGGGTTTTAAAGTCCCCTACTAATATTGTGTTACTGTCAATTTATCCCTTTATGATTGTTAATATTTGCTTTATGTATTTAGGTTCTCATGTTCGATGCATATATATTTACAATTGTTATATCTTCTTGGATTGATCCCTTTATCATTATGTAATGTCTTTCTTTGTTTCTTATTACAGTTTTTGTTTTAAAGTCCATTTTGTCTCATATAACTATTGCCACCATGGCTTTCTTTTCATTTTAATTTCCATGGAATACATTCTTCCATCCCCTCATTTTCAGCCTTTATGTTTAGATCTGAAGTGAGTCTCTTGTAGGCAGCATATATATGATCTTTTTTTTTTTAATCCATTCAACCACTTTATGTCTTTTAATTGGAGCATTTAGTCCATTATATTTAAAGTGATTATTGATAGGTATATACTTCTTGCCATTTTCTTAATTGCTGTTTGGTTATTTTTGTATTGATTTTTGTGCCTTTCTTCTTATATTTTGCTCTCTTCCTTTGTGATTTGTTGATGATCTTTAGTGTTATGTTTAGATTCTCTTTTTTGTGTGTGTATCTATTATAGGTTTATGGTTTGTGGTTACCATTTGTTTCTTATGTAAATATATATATATATCTATGATTATTTTAAGTTGATGATCTCTTAAGTCTGAACACATTCTAACAACTCTGCATTTTTATTCCCCCTGACATTTAATCTTGTAACATTGTCTTTTACATCTTTTATTTTGTGTATCCTTTAAAGTGTCTTGATGTGAACCTCTTCCAGTTCATCTTGTTTGGGACTCTCTATGCTTCCTGGATGTGGATTTCTGCTTTATTTCCCTGCTTAAGGATGTTTACAGCTATTATTTCTTCAATTAATTTATCTGCCCTTTTCTCTCTTCTCCTCTGGGACTCCTATAATGCAAATGTTAATATGCTTGATGTTATTTCAGAGGTCTCTTAAACCATCCTCATTTTTAAAATTCTTTATTCTTTTTTTCTGTTCAGCTTGAGTGATTTCCATTACTCTTACAGTTTGCTGATCCGTTCCTTTGTATCATCTAATCTAGTGTTCATTTCTTTTAGTGTATTTTTTAGTTCATTTATTGTATTCTTCAACTCTGATTATTTCTTTCTTATACTTTCTAACTCTTTTTTCAAGTTCTCATTGTGGTTTTCCATTTTTTCCCAGTGACAATCTTTATAACCATTGCTCTTTATCAGGTAAAATACTTACCTTTGTATTACTAACTTTTTTTTCTTGGATTTTGTCTTGTTCATTTGTTTGGAACAGATTCTTCTGTCTTCTCATTTTGTTTGACTTTCTGTGTTTATTTCTATGAATTAGGCAAAACTTTTACCTCTCCTGGTCTTTAGGTATGGCCTTGTGTAGGAATATCCCTATGTAAACTGCTGTGCCCAGTGAGTGGCTTTGGCTGGAGGGCTGAAGTTGGAATGGGTGTGGGCCAGGGCTTTTCTCAGAGCACACCAGGGGCCACTGTCTTGTTGGGTGGTCTAGACATGGTCCCAGGTACATCCCAGGACTTTTCCCTGGGTGCACCTGGGGCTGCCAACTGGTTGGAGTGCTAAAGTTGGAGCCAGGCATGGGCCAGGGGGCATGCTAGGGTGGTCTTGCCAGGCCAGCTAGAGCACCAGGCACATTTCAATCAGCTGCTTCTGCACTGGAACTCAAAATAAGTAAGTTTGTGTGCAAACCCTTTAAAAGCAGAGTCTTGGTTTCCTACTACCCTCTGGCTCTCTGTTTCATAAAACCTAGTGGTTTTCAAAGCCAGTTATGGGGGCTCGTCTTCCCAGTGCTAGTTCCCATGGCTGAGGGGCACAATGTGGGGCTTGAACCCTTCCCTTCTTAGGGATGACCTCTGAGTTTGTAATATACCCTCTCACTTACGGGTTGCCATGCTGGGCATATGGGTTCTGACTAAATTGCATCTCTGTCCCTCCAACCCTTCCCAATGTGCTTTTTTCTTTATGTCCTTAATTGTAGGAGAGGTGTTCTGCTAGTTTTAGGGTCATTCTCAGAGAAAGTTGTTCTACATGTAGTTGTAGCCTTGGTGCTCATGGGAGGAGGTGAGCTCAGGATCTTCCTACCCTGCCATCTTGATCCCACCTCTCTATCTCTGCCATTGAATGACAACATCCTGGAAATAGTAGCATAAGTTCACTATACATGATTGTAATTGCTTGAGAAATAGCCTAGAAAATTCAGGTCAATATTAGCAATTACAAAAAATCACAGTATGAAAATGTTAGAAAGTAAACAACTCTTATAAGGAATCTATAATGAAAATTGTTAGGTAATAAAACTTTGTAATCTTTGAAAATATGCAAAGAAAAGCACTTCAGAACATTGAATTCATATTCAATGTAATGATTTGTCTCTGAAAGTGAGCAGTGCATACAGAAGACTTTGGGGACTTGGTTTGCATTACAGGGGATGTGCTGATCCTCTGCCATGAAAAGTTTGGGCATGTATTCTAGACATTAAATTATGGTAATTGAAATGGGAAAATGTCTGTAGCCTTTCTCAATGTGTTTGGGTTAGTTGCACGTGAACATCTGCTTTCCCATTATAACCTGAGACTGGAGAAGGGCATCAATTTGCAGGCATTAACAACTTCTGCTCACAAAACAGAAGACAACTCTCTGTTGGAACACCACACCATCCAGTGTGCTCAGGGAACAGTCTCTAAGCGTTTACACCAACGTCAAGCCAAATAATGCACTTGCTGCAAAGGAAAGGGATTCATATTCAGGCGTTTTGTGTGGATTTTTCTTTCTTCCTCTTTCCCTCTCTCCCAGTCCATGAGTAGATGCAAGAGTTCATATTTTTGCCATTTTAAATTATAAATGGCTAGTTATTAAAAGTAAAGTGTTTATAATATATTAATATGGCTAAAAGATATCCCAACTCACTCATCCTAACTTATCTTACTCCCTACAAAAAAAACAGGGTATCTTTTCATTTCATTTTCCTGTATATAATATACAATATTATTTCTGTAACTAGATTTTTCCATTCATATATATTGACATAAGTGTGATAAACATGAAGGGAGTACACCATTTCAAAGGACACACACTATTCCATTTAGGCCATAAAATAATTATGGAACTAATCTTCTATAAAAATTTTGCTCTAATGTGAACAATATTGCAATTTTACAAATGCCTTTTTATCCATGTACAAATGGTATGTGTATGATAAATTTTTTTTAAACATCTTTATTGGAGTATAATTGCTTTACAATGGTGTGTTAGTTTCCGCTTTGTAACAAAGTGAATCAGCTATACATATACATATATCCCCATATCTCCTCCCTCTTGCGTCTCCCTCCTACCCTCTCTATCCCACCCCTGTAGGTGGTCACAAAGCACCGAGCTGATCTCCTTGTGCTATGCGGCTGCTTCCCACTAGCTATTTAATATTTGCTAGTGTATATATGACCATTCCACACTCTCACTTCATCCCAGCTTACCCTTCCCACTCCCTGTGTCCTCAAGTCCATTCTCTATGTCTGCGTCTTTATTCCTGTTCTGGCCCTCGGTTCTTCATGCCCTTTTTTTTTTTTTTTTTAGATACCATATTTATGTGTTAGTATACGGTATCTGTTTTTCTCTTTCTGACTTACTTCACTCTGTATGACACAGTCTAGGTCCATCCAACTCACTACAGATAACTCAATTGCGTTGCTTCTTATGGCTGAGTAATGTTCCATTGTATATATGTGCCACATCTTCTTTATCCATTCATCTGTCAATGGACACTTGGGTTGCTTCCATATCCTGGCTATTGTAAATAGAGCTGCAATGAACATTGGGGTACATGACTCTTTTTGAATTATGGTTTTCTCAGGGTATATGCCCAGTAGTGGGATTGCTGGGTCGTATGGTAGTTCTATTTTTAGTTTTTAAGGAACCTCCATACTGTTCTCCATAGTGGGTGTATCAATTTACATTCCCACCAACAGTGCAAGAGGGTTCCCTTTTCTCCACACCCTCTCCAGAATTTATTGTTTGTAAATATTTTGATGATGGCCATTCTGACCGGTGTGAGATGATATCTCATTGTAGTTTTGATTTGCATTTTTTCATGTATTTGTTGGAATGTCAGAAAATCTTCTTTGGAGAAATGTCTATTTAGGTCTTCTGTCCATTTTAGGAGTGGGTTGTTTGTTTTTTTGATATTGAGCTGCATAAGCTGCTTGTATATTTTAGAGATTAATCCTTTGTCAGTTGCTTCATTTGCAAATATTTTCTCCCATTCTGAGGGTTGTCTTTTCATCTTGTTTATGGTTTCCTTTGCTGTGCAAAAGCTTTTAAGTTTAATTAGGGGCCGTTTGTTTATTTTTGTTTTAATTTTCATTACTCTAGGAGGTGGGTCGAAAAGGATCTTGCTGTGATTTATATCATAGAGTGTTCTGTCTATGTTTTCCTCTAAGAGTTTTAAAGTATCTGGCCTTATATTTAGGTCTTTAATCCATTCGGAGTTTATTTTTGTGTATGGTGTTAGGGAGTGCTCTAATTTCATTCTTCTACATGTAGCTGTCCAGTTTTTCCAGCACCACTTATTGAAGAGGCTGTCTTTTCTCCATTGTATATTCCTGCCTCCTTTATCAAAAATAAGGTGGCCATATGTGCGTGGGTTTATCTCTGGGCTTTCTATCCTGTTCCATTGATCTATATTTCTGTTTTTGTGCCAGTACCATACTGTCTTGATTACTGTAGCTTTCTAGTATAGTCTGAAATCCAGGCACCTGATTCCTTCAGCTCTGTTTTCTTCTCAAGATTGCTTTGACTATTCGGGGTCTTTTGTGTTTCCATACAAATTGTGAAATTTTTTGTTCTAGCTCTGTGAAAAATGCCATTGGTAGTTTGATAGGGATTGCATTGAATCTGTAGATTGCTTTGGGTAGTATAGTCATTTTCACAATGTTGAACATTCCAATCAAAGAATATGGTATATCTCTCCATCTGTTTGTATCATCTTTAATTTCTTTCATCAGTGTCTTATAGTTTTCTGCATACAGGTCTTTTGTCTTCTTAGGTACTTTCATTCCTAGGCATTTTATTCTTTTTGTTGCATTGGCAAATGGGAGTGTTTCCTTAATTTCTCTTTCAGATTTTTCATCATTAGTGTATAGGAATGTAAGAGATTTCTGTGCATTAATTTTGTATCCTGCTACTTTACCAAATTCATTGATTAGCTCTAGGAGTTTTCTCGTGGAGTCTTTAGGATTCTCTATGTACAGTATCATATCATCTGCAAACAGTGACAGCTTTACTTCTTCTTTTCTGATTTGGATTCCTTTTATTTCTTTTTCTTCTCTGACTGCTGTGTCTAAAACTTCCAAAATTATGTTGAATAATAGTGGTGAGAGTGGACAACCTTGTCTTGTTCCTGATCTTAGTGGAAATGGTTTCAGTTTTTCACCATTGAGAACAATGTTGGCTGTGGGTTTTGTCATATATGGTCTTTATTATGTTGAGGTAAGTTCCCTCTATGCCTACTTTCTGGAGGGTGTTTTTTATCATAAATGGGTGTTGAATTTTGTCAAAAGCTTTTTCTGCATCTATTGCAATGATTATATTGTTTTTCTCCTTCAATTTGTTAATATGGTTTATCACACTGACTGATTTGTGTATACTGAAGAATCTTTGCATTGCTGGGATAAACCCCACTTGATCATGGTGTATGATCCTTTTAATGTGCTGTTGGATTCTGTTTGCTAGTATTTTGTTGAGGGATTTTGCATCTATGTTCATCAGTGATATTGGCCTGTATTTTCTTTCTTTGTGACATCTTTGCCTGGTTTTGCTATTAGGATGATGGTGGCCTCGTAGAATGATTTTGGGAGTGTTCCTCCCTCTGCTATATTTTGGAAAAGTTTGAGAGGATAGGTGTTAGCTCTTCTCTAAATGTTTGATAGAATTCGCCTGTGAAGCCATCTGGTCCTGTGCTTTTGTTTGTTGGAAGATTTTTCATCACAATCTCAATTTCAGTGCTTGTGATTGGTCTCTTTATATTTCCTATTTCTTCCTGGTTCAGTCTCAGAAGGCTGTGCTTTTCTAAGAATTTGTCCATTTCTTCCAGGTTGTCCATTTTATTGGCATATAGTTGCTTGTAGTAATCTCTCATGATCCTTTGTATTTCTGAAGTGTCAGTTACTACTTCTTTTTCATTTCTAATTCTATTGATTTGAGTCTTCTCCCTTTTTTTCTTGATGAGTCGGGCTAATGGTTTATCAATTTTGTTTATCTTCTCAAAGAAGCAGCTTTTAGTTTTATAGATCTTTGCTATCATTTCTTTTTATTTTTTTCTCATCTTATCTTTATGATTTCTTTTCTTTTGCTAACTTTGGGGTTTTCTTATTCTTCTTTCTCTAATCGCTTTAGGTATAAGTTTAGTTTGTTTATTTGAGATGTTTCTTGTTTCTTGAGGTAGGATTGTATTGCTATAAACTTCCCTCTTAGAACAGCTTTTGCTGCATCCCAAAGGTTTTTGGGGCATCGTATTTTCATTGTCATTTGTTTCTAGGTATTTTTTGATTTCCTCAGTGATCTCTTGGTTATTTAATAGTGTATTGTTTAGCCTCCATGTGTTTGTATTTTTTAGAGATATTTTCCTATAATTGATATCTAGTCTCATAATGTTGCGGTCGGAAAAGATACTTGATATGATTTCAATTTTCTTAAATTTACCAAGACTTGATTTGTGACCCAAGATATGATCTATCCTGGAGAATGTTCCATGAGCACTTGAGAAGAATGTGTATTGGTTGTTTTTGGATGGAATGTCTTATAGACGTTAATTAAGCCCATCTTCTTTAATGTTCCATTTAAAGCTTTTGTTTCCTCATTTATTTTCATTTTGGATGATCTGTCCATTGGTGAAAGTGGGGTGTTAAAGTCCCCTACTGTGATTGTGTTACTGTCAATTTTCACCTTTATGGCTGTTAACATTTTCCTTAGGTATTGAGGTGTTCCTATATTGGGTGCATAAATAATTACAATTGTTATTCTTTATCTTGGATTGATCCCTTGATCACTATGTAGTGTCCTTCTTTGTCTCTTATAATAGTCTTTATTTTAAAATCTATTTTCTCTGATATGAGAATTGCTACTCCAGCTTTCTTTCGATTTCCATTTGCATGGAATATCTTTTTCCATCCCCTCACTTTCAGTCTGTATGTGTCCCTAGGTCTGAAGTGGGTCTCTTGTAGACAGCATATATACAGGTCTTGTTCTTGTATACATTCAGCCAGTCTATGTCTTTTGATTGGAGCATTTAATCCATTTACATTTAAGGTAATTATCGATATGTATGTTCCTATTACCATTTTCTTAATTGTTTTGGGTTTGTTATTGTAGGTCTTTTCCTTCTTTTGTGTTCCCTGCCCAGCGGAGTTCCTTTAGCATTTGTTGTAAAGCTGGTTTGGTGGTGCTGAATTCTCTTAGCTTTTGTTTGTCTGTAAAGGTTTTAATTTCTCCATCAAATCTGAATGAGATCCTTGCTGGGTAGAGTAATCTTGGTGTAGGTTTTTCCCTTTCATCACTTTAAATATGTCCTGCCACTCCCTTCTGGCTTACAGAGTTTCTGCTGAAAGTTCATCTGTTAACCTTGTGGGAGTTCCCTTGTATGGTATTTGTTGTTTTTCCCTTGTTACTTTTAATATTTTTTCTTTGTATTTAATTTTTGATAGTTTGATTAATATGTGTCTTGGCATGTTTCTCCTTGGATTTATCCTATATGGGTCTTTCTACTTCCTGGACTTGATTGACTATTTCCTTTCCCATATTAGGGAAGTTTTCCACTATAATCTCGAAATATTTTCTCAGTCCCTTTCTTTTTCTCTTTTTCTTCTGGGACCCCTATAATTCTAATGTTGGTGTGTTTAATGTTGTCCCAGAGGTCTCTGAGACTGTCCTCAATTCTTTTCATTTTTTTTTTTTTATTCTGCTCTGCAGTAGTTATTTCCACTATTTTATCTTCCAGGTCACTTATCCGTTCTTCTGCCTCAGTTACTCTGTTATTGATTCCTTCTAGAGAATTTTCAATTTCATTTATTGTGTTGTTCATCATTGTTTGTCTGCTCTTTAGTTCTTCTAGGTCCTTATTAAATGTTTCTTGTATTTTCTCCATTCTATTTCCAAGATTTTTGATCATCTTTACTATCATTACTCTGAATTCTTTTTCAGGTAGACTGCCAGTTTCCTCTTCATTTTTTTGATCTGATGGGTTTTTACCTTGCTCCTTCATCTGCTGTGTGTTTTTCTGTCTTCCCATTTTGCTTAACTTACTGTTTTTGGGGTCTCCTTTTTGCAGGCTGCAGGTTCGTACTTCCCATAGTATTTGATGTCTGCCCCCAGTGGCTGAGATTGGTTCAGTGGGTTGTGTAGGTTCCTGGTGGAGGGGACTGGTGCCTGTGTTCTGGTGGATGAGGCTGGATCTTGTCTTTCTGGTTGGCAGGACTGCGTCCAGTCGTGTGTTTTGGGGTGCCTATGACCTTATTATGATTTTAAGCAGGCTCTCTGGTAATGGGTGGGGTTGTGTTCCTGTCTTGCTATTTGTTTGGCATGGGGTGTCCACCACTGTAGCTTGCTGGGCTTTGAGTGGAGCTGGGTCTTAACGTTGAGATGGAGATCTCTGGGAGAGCTTTCACCATTTGATGTTACATGGAGCCGGGAGGTCTCTGGTGGACCAATGTCCTGAACTCGGCTCTCCCACCTCAGTGGTACAGGCCTGACACCCGGCTAGAGCACCAAGACCCTGTCAGCCACATAGCTTGGTTTAACAACATATGTATATTTAATTTCTATTGATATAGCAAATTTTATTCCAAAAATTGTCATTAATTAACACTTTTAGTTATAGGTTTGAGGGCATTGTCTTTTAAATACATTCAACAAAATTTTATACAATTGTACATTTTGTTAGATTTGCTAGTGGAAGAAAAATGAAATTTCGTGTTTTGAATTTATATTTATTTGAATAAATTAGGGCATCTCATTACATAGCTATTAACCATTTGAATTTTTATTGGCTTCCTTTTTTATATTCTATGTTTATATATATAATTATTATTAATATAATTAGTTAGAGACAGGAAAATTTTGAACATCATATTGTTGAATTTTGTTTCTCAGTTTCTAAGTAGGTTATTTTTTTAAAATTTCTTTAATTGTATGTGATGTTATATATGTCTTATAGGACGTAGTTTCATTTGTTTATATTTTTTTGTGAAATTTCAATGGGTTCTCAAACTTAAAATCATTTCCATGATGTGTGTGTGTATATATATTTCCCCCTGTGTCTAGTTTATTCATTCATAAAATGTGAATAATAATAGTACTCACTATAAATTCTAAAAAGTGTTGATAATAGAATTTTATTTATTTTCCTGACTGGGATACTAGTTGTTGCCATCCAATTTGTAATAATGCAGGTTTCCCCTGCATATTTTAATTTTCTCATCTATTAGATAGCAGTTTGTACATCATCTTCTGTTTATTTCTGTGTTTCATTCTGTTTCATTGACTTATCTTTTTTTTCATATTGCTTTGGTGTAGAACCTTAATAATTCATTTCCTTATCTGGCAAGGCAACTGTCTTCCAATGTAAATTGTTTTACTTTTAAAGTAGAGAAATAAGCTATTCTTACCTCTAAATTAAAGGCATAAAAATCTATATCAGTATATGTAAAACCCCTCTCATATTGTGTTATTTTATTATTTTCTCCTTTATTCATCATTTTCATTCTCGTGAGTATTCACTGCATGTTCTTACAGTTCTTTCCCAACCATTTATTTAGAATTGTTTCCTTTCTTTAAAATATATTTAGTGTGGTTGTATATACCAGTTCTTAATTTTACATAAATGTTGTCATATTACAAATCTCATCCAATTTCTGACATGCGCTAAGGCAAAAAAAAAAATAAAGGAATAAGAAACAGAAACATTTTTTTTGGTTCAAATAGCTGAATGAATCTTCAGTTAAACTCTTACAATTCATAAATGAATTGAGCAAGCTCACTGGAAAATGATCATTACATAAAAATCAATTTTATTTTTATATACCAGCAACAAAACAAAAAAGATAAAATTAAATTTGAAGAACCATTTCCAGTTTTATCAAAAATACCAACAACTCAGGAATAAATCTAGTGGATGGTGTGAAAACTATAAAGCACTATTGAAAGAAATTCAGAGTCCACATGAATGTAGGGATATACCATGAATACAATGTATGTGTTTTTGTATATATATATCTCATATATATGTGTGTATATGTATATTCTCTCATACACATTGTCTCTATACATTGTATGTATACGTATATATACACACAGTGAATAAGATTAAATATTTTAAATATGTTAATTCTCCCTAAATTTATCTTTAGATTCAATGCAACCCAACCAAACCTGAAACAGTTTTTATTATTATGATTATTAATTGGTGAGCTGATTCTAAAACATGAAAACACAAAGGACAAAACTTAGCAATGGGTATGTTTTCCCCATTCCTCTTCAAGGCTATAGGACACTATCTGGCGTCTGACCCTACACTTGGTGCAAAGGCCTCCCTCACTACCCTGGTCTAAGGGAATGAGAAGAGGAATGTGTAGGCAGATTCATCCCAGTCTCTTTATGCTCTGAACATCTAACACTTCCATCCTTCGCTTGCATCTAGAGGGGTACCTGCCTTTTCTCACTGCTGTCTCTGAAAATATTTGTGCTGTGGTCCCTTCTTTAATCAGATCTCATGGCCCAATATCCTTCAAAGAGTACTTGGAGTTCCACTTTTATTTATTCATCTGATTATAAATTCATTAATTTAAACATGACTGTTCTACCTTTCTAGAGATTTAGGATGGAGAGGGCCAATTGCAATATGTAGTTACAATTTTGATCCAAGTTTCCTAAGTCAGTTTTTCCTTAAAAACTTTTGCAATAAAAATTAGATGTTGAGTACTTTATATATAATATCTTAACACAACAACATCTCAAAACAACAGGGTTGTTGAGTATTCAAATCAGTAAAATCTTATACCCTCTTTTTTTGCCAAAGCAAATTTAAGGGTAAACAATAAGCTATTATGAATGTTTGCAATAATACATATCCATAATTTTCATGAGCTGTCTTTAGCTTCAGTCCTACATTTATAACACTGATGACTTTCTTGAGGAGTCCTTCTAGACTCACGAAGTAACTGGCAGAATCTCCAACTAATTTGACATAGAAACGGTATTCCCATGATGAGTTAGCGTAGACATTCAATCTCTAACATGAGGACTCTGGGCTCAGTTAAAAATGATTTTCCTGAGTCCTATAAATCAGCAATCTACTTGGAAGGAAATAGCTTACAGTTTCTTTTATTAGTTTCCTGAGGACACCAAGCTCTAGATTTTGCTTTATCAGTTTATCAACTACTTTCTTTTGCATACATCATTTTTATACACATATTGCTTATGAATCGAGTAGGGGTTTTTCCTTTAAAATACCCTGACTCATATGGTAGTTCTATTTTTAGTTTTTTAAGGAACCTCTATACTGTTCTCCATAGTGGCTGTACCAATTTACATTACCACCAACAGTGTAGTAGGGTTCCCTTTTCTCCACACCTTCTCCAGCATTTATTGCTTGTAGACTTTTTGATGATAGCCATTCTGACCAGTGTGAGGATACCTCATTGTAGTTTTGATTTGCATTTCTCTAATAATCAGTGATGTTGAGTATCTTTTCATGTGTTTGTTGGCCATCTGTATGTCTTCTTTGGAGAAATGTCTATTTAGGTCTTCTGCCCATTTTTGGGTTGGAGTGTTTGTTTTTTGCTATTGAGCTGCATGAGCTGTTTGTATATTTTGGAGATTAATCCCTTGTCAGTTGCTTCATATGCAAATATTTTCTCCCATTCTAAGCGTTGTCTTTTCATCTTGTTTATGGTTTTCTTTGTTATGCAAAAGCTTTTAAGTTTCATTAGGTCCCATTTATTTATTTTTGTTTAATTTCCATTACTCTAGAAAGTGGGTCAAAAAAGGATCTTGCTGCGATTTATGTCATAGAGTGTTCTGCCTATGTTTTCCTCTAAGAGTTTTATAGTGTCTGGCCTTACATTTTGGTCGTTAATCCATTGTGAGTTTATTTTTGTATATGGTGTTAGGGAGTGTTACAATTTCATTCTTTTAGATGTAGCTGTCTAGTTTTCCCAGTACCACTTATTGAAAAGACTGTCTTCTCTCCATTGTATATTCTTGCCTCCTTTGTCATAGATCAGGTTACTAGAGGTGCATGGGTTTATGATCCAGCAATCCCACTCCTGGGCATATACCCAGAGAAAAACGTAATTCAAAAAGATACATGCACCCCAATTTTCATTGCAGCGCTATGTGCAATAGCCAGGACATGGAAGCAACCTAAATGTCCATCAACAGATCGATAAAGATGTGGTACATATATACAATAAAATATTGCTCGGCCACAAAAGGGAATGAAATTGTGCCATTTGCAGAGATGTGGATGGACCTAGAGACTGTCATACAGAGTGAAGTAAGTCAGAAAGAAAAACAAATACTGTATAATATCGTGTATATGTGGAATCTAGAAAAATGGCACAGATGAACTTATTTGCAAAGCAGAAATAGGGACACAGATGTAGAGAACAAACATATGGGTACCAAGGGGAGGGTGGGGTGGGATGAACTAGGAGGTTGGGATTGACATATATACACTACTATAAATAAAATAGGTAACGAATGAGAACCTGCTGTATAGAACAGGGAACTCTACTTAGTGCTCTGTGGTGACCTAAATGGGAAGGAAATCCAAAAAAGAAGGGGTATATGTATACATATGGCTGATTCACTTCACTGTACAGTAGAAACTAACACAACATTGTAAAGCAACTATACTGCAATAAAAATTAATAAAATAAAAAAAAAATACCCTGACTCATAAGTGACATTATAAAGTACATATTAGCAGTGGGATATTCAGAGAGAGAGACAGAGACAGAGACAGAGAGACAGAGAGACAGAGAGATTCTTAGAAGCTTAGATATAGTTTACTTTAAAGAGTTACCAATATGTCATCTCTATTAAAAGCAGCTCAGAATCACATGCCAAGGAAAAAATGGCAAAGTAAAGAACAACAGAAATAAGAGTAGCGCTCTGAGTGGAAACTAAAAAATTTGAAACGAAAAGGCAAAAGGAGACAGAAAATGAATGTTTTCAATTTATGAAGGCATGAAAGAAGTGATGAAAATATCTCATTGTTTTACATGATTAAGTATAATTCACTTTACTTTCATTACAATTTATGGTCACTTCTCTAAACAATTGTTTCATTTAATATGTGATTGACAAGCATTTTCCTTTTGGTAAATTAAAATAAACATGCACTTTAGCTTCAGTTATACATTTGAGGAAATGAGAGACTTTTTTTAATTTCATTTTTTATTTGTTTTACTTTTTTATAATCACAGAAGTGTTGGACTTAAAGTCAAAACTAAATAATATTTCATTTGATGCTGTCTTATCTCAAAGACGCATGAAAGGATTCACAGTGATTTTCTGGATAATGATATTTTGCAGGTATGTTATGACCCAGAATTTTAAGTTCTGTCTTTTATTTTCAAACGTACTGTTTATTTAAGTACACCAACATGATTATCAATAGGTTTTATGTATTATTAATAGGATGAAATTGGAGAATATGTTGGTCTTATAATGCATACATTATTCATCCTATGTCATTTCATTTACTCTTGAGCAAAACAAGATGTGACCTTAATTTTTAAGGTAATAGCTGACTTGCTTCCTTAACAAGAAGTGTGCCTGCATATTGAAGTTAACTTTAATCCCTTAGATATATCTTTAAAAGTTACTTTTTTATTTTAGAAAATTTCCAGAAGTTTTTTGTATACTCTGAACACTTACATAACAGATATTGCTCGAAGAATAAGTGCAGTTTACACCAGAGAGGTAACATGGTAAATCCTAGAACCGTAGATATTATCACATCTAAATATATGTAACATTATATACTGCGAATCTGTTTGACAAGTTCAAGTACAATAGCTTTACAATTCAACTTGCATTATCCTAGTGGTAATTTAGAATCTAACTCAACTCACATAGAATCTTTACTAAGTACACACACATACACACACTCACATATTAAAATATATCACTTAATATTGTAAGCTTTCATATTGTAAATATTATATAAAATTTTGATTTCTTAATAAAACTTCGAGACTTAATTTGTCTAGACACAAGCACAATTGATAATATTGTGTTTAGACAATATTATAAAGCTTGTATAAGAAAAAAATTAATAATAAAACATTCACTTTTTAGGTGTCAGTAAACCTGTATAGAATTGAACATTTCAGAAAAGGAAAATGCTTGTCAATCACATATTAAATGAAACAATTGTTTAGAGAAGTGACCATAAATTGTAATTATGACAAGCTCTGCTTTTACCTTTTGTTCCTTCTTTCTCAGAGAAAATGTGTCCCGTCTTAGGTTGGCACTTATCTCTCCACCTATGTGTTTGTACTCATATATAATATTCTCCTGGCCTCTAAGGATTGTTGTTTCTTCATATTACCCCCTTCTTGTCTACATTTTAGCTTGTCTTTTGTCACTGGCTCTTTGCAGAAGGCCCTAAATATGCTATATTGCCAATCTTCCATATTGTTGTTATCATTATTTTACTACATTTATTGTGGTTCCTCCAAAGCTATGTTCCTCTCTCTTCCCTTTGCTTTCTAAATTCCTGGAAAGAACTTTCTTCCTGTTGATAATTCCCATTTATATTTTTAGTCTCTGGTTTCAGAATCTACCCCTGAAATTTCATTGTACTGGATTGCAGCTACCAAATTTAATGAATTCTTCATTTTTAATATTGTTCCACCCCATGAGACATATCTAATCAGACATGAACTCCTATTCCGCTTTTATCAAACCATTTCATATCAGTCTTTGCTGGTGTCTTTGTAGTGTGTCAACTGGGCTAGGGTGAACTACATTTCATTTCCCAGAATACCCTTGATTGTATATTTTATTCAAAATGGGTCACAAAAGAGATTAGAGATTAGAAGGTAAAAGTGAAGCACAATCTTTTTTTTTTTTTTTTAATGTTTACAGTGCTGGTGCAAGGGCAGCAAAAAGTCTTATAGCTCAAGCATGTTGTCACCTACCTGCTAGTTTGTCTCATTGGCTTGAGAAATCAATTGCTCCAACTTCTCTCAGGTCTGTCTTCAACTTCTCCAAGTCCTGGGCCAAGGGTTTTTTTAAGTACATGTGTAAGAGCACGATTTTCTCCTGAGGACAGCTATGTCATAAAGTTGGAAGCAGTAAGACACTTAGGTTCCAGTCTGTCCTGTGGGTTCCAGCCCATGTTCATGGGTTCCAGTTTATCTTTATTCTCCCCCCACTTCATATCCATCTTCTGTTTCTCACTGGCTGCCCTACGGGTTTCAACCTCTAGGATCAGATGTGAATACAGCAATCTTTCTTTTCTTTTTTTAATTTTGTTTTTATTTTTCTGGCTGCATTGGGTCTTTGTTACTGTGTGCAGGCTTGCTCTAGTTGTGGCGAGTGGGGGCTACTCTTCGTTGCAGTGCACAGTCTTCTCACTGCAGTGGCTTCTCTTTGTTGTGGAGCACGGGCTCTAGGCACGCAGGCTTCAGTAGTAGCAGCACGTGGGCTCAATAGCTGTGGCTAGCGGGCTCTAGAGTGCAGCCCAGTAGTTGTGGCGCATGGGCTTAATTGCTCCGTGGCATGTGGGATCTTCCTGAACTAGGGATTGAACCTGTGTCCCCTGCATTGACAGGCAGATTCTTAACGACTGCACCACCAGGGAAGTCCAGTAGAGCAATCTTAACACAGACTCTTTAACCAACTCCCACAGTTGTGTAAGGGCAGACTTTTCTAATAAATTATGTAAATATATTTATCTCTATCTCATCTATCTATATCTCTATCTATCTATCTGTCTATCTGTCTATCTAATCTGTCTCTCTATCCATCCATCTCTCCTGGTGATTCTGCTGCAATTAACAAAGCCAGAATGAGAGTCCTGTGATCTCTTAAGAATTCTTGTCTTTGATAAGGATTGCATTGAATCTGTAGATTGCTTTGGGTAGTATAGTCATTTTCACAATGTTGATCATTCTAATCCAAGAACATGGTATATCTCTCCATCTGTTTGTATCATCTTTAATTTCTTTCATCAGTGTCTTATAGTTTTCTGCATACAGGTCTTTTGCCTCCTTAGGTACTTTTATTCCTAGGCATTTTATTCTTATTGTTGCAATGGTAAATGGGAGTGTTTCCTTAATTTCACTTTCAGATTTTTCATCATTAGTGTATAGGAATGCAAGAGATTTCTCTGCATTAATTTTGTATTCTGCTACTTTACCAAATTCATTGATTAGCTCTAGTAGTTTTCTGGTGGAGTCTTTAGGATTCTCTATGTATAGTATCATGTCATCTGCAAACAGTGACAGCTTTACTTCTTCTTTTCTGATTTGGATTCCTTTTATTTCTTTTTCTTCTCTGACTGTTGTGGCTAAAACTTCCAAAACTATGTTGAATAATAGTGGTGAGAGTGGGCAACCTTGTCTTGTTCCTGATCTTAGTGGAAATGGTTTCAGTGTTTCACCATTGAGAACAATGTTGACTGTGGGTTTGTCATATATGGCCTTTATCATGTTGAGGTAAGTTCCCTTTATGCCTACTTTCTGGAGGGTTTTTATCATAAATGGGTGTTGAATTTTGTCGAAAGCTTTCTCTGCATCTATTACGATGATCATATTGTTTTTCTCCTTCAATTTGTTAATATGGTGTATCACATTGATTGATTTGCATATATTGAAGAATCCTTGCATTGCTGGGATAAACCCCACTTGATCATGGTGTATGATCCTTTTAATGTGCTGTTGGATTCTGTTTGCTAGTATTTTGTTGAGGATTTTTGCATCTATGTTCATCAGTGATATTGGCCTGTATTTTCTTTCTTTGTGATATTTTTGTCTGGTTTTGATATCAGGGTGATGGTGGCCTCGTAGAATGTGTTTAGGAGTGTTCCTCCCTCTGCTGTATTTTGGAAGAGTTTGAGAAGGATAGGTGTTAGCTCTCCTCTAAATGTTTGATAGAATTCACCTTTGAAGCTATCGGGTCCTGAGCTTTTGTTTGTTGGAAGATTTTTCATCAGAGTCTCAACTTCAGTGCTTGTGATTGGTCTCTTTATATTTTCTATTTCTTCCTGGTTCAGTCTCAGAAGGTTGTGCTTTTCTAAGACTTTGTCCATTTCTTCCAGGTTGTCCATTTTATTGGCGTATAGTTGCTTGTAGTAATCTCTCATGATCCTTTGTATTTCTGCAGTCTACAGATTCAGTGCAATCCCTATCAAACTACCAATGTCATTTTTCACAGAGCTAGAACAAAAAATTTCACAATTTGTATGGAAACACAAAAGACCCCGAATAGCCAAAGAAATCTTGAGAAAGAAAAACAGAGCTGGTGGAATCAGGTGCCTGGACTTCAGACTATACTACAAAGCTACAGTAATCAAGACAGTATGGTACTGGCACAAAAACAGAAATATAGATCAATGGAACAGGATAGAAAGCCCAGAGATAAACCCACGCACATATGGCCACCTTATTTTTGATAAAGGAAGCAGGAATATACAATGGAGAAAAGACAGCCTCTTCAATAATTGGTGCTGGGAAAACTGGACAGCTACATGGAAAAGAATGAAATTAGAGCACTCCCTAACACCATACACAAAAATAAACTCCGAATGGATTAAAGACCTAAATGTAAGGCCAGACACTATAAAACTCTTAGAGGAAAGCATAAGCAGAACACTGTATGACATAAATCACAGCAAGATCCTTTTTGACCCACCTCCTAGAGAAATGGAAATAAAAACAAAAATAAACAAATGGGACCTAATGAAACTTAAAAGCTTTTGCACAGCAAAGGAAACCATAAACAAGATGAAAAGACAACCCTCAGAATGGGACAAAATATTTGCAAATGAAGCAACTGACAAAGGATTAATCTCCAAAATTTACAAGCAGCTCATGCAGCTCAATACCCAAAAAACAAAAGCCCAATCCACAAATGGGTGGAAGACCTAAATAGACATTTCTCCAAAGAAGATATACAGATTGCCAACAAACACATGAAAGAATTCTCAACATCACTAGTCATTAGAGAAATGCAAGTCAAAACTACAATGAGGTATCACCTCATACCAGTCAGAATGGCCATCATCAAAAAATCTACAAACAGTAAATGCTGGAGAGGGTGTGGAGAAATGGGAACCCTCTTGCACTGTTGGTGGGAATGTTTATTGGTACAGCCACTATGGAGAACAGTATGGAGGGTCCTTAAAAAACTAAAAATAGAACTACCATATGACCCAGCAATCTCACTACTGGGCATATACCCTGAGAAAACCATAATTCAAAAAGAGACATGTACCACAGATGTTCATTGCAGCTCTATTTACAATAGCCAGGACAGGGAAGCAACCTAAGTGTCCATCAACAGATGAATGGATAAAGAAGATGTGACACATATATCCAATGGAATAGTACTCAGCCATAAAAAGAAATGAAATTGAGTCATTTGTAGTGAGGTGGATGGACCTAGAGTCTGTCATACAGAGTGAAGTAAGTCAGAGAAAAACAAATACTGTATGCTAACACATATATATGAAATCTAAGGAAAAAAAAACGGTTCTGACGAACCTAGGGGCAGGACAGGAATAAAGACGCAGACGTTGAGAATGGACTTCAGAACACCGGAAGGGGGAAGTGTAAGCTGGGACGAAGTGAGAGAGTGGAATGGACTTATATACTACCAAATGTAAAATAGATAGCTAGCGGGAAGCAGCCGCATAGCACAGGGAGATCAGCTCAGTGCTTTGTGACCACCTAGAGTGGTTGGATAGGGAGGGTGGGAGGGAGATGTGAGAGGGAGGAGATATGGGGATATATGTATATATGTAGCTGATTAACTTTGGTATAAAGTAGAAACTAGCACACCATTGTAAAGCAATAATACTCCAATAAAGGTGTTATTAATTAATTAATTAATTTTTAAAAAAAGAATTCTTGTCTTTTCTGACTTCGATTATTATAATCTTCAAACTGGTCTTTCTGTCTCCAGTCTTCACCTCTTCCAAGCATTCCCTACTGCTCTAAAACTTAATTTCTTATCATGAAAATCTCTAAATGTACTTCCCAAAGTAAAAATCCTTTAGTAGTTTCAAGTCACTTTTATGGCACAGTACCAACACCTAGGTATGATCTCAAAAGCTTTATAATTTCTGGCATTTCTTTATCTCTCTACCCTTATTTTTCACTTTAACCTCATCTAGAAGTATCATATACATATTTTGAATCCAGCCATGCCTAACTACTTTAATTCTCTAGAACATTATTTTTACTCGTTTCCCTCCCCCCTGTATTCTTTATGACTATATATTCATGTTCATGGCTTAGCTCATGGAATATCCTTACAAAAATTTTCCTGATCATCCTTTCAGGTGGATAACTTATTCTTCCCTCAGTTATTTAACTGTGGATGGAGACTGTCCATATAGGCCGTCCCAATGATAAAAGGAAAATTTACTAGCTTCACTGATTCTTCACCTTTCTAGTGTGGCCCCCTAACACATTAATAGGATTGGGGAGAGTGTGTTGGAAAGTGAATTTGGGATAACCTTGTATAGTACTCCTTAGTCAGCCAATGCAGGTATGTAAAATATGTTGAACTCCACGCTGGGTGTCTTTATGTCTGATAAACCTGTAATAATAAGTGTGCTTTGCTTCCGTGTGGTCAGCATTTCCATTCCTACGGACAATGTTTCTGACTCTTAATAATTTTAGTCAATATAGAGTACTCTATCCATTTTTTAGCTTCTTAATTCTTATATGGCAGATATATGGCAAACACTCTTTACAACACCTTTCAGTATGTGTTTTGTTCATTTACTTCCTTGACCCTTTCTCTGGACTTGTGGCTACCACATTTCACTCTGTACTAAATTCTACTCTTCTAAATTTGATTATGTGCAAACATGCAAAAACAACCAAGGATAATTTATTCCTCTGTTCTACACCTATTCAAAGCTTGGGAGCTAATTATCTCAGATGATGTACATAAAGCTTAGGAGCTAATATCACATGCCATTACTGATGTTCAAGATAAGTGGGATTCCTGTCCAAGGCGTCAACTCTGAGAGAAGTGGTAAAGGTGAAAGAGTGCCTTACTAACTGAAATGTTAGGATTAACTACTTTCCTCATATTATACCCTGTACCATTTCAATATAGAAAAGGAGCACCTAGTGAGACAGAGGGGTCTCATGTTAAAGCACAGGGGTCTGAGCCAGCTTGTCTGCTCTTGATTCTTGTTTTCACTATTTACCTTTTATGCGACTTGAGCAAGTGTCTTTCTCGCCTACAGTTTAAAATTCTGCTCCTAGAAAATGGGTATATTGCTACCTGCCTCATAAGGTTGTAGTGAGTAATTTAATGAGTTTAATGCCAAGCTTAGAATGCTGAGTGGAGTGAAATTCCCTATAAGAAAAGATGAGAAGACCATGATCTCAAAATCCCTTTATCTGTTATTTGGAAAAAATAAAGTGTTATAAATAGTTTCCCATCCTTTCTTTCTTCCTTCTTACCTCTCCCCCCTTTTCATTCTTTTTAATTAAACATTGTTCTGCCTTTAACGTCCAAAAATATAAGAGAGTATGGCCCATCTCTGGAGATTTTTGTATGGAACCCAGAGAATGGGGCAAATCGGTTATTTTCTCCAGTAGGTTCAGTTCAATAAATCCAAAGTGAAGAGATACAAGAGAACTGATTCTTCTGTGTCCCTGTATTTTCTCTCATTTCTCTTGGTCCCTTATCTCTTAACATTGCCACCTTCCCCCACAGGGTCCTTTTTTCTCTAAGCCTCTGACTCTTCTGCAGGTGTTCTGTTCTTTATGGTATCTCCTTTAAAATATTTGCAGATGTGGGAGGATTGAGAGCCTCACAGCCACTAAATGTGTGTAAAGCATGAGGGAAAGATGTCCTCCCTTAACTGAGAGAATACTCTATAGCAGAAACATGCATTTCTAACGTTGAGATTTAGTACAATAGTATAACACCAGTTATTATGCCAAAAAAGGATTCTGTTTCTTCTATTTGTCTTTCCAAAGTCCTTTAGTATTACTTTATCTTTATATAGCCCAGAGCACCATTGTAAGAGTATAAAACTTGCCTAAGGGGAAGAAGTACCCTCTCACTTTTTAGTTTTTTGTTTCTGTTTTGGTTTTCCTCTGTTTTGATTTGTTTTACCTTTATGGCAAAGGCAGAGAAACAGGCCTATTATTTCTAGGCAGGAGCTTTGCTCATAGTGGACATGATAGTGGATGTGCAAGAGCAGGGACAACCCATGCTGTATGAGTATGAAGGCCACCTTCAACTCTGAGTGCTTAGTATAGAATGCTCAACCAGGTAAGTATCAAAAAATAGTCATTTGACAACTGAGTAGAGTTGACATTGATGGGACTCTGGTAAGAGTGGCAGCAAAGTCAGAGCAATGTTCCTGAAAGCAATAATCCAGGCTGCACTAATGGCTACTTTCTGGTTTCCTTAGAGCTACTGAAGAGTCTAAGTGTCCACAGCGATAACTGTGACTGTGGCCTGACCAAGATGACCTTAATACTCCCCGCAGCCTGGCGAAACTTCAGACAGATTTCTTCCTGATTCCAGGCCCTTGACCTCCCTTTTCTTAGAGCATTTACTTTTTTTTAGTAAATTTATTTATTTATTTATTTTCGGCTGTGTCGAGTCTTCATTGTTGTGCTCAGGCTTCCTCTAGTTGCGGCGAGCAGGGGCTACTCTTTGTTGTGGTGTGTGAGCTTCTCATTGCGGTGACTTCTCTTGTTGAGGAGCACAGGCTCTAGGTGAGCGGACTTCAGTAGTTGTGGCTCGTGGGCTCAGTAGTTGAGGCTCGAGGGCTCTAGAGTGCAGGCTCAGTAGTTTTGGCACACGGGCTTAGTTGCTCCATAGCATGTGGGATCTTCCCGGACCAGAGGTCAAACCCGTATCCCCCGCATTAGCTGGTGGATTCTTAACCACTGCACCACGAGGGAAGTCCCAAGCATTTACTTTAAACTTGTAATTGTAAACCCTTTCTCTACACCTTTGAAATGTGTGTAAATCTTCTTCCGGGCTCTTGTCAGTTTTACAACCCAGGACTGAGTTTCTCAAGAACCTGGGAGCCATCCCTTTGAAATGCAATCATCAAAGAAGATTGCACCCCTGGGTTCCTCTTTCTGTGGGAGATAGGGGCCTGAAAAGGGACTTGCCTTGTTCGAAGTTGTAAAACTACCTCCTGTCATGAAGATAAGAGAACGTTTACTTTTCCTTTGGGTAAGGCCAGTTACCAAATACAGATGACCAGGAAGCCTGCACACCTCTCTTTGTACCCCTGCCTAGCTCTTAAAAATTCTCCAGCTTTTTGTCTCTGGGGAATTGGGTATTCATAGTTGCTCTATGCTCTCTCCTCTATCAGTGACAATGGTATCATAAAATTAACTTCTGTCTTCTCATCATGTCTGGTACAATTTTTCCTTAACAGACCCAACCAGAAGAGTGAACATGTACAACTGGTCACTTGAAGATTTGTCTTCAAGGAGCAAAAGCAGGCCAGCAAAGCATCTGAAGCAGCTTCAGACATGGGAACCATAGAGCAGAGAGTTACCCGGACATTACTACAACTGGAAGAAAAAGACATCCAGGTAAATAAGACTTAGTAAAAATATGTGTGGGATAAAATGAAGCAGCCCCCTGACAGTGCACATGCACATATGTTTAGGAAAGCGTGAGGTAATTGTAACTGAAGCTGCTACTTAGAAGAGACTCTCCCCCTGACTGTGAGTGCTCCGGACTGCAGAATAATCTGGAGCTCCTTATGGACAAATATACTGAACAGCCTGTTAGTCACACCTTTGGCTCCTTAAGCAAAGAGGAAATCTCCACCTTTCACTCTATTTATTAAACTTTCTTGTTGGAGCACAGCGAAGTCTAGAGGGACCGTCTTACCCTCCTGCCTTGTCCTCTCTGATACCTCAGGCCCTGGCAGTTTGTCTCATGTTCTCCTGATGCTGTGTTGCAGAAACTTTATTTTTCTTCTTCTTTCACTCACCTCACAAACCCACTCACTTCTCAGTCTTCACTTATTTCTTTTTTCCAATAAAAACAGTCTCTTCAGGATTTTTTTTTCTGTAACTGTAATTTCTATGACAACCATAGAATTAACTAACTTAGAAAGAATCAAGGAGAGAAGAGAGACAGGAGAGAAAAGAAGAAGAGGAAGAGTAGGTGTGAGGCTAAAGTTATAAACTGACCAAAGCTTCAGATTATAACAGAAGGGGGTAAGGTAAGTAGGGAAGGGACGTACACACAGACTAATGAAGGTGAGCAAGGGCAAAGGCATAGACAAAGAGGCATAGACAAGACATCGCTTGTTCCGGAAGATGTCAGAGGCATAGTTCAATGCCAGCCATCATCAACTGGCCCCATGAGGTTTATTAGTATTTAAACACATTTATTGAAACTACGCCTTCTGTGTTCAGTGAAAATGTAAGGCCTTTGTTTAATTTTGGACTAATCTAGTCTAGGTCTCAAGTTTTCACAAGATGACCAGAGGGATTGGAGATTCGATTTTCAGTACTATCATGTTCAAAACTGGTAACTTAAATAGTTTATTTTATGCAATACTCAGTCACAAATAGGAAAACTTCCTAGTCTTGCAGAGGTTCAATTTCCTAATGCCTTCCTGGCTTCTCTCCAGGGTGGCATCTGGGTGTGTGGAGGATGAGAAGAGTGCTTTTACATTTAAAGTGGATGCTAATATTCTGAGTGTTTGTGGTTGGCAAAGCTGCTTTCCAAAGCTACCCTGAGGTGAAGATTCTTGTCCACCCCGTTGTCGCTTGCCTGATAGCATTTTGCGGTTGAGGCATGCGGCTTTATAACTCATCTGGAGCCTTTTGTGGAGCTCAGAGCTCAGAATTGCTTCCTGACTAACTAGTGCCCACCTCTGGTCTTGCTCATTGAAGAATTCACAGTTTTCATTTGGATACATGGTATCACATAATGAGGCATCAAAATGGGTGTAAAAAAACATTGCCTAATTTGGTGTTCTTTGTTCAGGACTTTACTGGGTACCACAGGAACTGTGAGATTAATGAAAAAGTGTTTCTAGAGGTATAATATAAACTTCAGAAGGAATAGTTGTTTCTAAGTCTGGAAACTAATTCGATTTACATGTGCACCTGAGGTTGCAAAAGAGAAAGTGTTACAAAGCCATAACTAGAGAATTTAGGCATAGATATTTTTTTGTAGCCAGACTGCATAGATCCTCCATTTTTTAGCTGCCTGTCTTTAGGTAGGTGACTTAACCTCTGGTCTTTATTTTTCTTAACTATAGGATGAGTATAATTCTAGTGCCAATTTCATAAAATTGTAATGAGGATTAAGATATGTACAGCACTACTGTTGGTGGGAACATAAATCGGTATAGCCACTACGAAAAACAGTATGGAAGTTCCTCAAAAAAAAAAAAAAAAAATAGAACTACCATATGATCCAGCAATTTCTGGGTATGCCTCAAAAGAATACAAGAACGCTAATTTGAAAAGACAGATGCACCCCTATGTTTATTGTAGCATTATTTACAACAGCTAAGATATGGAAGCAACATAAGTGTTCATCAATAGATGAGTGGATAAAGAAGATGTGATACACAAACACACACACACACACACACACACACGCAATGGAATATTATTCAGCCATAAGAAAGAATGAAATCTTTCCATTTGCAATGACATGGATGAACCTAGAGTGTATAATGCTAAATGAAATAAGCCAGACAGAGAAAGACGAATATCATATGATTTCACTTGTATGTGAAATCTGAAAAACAAAACAAGTGAACAAACATAACAAAACAGAAACAGACTCATAGATTCAGAGAAGTGGTGATCACCAGACAGGAGGAAGGTAGGAGGGTGGGTGAAATAGGTGAAGGGGATTAAGTGGTACACACTTCACAGTGATGTAATGTACAGGATAGTAAATATAGTCAATAATATTGCAGTGATTTTGTATGGTGACAGTTACTAAACTTGTATTATGGTGATCAATTCATAATGTATATAAATGTCAAATCACTATGTTGTACTAGAACTTATATAATATTGTATGTCAACAATACTTCAATTAAAAAAATGAAAAAAAATGATACGTATAGCACTTAGTGCCTGTCATATCATAAGTGATCATTGTTAGCTACCAAAATCATTATCTTTGTCACTGTCATTGTTTTTAATCTTTATTATTATACCTCAGCTATCAGTTGAAGGATAAAGTACTCAGGAGGATTTTCCTAGTTCGATTATCTATGCGTACAGAGAGGTCACGTATGAGTAGGTCAGTGCAATTACTTCATGTGACCTAAATAATTAAACTAAGTTTTGAAGACAGGTAGACATTTGTTCAGAATTGTCAATTTAAACATCAGACCCCCTCACTGCTATTCAGGTAAAATATCGATAGTCTTTTAATATGTGTCCTTGTGAAGTGATAGAGAATTCAGGGCAATAATACTGGACTCAGAATGAGAAGTTCTAAATCTGAGACTGATCCTGCATCCTGTTCATTGAGCAATTTCTGGAACTTTCCTGAAACTAAATTTATTTCTCAGTAAAATGATGGCCTTGCCTGCCATACAATCAAGTGAGATAATATATGATTATATACTTTAAACTGTGAAGTCCTATAAGGATTGCCAATACTCATTTAAAAATTATTCATAAAGTTCTTACTCTGTTAAACATTGAGAGTTACTTTTATGGTTTTTTTCTTCTTCACCATAATTCCAAATTGTTAATCCTGGCTATTTGCTTCTGATGAGAGTAGGCAATAAAACTTTGAAAGAGAAAGACCCTTATTCTTAAAGGCTATGGAAACATTTTGTTCACCAAAGGAAGAAATTTATTGTAGGAATTTAATAGCAAACTTCATGAAGCACAGAAAACCACCTTTAAATCAGTTTTTTCATCCTCAGTCCTAAATCTAGAGCACACAGAAATACAAACAGGCAAAATATGTTCTTCAGAGTTTGCTCTGTCCTAAGGGGGAAAACAGATTTGTTCTGATTTGTTTGTACTTTCCTGGAAATCTACATATAATAAATGTTTTAATAGTGTACCAAAGACTCCAAGAGCCTCTTACAATAGCAATGCAGGTAAACAAAGTTTGCTTCTTTCTCTTTTGATGTGTGATTTATTTGGAATCCTAGTTTCATTGAAGAACAGATTTTCTTTTATGCTGGATCTACAAGTCTTTAACATAAAATAAAGAATAACATATACTCATTGTGTACAGCACAGTCATGTTTCTATTACAGACAGCAGACTCTTAAGACTTTGTATCTTAAGATGGCACACACATCATTGTTATGTGGCATTTGAAATACATAGCTCAGTGGTTTTAAAGCTCCGTGATGCTCAGGACTACATGCTTCCCATATACAATTTTGCCATCTGCAGTATCCTGATAGGAATCTATATATCCAAGTACTGCAGTAAGATTAGGAGCTACAATAACATAAACAGATGCTATGTACTTTTTTTTTCAGTTATTAGAAAATTAATACATATTATGAAGATTTTAAATTTTCTGAATAGCAATTAAATATTTTTATAATGTAACATTATCTTTTATCAAATAATACGTGGAAGTAGTTTTAAAAATTAAATGGTTTTATATAGTTTATTTAAAAAAAGAAAAACAGTTTCCTTCTCCCCGTCACCCCCCTTCCAGTCCTTGATTCCCACTCCATGGAAGTAAACACCCACCGCTAATTTAGCTCCACTTTAGTGTTCGTTTAGTTCTTCTATTTGTCCATATTCTTATGTAATACGCTTGTACTATTTAGTAGATTTTTATTCAAATATAGTTACTTTCTACTAACCTTACATTGTATTCGTATATCAACGTCATCTCCTAACTTCACATTTTATGTTTTAGATATAGTAACTATTTTCTGTTATTTAGACTTTCATTTTTAAGATACCTAAATTTTCTTTTAAGGATATATCATATATAACTGGATATTTCTTACAATTATTTTTTATTATTGATGGTTTTCCTTTTCTTGTTCTGAATTGGCTCTGATTATTTCTGATTCCCCTTTTTTTGTTTGTTTGGGTCTCTGTATTTCATGCCACAGCTTTTCTCAAGTATCTGGCCATCCTTGATTATCTAATATATTAAGAATGAAGCACTGAAAAGCTGATTGGAACCTCTTAGTATATGGAAAACATTTCTCAGTAGCAAGTGGCACTACAATCTGAAAAATCTCTCATGAAATTTTTGGATGATGTCTGATTTTCAAAATCTACAGATTCTTTTCCATTTGGGATGGTAAATTCCTCTGAGAGAATTCTCCAGTCTCTCGCTTAAGGGGGAGAATCTTGCCAACATCCTGAGAGCAATAGCAAGAAAGGGCCTTTAGTGTCATGGATTGGAATATAGCCCTTCAGTTAATCCCCTCGTTTCAGTATTGCTTCCAGTCGCTAGTAGTACCTGTCGTCCCTGGATTCAGTTTCTTGGGCTCAGTATCTCGAGAAAGTAAGCTGCCAGTCTTCCGCTGGAATGAGGACAGGTTATTTCTTTGCTGTGTGGATTGACGGGAAGGGATCTGTTAGGCTAATTGCTTTCAATTCCATTGACACTTTCAGAGCTATTTAGGGTGCACTGTTCTTGAACCCTTCTACGGTTGTGCAGGTAAGGCATCTTGTGTCGGAGGTTTTCTCCACTCTCAGCTCTGGTTTCAGATTTATTTTTCTAAGTCAGCTAACTAACTCCTTTCCATTTGCCTCTCAGCTTCAGTAATGCTGTTTTGTTGTTCTCTTTTTACTTTTACTTGGAGTATATTCCCTTTGAAAACATTTTCATCATCAATGTAAGGGAGTTTAGAAGGCAACACAAGTAAACAAGTGTTTAATATGTCATGTTTAAACAAAAGTTCACAATGTCCTTCTTTCATGGGGTCTAAGCATGATCCTTGAGGAGTATTATGGAAGAAAGAAAATTTCAAAAAATTTACAAGTTACATGGCAGAACTTTTGATAGTTTTTTCTTATTTAAAGCATCAAATCACTATTCAATCTATCTTAATTTGGTCACCAAGTCTTAATGTTTTGGAGAAAACTTTAGCCATATCATTGATAGGCAGTGAGTCATTACTTCTTACTGTTGTCACTTAAAAAGTATTCCGCCCTTTCTATTCACATCACCAGATTGTTCTATACAATCCAAAGCATGATATTGATTATCAAGTTATTTTCCGTGGACTCTGAGTGTCTTTTGTTTGACTACTTTGTAGTTTTATTTAAGGGATTTCCATTGCTTCTCATAAACTGTCACTTGTGCTTTGAATGTTTTCCCCTTTCCTAGGCTGTAAAACTAGTAATCTACTGAACCAGAAAATAAAGACTCTGAATATTGATCTACTAATTTAAAAGGCCACTGGTGAATCCAACAGATAGATTCAAATAAAAACTTGTAGAGAGGATTTTTCTACCCCCAGACTAGTGGAAAGGTCCTAAAGTTGAAGGAAAATGTGGAAGGGAGAGAAACAAAGAGCAAAGATTGAGTTAGAGAGAAAAGCTTGAGGCCAGCAAGCAGAGAGCCTCCTTGGAGTCCTATTCGCTGCTTCCTGGTGAGAACTGCCATGGAGCGCAGCCAGCGAGCACCGACCTGCAGTGACACCGATCTGTGGGGCATGAAGCCCCACTTGAGTGGCTTAGGACACCCATGAGATGCCTGAAAGTGAGACTGGGACATGGACCAAAGCACTGTAAATGGATCATTCTAGTAAACACTCTATTAAGAATCAAATTATTCTTTTCTCCTTCTTTCTGAGGATAAAGGGGAAAAAAATATCTTGGCTACTTTCTTCCAGTAACAGATTCCCAAAGTGTAGTTAATGGATTTGTACATCAGAATTATTTGGTGGGACTGTTATAACATATGCCGCTCAGCCCCACCGCAGCACAATCTCTGGAGGTGGAGCCAAGGGTTCTGCCCATTAAAGAACTGCCCTAGGTTGGTGTGATGCACACTAAAGTTTTAAAGCCTCTTCTATGATTATCTCTATTTTGAATGATTTCCAGGAGGGAGAGTATTACTTATATGAATTAATGCAAAAATTCAAATGTTTCTGTTTGTGGTTTGGTAGATTTTGACCTACATTTGCATAAAGGACCTTTATTAACTGGTCACACTTTAATCCCCTACACATGACCTTTATTTTCTAATTATTCCTAACTATAAATCTACTATCTATACATCCATCCACCTATCCACCCATCCATCCATCCATCCATCCATCTCTCTTATTAATTTGTTCATTCATTAATTTAACAGGCATTTATTGACCAAAATTATATATTAAGCATTTGGGAGATGTTGACTACCAAAAGATATAGAAGAAAGGATCAGGGTTTAAGAAATATATACCTGGGTATGAATCCTACATATGTTATTCATAAACTACGTGAGTTTAGTCAAGTTAATTTATCTCTTTATGTTTATATCCTCAACGTCAGTAGGGAAATAATGATTTCTACTTTTTAGGGTAACTGTGAACAGTAAATCATATAGCTAATATTAACTATGCAGTGCAATGTGTAATATATAATACTAAATCTTCTTGTATTATTGTATAATCTTCTTGTATTATTGTATAATCATTTAAATTATTATTCCTGTACACCTTGTGTAATTAACCTCTATGGAATTATACTGTGGGTGAGGATTTAACCCTGACATGTCTTGTAGGCTTTGGTCTGACAGGGATTTGTTCCAGTTGTAAAGTATAGAGCTTGGGAGTAACTTCAAGAAGTAACTCACAATTATATTTTTACATCAGTAGCAAAGTGGACATTTAGGCACAAGTTTATGGACTCTAAACAGAGTGAAATAACAAGGGCAAAGTCATATATAAAGACAAGAGCACTGGAAAATGAGGGACTTTTTGGATGAAGAGATTCAAAGAAGTAAAGACTGAAGAAATTCTGAATCTAAATTTCAGAACTGGTCATAATTTTTATGTGGTGCCATCAGTATAAGCAGAGAGGAAAGTAACAATGAAAAGAACACTTTTTTTTGATGTAACTCATAGCTCTGTGAGGGAAAAATCCATGAAGATGAGTAACTAAGACAGCACATGAAAATGTAACTATAGAAGAACATACAAAGTATTATGAAATCACAGAGAGGAAGAAAACAGGTAAATTTAGAGACTGCAGATAAAAATACCTGGTATAACAAACACAAGCCCACTCCCAATATTTGCAAGGCTCAGGCAAGAACACAAATAGAGACCTGCACACTGTTTGCCTAAATATTTAAAAGTTAAAAATCAAACTAACAAAATTTTATGCTAAATATGTTTTAAATTCTAGCTACTAAAAACATGGACTTTCATAACTGTTTGGAAAGCCCAGTACTAACTGAAATTCTTTTAGCTCCAGTGAGTTTCCTATGGGAACTTGGTGGTACTGGATTAAAAGGCTACAAGCTCAATTCCAGAAACCCCTTTTCTTTTACTATCCCACTCTCCATCTAGCATAGCAAGGGCCTGTGGACATCTTGGCATGTACTGTTCAACCTCTATCCATCACCATCCCCAAAAGCCACCCCTTGGCCACTCCCCATGCCTTGGCTTGTACATACTATTGGGTTAAGACATTTGGACAGGGAATTCTGGATTTCTGCGTACCCTGGACATTCTCTAAGCATGGAAGAAATGGGTTCTGGTTACAGGATGGCCACATCCATGACTCTTTAAAACATGGGGCTTAGAGCAGTGGACCCTCTCTCTTGGGTTTCAGTTCATTTTAAGCAAATGTTCTATGGAAAACTTGAATATCGATGAGATAGATGTGGGCCGGAAGAACAGACAAGAGTTCATCTGAAGGAGAAGATAAAGGTTTTTCTGAGAAGATGGAACAGTATGAGCAAATGCACAGAGATGAAAAAGAAAATGGTTTGTGTGAAAGGAGTTAACCTGGCAAAGCTCACAGTGGAAAGATACCCGCTCCACAGCAGACCTGGTCCACAGCAAGTGCACTGCAGACGCCGTAGAGAATCGCAGTCAAGGATTCAGGCCCTCCTGCATATCTACATCCCCAGCCTAGTGCTCCATTTGGAGGCCATTTATGTGAGGCCTCCTTATGGTAGGTCTCGACTAAGACCCTGTTGAGACATCTCTGCCAGGACCTTCTTATAAGAGGAACGAGGGGAGCTTGAAAACACTTAGCTTTGATTCAGTTCTCAGTATTCATCCACTCCTAGCCCTTCCCCCTCAACCTCCTCCAGCCCCGGGGGTCCATAAAATGTTAGGAGCCTTCCCTTTGGGACTTAGTGTCTCCCCAGCAGTGAGATGACCCTGCTCTGCTCTGCCCCACCCCTGTCCTTGCCTCAGTTTGCATGGTCACCTCTAACCTCTGGCCTCACCCAGGGCCGTGCCTTTGAGAAAAATGCTATTGTAGGGATTCCTCTGTCATATAGGACTAGCAAATGCCCTTTTAAACTCCACTCTACCCTTGTCTTTCTTTCCATGGTAAGAAAGCAATTTTATATTGAGGAATTCTCTTCTATGTGTTGAGAAATGTTATGTTTAAGAAGAGGCAGAACCTAAAGAAAGTCTAAGAATTACTGAGTGGAGCTTCCCTGGTGGCACAGTGGTTAAGAATCCACCTGCCAATACAGGAGACACAGGTTCGAGCCCTGGTCCAGGAAGATCCCACATGCCGCAGAACAGCTAAGCCTGTGCACCACAACTACTGAGCCTGCGCTCTAGAGCCCACGAGCCACAACTACTGAGCCCGCGTGCCTAGAGCCCATGTTCTGCAACAAGAGAAGCTACCGCAATGAGAAGCCCACTCACCGCAACGAAGAGCAGCCCCCTCTCGCGGCAACTAAAGGAAGCCCACACGCAGCAACAAAGACCCAACACAGCCAAAAATAAAATAAAATAAATAAATTTAAAAAGAATAAAAAATTTTAAAAATAAAATAAAAATAACTTCTCAGAGAAGGTCCCTCCTATCATACTATTAAAAAAAAAAAAAAAAAAAGAATCACTGAGTGTACACTTCCAGCACTGGCTGCTTGTGACTCACACCTGCTTTATATAAAAGGACTTTGGAGAAAACTCACACAAATGTCTCCTGATAGATGTTTAAAAGGAAGTTCAGTAACCAAAGGCAAGTTTCATTTAAGTGTTAATGTAAAAGTAAGCATTATTGGAACTGTACAAATTAAGTGATCACTATCTTTGTAAAAAGAAAAAAAATATGGAAGTTGTTCCAATATAAAAAAGGTTAAAATTTTCATTTTAAGATAATTTATATTGTTCATGGATAAGTCTGCTCTTGTCTCTTTTTCTGGGTATCAACTATAATGAAAAGTAAACGCCCTGATTAAAACACATAACTTCCCCTCTGTCAGAATAATTTTATGCTTATTAAAACTTTTTGATTACAAGTAAGTGCCAGAATTTTCTTATTCTCCTTTATGCCTTATTTCTTTGACCTCCCATCTGCTCTGGTTCCTCCAGTTTGGCAGTATGATCAGCTTTTTTTGACTCACAACCCTGCTGTTCTGCCTCTGCCTTAGGATCAGCAGTATACATTACAGCATAAGTAAGTGTAGCCTGATCTCCTATGAAGTCTAGGCAGGGAAAGGGGGAGACATCCATAGGCCTTTCTAGCAGCCTTCATCTGTGGATATCCTGATTCTAAGGGTTCCAACTAGGCTGACCTAGAGATTTAAACACAAGTTATACACACAAGATCCAGGTGCCTGGGGATATGGAACATGGGTAGTAGCTGATTTTTCAAAGTCAACCTCAGAATAGAAATCAGAAAAAGAGATAAGTTGTAAAAGAAATGAACTAAGCATATGGAATGTGGAGAAAGAAGGTTTGTGGATAGGAACAGAGGCAGCTCAGGATTTACTGGCTTTGTAATCCCAAACCAGTTCCCTATGTTACCTGTAGATGAGATAGGAGTGCAAAAATATGACTAAGCTTGGCTTTCTTTAGAGCAGTGATCATAAACCCAAATGTCTGCAGAAGAGAGACACATGAATGAGTGAGGCAAATCCTGTGTAAGAACATTGTGATCACATTGAGGAAATGGTGAAAACTGGCAAAATGAAGAGTATTCACATTATCTAGTAAGAAGAACTGTTACTCAGGTGCAGGCAATTATTGCCATTTGGAAATAAGGTCCAATGTTGTCATCTGTAGATTTATGAAGAGTTGTGTATCTAAAATTTAGGTGAAATCTCCTGTTAAAAATGTTGGCAGTAATTAAGAAAGGAGAAACAGTACTCTATGTATAGCAGCAAAACAAAGTCTGCACTTGGTTGCAGACTACCAGTTTGAGAGATCTATTTAGATAGTAAGAAAAGCTCAGTTAGCAAATCAGTCTGATCCTGACCATTTTGGACAATCTCTGTGGACACTGGCCTAATGAAGGCTCCATAATGTTGAAAGTTATTAAACTCTGTTATCAGAGTAGAATGACTTTCCCCCACTCCAGTAGTTCCTATATGGATAAAATTTTCTTAAATGTACGTCTGGCCTCTATCTGTACTATTACTCACTTTGCCCCAAACGGTTGTGAAGTGAGCCTTGATTAATGAGTATGGGAACAAGAACTTGATATGCATGACTCTTCTCTTCCTTTCTTCCTCCTGAGGATAAACTGCTCATAGGGCAAAGTTAGTTGCCATTGTTACTCTAGGTACTTCTCCATCACTGGGAAAATTGCAGCACACAGACCTGCATGGTTTGGCCCAAGGGGTTGAATAGCTTGACCAATTTGGGGATCCTGTTTGAGCAAGTCTACTTGTCCAGGATAGAATAACATTCCATAATCTGAACGTCCTTCAGGTTATATTTTTACTTCCATATGCTACTCCTTCATTTTGTTTCTCAGATGAAGTCATATGGGGAAGAGAGATGTTACTAATCAGCTGCCTTTTGAGAGACCTCAATGAATGTGTGCCAGTTTTGTTTTACCAGCAAATAGTGTTCTATTTGATTATCTATTAACATATCATAGAACACTATTTTGAAAGTATTGATTTTGTCCAATATTCTCTATTGCATACATAGAAGCCAGTATACTGATTTATTTAAGGTTACCTAGAAATTATTGTCAAATCTATGGTAAAAAAATAAGATAGACTTCTGGTTTCCTTTCTGACATGTAAAGAACTTGGAAGTCATCTCTCCCATTTTTACAAAAGGAAAAAATGCTGAACAATTTGTAAAATAACAACTCTTCTTAGATCCTTCAGAGAATTGAGGTCACAGAGTAAGCTGTCACCCTAAAAAATGCAGAGGAAGGTGGATACTGAGAACCAGAGCCCACTAGGAGCAGAAGCTCACCTCTGAGGACAGTACTAGCAGAAACACGCTGTGATTGATGAATTGCTGGAGGCTCAGTATGGACAAGCTTGAGTTAGGTATTCCGGGGGCCCAGTCTTAGGAGGACCCCTACAGTTTCATGAGTTTTACCTCCAGGAACCCAAGCATGTGAAGATTCTCTAAGGGTGAAAATTGGAGAAAAATCCCCTCATGTTTCCAGCACAGGGAGGGGAAAAAAAATAGCCATTTTAAAATGTACTCGGAGCATTCTGTTCTTACTAGAGGCTGCTTTCAAAGGAACCTCTTTTGCCGGATTCTAATTGACTTGAGGTTATCAGAGCAAAGGCCATTCAATAGAGTAAGGATCATCTTTTCAACAACGGGTACAGGAACAACTGAATATTCAATTAAAAAATGAATCTAGATACTTTGCACAAAAATTAACTCACAATGGATCATAGACCTAAATGTAAAATGCAAAACTATAAAACAGCTAGAATATGACATAGGAGAAAATCTTGAGTTTGGTGAAGAGTTTGATACAACACCAAAAGCACTATGAAATAGAATACCGGTAAAGTGAACTCCGTTAAAATTAAAAACTCCTTCTGTACAAAAGGCACTGTTAAGAGAATGAAAAGACAGCCATGGGCAGGAAGAAAATATTTGCAAAACGCATATCTGATAAAGGACTTGTATCTAAAATATGCAAAGAACACTTAAAACTCAACAATAACAAAGCAGACAACCCAATTTTAAAAATGGGAAGAAGATCTAAACAGGCCCTGCACCAAAGAAAATATACAGACGTAAATAACAATAGGAAAATATGCTCAACTTCATATGGCATTAGGGACTTGGAAATTTCCTAATTTCCACTATTTTTTTTACTAACCTAGAATTGCTCTCTTACCATACCCATGAAGCAGTCCAAATTATGGAATTTGTTTTCCTATTTTGGAGGTAAGGAAGCATACAACCAAAGCTCTTTTAATTAATTGGGCTATTCCCTCTCTTCATGACTTGGTTATGGTGGAATACTCCAAAAGGCAGCATTGCAGTGTGGCTGTTCTCCAGAGGCCAGAAATCTAAATTGTGGTTAAGCTCACCAATGTTATTTCATTCTGCACATCTAGCATACATGAATAAACAAAGTAGTGTCAGCCCTGAGATTCAGTCAACAGATATGCTGTTAACCATATATATGTCCTCTAAAGACCCAATGAAGGAAATAATGAAATGTTATCACAACATAAAAGTAAAATCTTTGCAAATAAGTATATGAAAGCACTCAAAAATATTTACCAATACTTATCTTAAATTTTGAATTTACATTTTATGTTAACATTAAATTCAGAAGGATAAAATCTGTATTTCAAATTCTTAGAGTAATTCTGGCATTTCCACTGCTTAATATCTGATCAACAGAGTGAACAGTGTGTTTTTACAGATATCTGCTGTTGTAGGAACCTGCTGTGCAAAGAGATGTAGATTTTTTCAATTTTGGGAAATTACTAGATTTTATTGTCTCCCTTTTATTATTTCTTCTTTTTTCATGAATCCAATCATGAATATGTAAGAATATTGGCAGTCTATTTGTAGGTACAAGGAAAGTGCAAAATAATATTCTATTCAGAGAATTTTCTATTAATAATATCACCTTTAAATTAATGTATAAATGAAACAGCTCACACAATAAGAATTCTTAGCATCTTTTGTTTATATGTGGAAAACCTCCTTTTTCAGACTCTTGTGAACATATGTGTGTATGTACACATTCACAAGTCCACGTTTGTATGTGTGCTGTATTAAATGGGTCAGGGAGAACTGGAATACAGTGCACACTCAGTGTTAGTACTAACATATGGAATTACTACAACTTCATTGATATGACCAAATATTTACATGAAGGCAAATGTATAGTTTTGGTGTGTTTCAATGTCAAGCAACAACAAAGAACTAAAACTTTGACATGCAGATTCTTGAAGTTTAAACTGCTAAGATATTTCTGGAGAGAATTTGATAATGTCAATAATGTTCCTTAAAATTAGTCACAATTTTAGTCCGATAATTCCACTTCTAGGAATTATCCAAGGGAAATGAGCAGAGATACTCAAAAAGATGTATCTGCTGAGAAATCCACTGTTGTATTATTTGTTGGAGTGATAGAAAACAAACCAAGATCCTAACAACAGGGTATACGTAATTTGATGAGATATTATGAATGAATAAAAATATGTTTTGGAAGAGAATTAATTATGATGTGAGAAACTGTCCTTGTAATATTATGTGGGGTAAAACAAAGTACAAACTTTATACAGAGTACGATCATGATTTTGTCTTAAAACACATGTACTCAAATGGTAGAAGGAAATATTGTACATTAAAAAGTTAATAGTGACACTCTTCTATTGCAAAATTAGAGATACATCATGTCTTAGTTTTATAACCAATTTACTGAATGAAATAGAATGTACAAATTAATTTTTAAATTAGCATATACGTTACAGTAC